>NC_044913.1:35773962-36138109 GCF_001633185.2 Quercus lobata | reverse complement strand
CACTAGAAAATGTAGTTGGGATACATGAACAGCAATAGACCCTCCAAGCCTAATCTACCCGATGTACCTAAGCCCTCCAAGCTTCTTGCTCCAACGAGGTTGCGCCGAACCTTTTTTTTTTCTAGCTTACCGGATTCCGCTATAATCCATAGCATCCACCATCCTTGGCATCTTTTAATGCTTCCCAAGCTCCAAAAACACTCAACACTCTAAATGGGTGTGGGTAGTGTTTGGATAGAAATCTCCTCTCAATAGGTATGACAATGAGAGAGTGAATGAGAAGAGACTACAAAAATTTCTCTCTAAGAATGAGTAGCTCTCTCTAATTGGGTGGGTGTTTTGAAGAAACCTCTCTTAGGGTTTTTCTTTCTGAATAGCCACACATATTTTGTGGGAATGAGGGGTATTTACACTGGTATGAGAATGGAATGCAAAGAGTCAGTTTTTCCAAAACAGGTTTGGCTGACGACTTGACCTCGCGACTTGACTGAGTCGCGAGTTCAAGCCGCGAGCTAACTTAATGGCCAGTCTGGATTTTTGTCCTGTAGTGCTCCAGGTGGCACGACTATTCAGCTCCCTTACATGCTCTGCACGTGTACAACTGTTGGCGGCTTGCAAGCCGCGAGCCTCCCGCGAGTCCCAGCTGCGAGTCTCTGCTTCACTGCACTGTCTTGAGCATTTCTTCACACTCTCTCACACACTACCCTTACATGATTCCCATATAAATACAGGGTTTCTAAGTGTTGTATTACAAGTAAATTTGTCACGGAATAAAACCAACACATGTTTGATTAAATTCAACCTTACACTTATACAACATAAAATTATTGATCCAAATAAGTAAACTTCAAATAAAACAAATCGTTTAGTTTTTCTTTTTTGACACTCAAATCATTTAGTTATTACATAACAATTACTGTTTTAGAATATTGAAAGTTCAAATATGTGTATAAACACCCTTGACCGTTTAGACCCCTAATTTACAAATTAACCAATTCAAGCTATATGTCAAACAACTAGTGTGCGGAAAATGAACATAAGCTATAATATAGAATTGGTAAAACTATCTAAGCCAAATTAAAATCACAACCCACAACAGATAATAAAAGGCAAAGATAAAAGGGAAGGAAGATGCAAACACAAAGACAACACGCAATGTGTTATCGAAGAGGAAACCGAAACCCTCGGCGTAAAACCTCCCCACCGCCCTCCAAGCGGTAAAAAATCCACTAGAAAATGTAGTTGGGATACATGGATAGCAATAGACCCTCCAAGCCTAATCTACCCAGTGCACCTAAGCCCTCCAAACTACTTACTCTAACGAGGTTGCACTGAACCTTTTTCTTTTCTAACTTCCCAGATTCCGCTACTAAACCGTAGCATCAACCAATGTAGATTGGTTCCTTCCTAACTACTTCCCAGAACACCAAACAGCCCTCTCACAGTGATGAATAGGTGAGAACAAGGTTTTAGTAAAATGCCTCTCAAGGGTATGACAATGGAGAGGAAGAGAGTTGAGGAATTTAAAGAGACTCTAATGTATAGATTGTAGGTGAATCAATCTCGTTTTACTCTAGGGTTTCTCTCTCAAAATTCTTTCTGGAAGCTCTCTTTCATTTGTGGGTATAAGGGGTATTTATACTGGAGTGAGAGAAGAATGTGAAACGTCAGGTTTTACAATACAGGGGTGGCTCGTGGCTTGGCCTCGCGACTTGATTAAGTTGCGAGACCCAGTCGCGAAATAACTGTATGGCCAGTTGTCCTGTTTTTTCCTGTAGTGCTCCAGCTAGCATGACTGTTCACCTTCCGGCATGCTTGGCACGTGTGCTGCATCTGGCAGCTTGCAGCCGCGAGCCACCCGCGAGATCAAGCCGCGAATCTCACTCACTACCCTTACAACAAACCCACCTAAATACAGGGTTACTAAATGCTGAAATACAAACAAATTTGGAACGGAATAAAGCCAATAAGATGGTTGATTAAATTCAACCTTACAATCTCCCCCTTTGGCTATTCCGTGACAAAACCCTAAAACAGACTCTAGACTTAACATGTGAGTTGGGAACAGTTGAACAAAACTCACTCACACCTAACTCTAGAAGCTGTGAAACACTTGAATCATAAGAACATGAAACTCCTGAAACACAACAATACATCATGATCATTGTATGCAGAAAAGTATGAAATGCATATGAAACAGGCTTAAGGTGATCAAGCAAAGATGAAGTGAAGTATCAAATCATAGCTTGATCAACCAAGTAATCACCACAAGGTAGTGATCACAGTGTTCATTCAGACTTGGAATGAACACTTGAACATACAAGTTAACAAGAATAAAACAAGTTACTTGTATGCCTAACACTCAACCAATGCATAATACACTAAGTATATGCATCTAGGAACAATCCTACAAGGGCACAAGAGTGACAGTACTTAAAACAAAATGCAAGACATTTAGATAGAAGTACTGATTTAAACAAAGCATAAAAGGCTGCATAAAGTATGGTACAAACCATAAAGCCTACAAATATGCATAAAACATAACCCTAAAAGTTTACATAAGCAACATGGGTACAAAACCACAATATAACAATTTAAACTGACGAAAATATAGCAACTTAAACTGAAGAAGAATGCAGAAACACTCCCCCTTAGGGCAGAAACACTCCCCCTTAGGTAATATCCTCCCCCTCTAATCAGGCTATTACTCCCCCTTTTTGTCATGGAATAGGCCATACATTCTCTTCTAGCCTTCTCTGAATCTGATCCAATTGAGTTTGAAGTGAGGTAAACTTCATATCCCATCGAGTGCTGTGATGGTGTAGAGTAGATGTGAGTCCAGACATCTTTGTATTCAACTCGTGTACAGAGGATACATCTGATCTAGTTTTTCATCAAGGGAGAAAGTGCTGAAATGAGAGCCACTATGAGATGCGGAAGTTTTCGGTTTGGCTCTCTTCCGACTATGTCCAATGCTTGCATTGAATGTACGCATGTTGATTGGACTCGGTTTTGAATGAGGAGATTCATCTGTCGTTGGATAAATTCCCTTGAGCTTCAAGATCCTTGAAATGAGACAGCAGAAAGGACTGCACATTCGGGACTCAGTTCGTAGAACCGTTTTACGCAGAACATGAAAGATGTGAGCACAGATGTCAATTTCTACATCAGAGATTAGATCATGAAGAAACAAAGCACGTCCGAGGTTCATATACCCAGTGCTTGATAAGGGGTACAAATTGTGAAACATCACAATGGTAAGCACTCTCAGTTTTGGAGGAAGAGAGGAAACACTGACGGAGTTTCCATTGGATGAGAATTCCAAGTCTTGTCCAAGACCCTCCTTGAGAAGTTCCTCATCAGGACAAAGATCATCATAAACTGGTGAGTGTCGAAGCATTGGTCGGTTGATGTGAAGGATCTCTGCCAAATATGCAAGAGAGACTAAAAAATTCTTTTTCCTAACCCAGCACTTAAGTTCATCTTCTTCCACAATCGCGTTGGCATAAAATTCCTTTACCAAATCTTCATACGTGTCATCCAGATCAGAGAGAAGGTAATTCCAATCCTTGTGAGCAAACCATTTTGGAATGTCAATGTCATGAAGTGATGATTGATCAACAGGTCTTTTTAGTAATGGTGTAGCATTTCGGAAATAATTCTCATGAGATTGATAAGCAGCATAGGATCTGAACTTGTTGGGATCGAATCTTTTTGACGAAGAACGAGTGCCTTTTGTTTGAGGTGAGTAGTCATCAACATCAATGACATGTTCCTTCCCTTTGGAACTACCTCCTTTCACTGCTGCTTTCTTGAATGGTGACATTTCCAGTCTGAATCATGAATAGAGGAAAAGAAAGAACACAATCCAACAGACATTATTAACAGTGGGTTAGTGTCAATTAAGGAATAATGAAGAAACCCTAAAAGCTAGATGGAAATGTCCAGAAAATAGCAATGTAGGACAAAAATGACCCAAATGTAGCTACACAATAGAGTGGGTCAAATTAAAACCACACAAAAATGAGAACATCATACACTCAAGAGATCAAACACAGATAAAAGAAATATGAACACCAAGGAGAACACAAAAACATGAGGAAAAGGCAAAACAAAGAGTAGAGAACAGAACCCATACCTTTCCTTGAAGATAGATTGAATGGTAACAAGTTGTTGAAAGAATTTGAAGATTACCACAGTGATGATGCATAAGAGAAAGTAAGATCAGAAAATGAACAGACCCAGAGTTCAAGACAGGCAAATGAGAATGCCTTTTTGAGAAAGGTGTTGAAAATGGGCTCATATTGCAGAATACGCGTTTTTCACGACTGAAGTGAGTTGCCAACAAATCGCCAGGTCAAGCCGCCAAAACACTCAAAGACAAAATTTTGAAAAATTTCCTAAGTGTTTTTCGCGACTAGAAGGTCTACCCGTGAGGGAGTCGCGAGCTGAGCCGCGAAAATCTCTGAGTAACCCTCGCGACTGGACCTTCCACTCGCGAACAAGTCGCCAAAATTGACCCTCAAACTTGCGACTGAGGCCTGCGACTTGACTAACCCGCGACTGAGTCGCCAAAACAGGGCAAAATTTTTTTTTTTTGAAATTTTCAGATTTTAAGAACAAAATACTTTCCCAAAAACACCTAAAACATTCAAAAATCTTTTTGTGCTTGACTCAACAAAGATTGAGCATGTGAAAACACATTTCATCAAGTACAATTACACAAATGAATATGGCATTTCTTGAACATAGACTTGTGTGTTGTGTGTGGATATCAACAATGAGATAGTCCTTAGTCTATTGTGAAACTTCAATGATCAATTCAACCAAGGCATACACAATTAGCACTAGATCATGTGACTCATCTCAATTATAAAAATATGCATATATGACCTCCCACAAAACTTGATAACATAGCTTGGAGCTTTACATTTGACTCCACATTCAATCATAACAATTGATCTTTTTGATCCTTTTGAGACAATCACCTCTCATTATGAGAGTGATATTTGATATTTCACTTTAATGAACAAGCCTTTGGCTTTTCAAATAAACAATCACTTTAATTTTTGGTCGTTTTCCCTTTTTCCTAGTCAAATACTAGTATGTGCGACAGGCTTTTGCAGTTCAATATCTCTTTTCATTTGGAGATTAACATTTGATGAGCTCTTTTTAGCAAAAAAATAAAGAGTGGGAAGATATATAGACACAAGTCTATGCATGTCTCAAGATCATCATAACCATTCACTAATCATTCATGATAAGTTTGAAGATCTATTTACAATAAACACATAGATTTCAAGATTTCTCCTACAGTGATAAGAGTGCAAGGAAACAAGCTATGCTCAAAAATGCACAAAGTCATTAGCACTAAGGTATAAGGCAAAACAAGTTTTGAGACAAAACTCAACTATGTCAATCAAACTTTTTGATTTTCTAATTTTTATGTGATTTTTGGATTTTTTACATAAAAGAAGAAAAAGATTGATCAAAAATAAAAAAGAGCAATAGTATGCACAAATAGACAAACAATCAATAATCATGCTACACAAAGAGCCAACAAAGTAGTGTGTGCCCCAACACAAACAAACTTATGATATTATAAATATGTGAAGCAAACATTACACAAGAGAGTCAAGGAATTGTACCAACACCAATGGTCTTACGGAGTGATTCAAACCGTGGACCATCGAGAGGCTTGGTGAAGATGTCCGCCTCTTGATTGTCGGTGTGTATGAACTCAAGACACACAACTCTTTCCTCTACCAGATCACGAATGAAATGGTAACGTATCTCTATGTGTTTAGATTTTGAATGCTGGACAGGATTCTTGGAAAGATTGATGGCACCGGTGTTGTCACAGAAGACACATATCGTCTCTTGAGGAATTCCATAATCATGAAGTAATTTCTTCATCCAAAGAAGCTGAGTGCAGCAACTTCCAGCGGCGATGTATTCTGCTTCAGCAGTAGATAGAGACACGGAATTTTGTTTCTTGCTCATCCACGAGACAAGATTTTTACCAAGGTAGAAGCAGCCTCCTGAAGTACTCTTCTAATCATCTACACTACCAGCCCAGTCAGCATCTGAATACCCGGCAAGACAAGCATTTGAGTCTTTTGAATACCACAGACCATAGTTTGAAGTTTCATTAACATATCGAATGATTCGCTTAACTGCAATCAGGTGAGATTCCTTTGGATTAGCTTGATATATGGCACAAACACCAACACTGAATGCAATGTCTGGTCTACCAGCTGTAAGATAGAGTAAACTCCCAATGATACTCCTATATAAGGTATGACTTACTTCTACTCCAGAAGAATCAACATTCAGTTTAGTAGATGAGCTTATGGGAGTGAAGGCATGTTTTTTGGAGTCTAGTCCAAACTTCTTGACAATGTTTCTAGCGTACTTCTCTTGTGAAACAAATATACCCTCCTTCTGTTGTTTGACTTGAAGACCCAAGAAAAATGTGAGTTTCCCCACCATACTCATCTCAAATTCCTTCTTCATCTCCTCAGAAAATTCAATAGCACGATCTTCAATGGTTGCCCCAAACACTATGTCATCAACATAAACTTGTGCCACAAGGAGATAATCTTCATCATTTTTGACAAACAAAGTTCGGTCGGCATATCCCCTTTTGAATCCTCTATCTAGGAGGTAATGTGTAAGCCGATCATACCAGGCTCTAGGTGCTTGTTTTAAGCCATAAAGGGCTTTCTTCAATCTCAATACCTGATCAGGAAAGTGAGGATCCTCAAATCCTTTTGGTTGCTCAACAAACACTTCTTCATTTAGGTATCCATTCAGAAATGCACATTTTACATCCATTTGATAGAGTTTGAAATTCATAGTGCATGCAATGGACATGAGAATTCGAATGGATTCAAGTCTTGCCACAGGAGCGAAGGATTCATCAAAGTCTACTCCTTCTACTTGAGTGTATCCTTGAGCTACTAATCGAGATTTTTTTCGAATTATCTCTCCATCTTCATTGGTTTTGTTTTTGAAAATCCATTTTGTGCCTATGACATGAACATTTTCAAGCCTTGGAGCAAGTTCCCACACATCATTCCTCACAAACTAATTCAGCTCTTCATGCATTGACTCAACCAAATTCTCATCTTGAAGGGCCTCTTCTACCCTTTTTGGCTCAAATTGAGTAAGGTAGCAATGATATGTTACATGATTGGCTAACAGGATGTTTCCTTTTCTGAGGCGAAGACCTTCATCTAGGGACCCTATGATGTTGCTTTCCGGATGGTTCTTAATTACTCTTGAAGATGGCTTCTTTGATGTGAAGACTTCATCACTTCGAGAGATGGGAGGATGGACTTCCGGAGGAGTAAGAGGACTTGATGTTCTAGACATCGATCTCGTTTCCATTCTTGGGTTGATGGGAGTCGATTCTTCTTCTGGTGTAGGTTCTTCAACTTCTATATCAAGAGCTTCGACCTCAACATCGGGTTCTTTGGTGCTCGGTCCTTCTCCATCATCAAACATCTCCACCTTAGATAAGGCATCATCAATCTTGACATTGATGGACTCCATCATTGTCTTAGTTCTCTTGTTAAAAACTATATACGCCCGACTCGTAGTAGAGTACCCAAGAAAAATACCCTCATCATTTCTCGCATCAAACTTCCCAAGATTCTCCCGATCATTTAGGATATAATATTTGCTTCCAAACACCCGGAAATACTTCACTCTAGGCTTCTTTCCATTCCAAATCTCATAGGCAGTCTTCTTTGTTCCTACTAAGAAAAATATTCTGTTGCCAATGTGACACGAGGTGTTGACAGCTTTTCCCCAAAACTTTTGAGGTATTTTCTTGTTAAGCAACATGACTCTCGCCATTTCCTGAATCATCCGTTTTTTTCTCTCTGCCACTCCATTTTTTTGTGGAGTTTTGGGGGCTAAAAATTCCCTTTTGATTCCATTCTTTTCACAGAAAGACTCGAATCTTGCATTCTCAAATTCCCTCCTATGATCACTTCTTATTTTGGCAATAGGGACCCCTCTCTCGTTTTGTAGTTTCTTGCACAGAATTTCCAACCTCTCACATGCTTCTGATTTTTCTCTAAGAAATTCAACCCAAGTGTATCTTGAGTAATCATCCACAATGACCATAATGTATCTCTTTCCTCCTAGGCATTCAGTTCTGGTAGGCCCCATTAGATCAACATGAAGTAACTCTAAACACCGAGAAGTAGCAATCACATTCACCTTGTGATGACTTGCCTTTGTTTGCTTTCCCATTTGGCATGCACCACAAATGGTCTTCTTCACCTTTCCAAACTTAGGAAGTCCCTCAACTGCTTCAAGTTTGGACACTTTAGCTACTTGTTTGAAATTAGCATCCCCAAATCTGTGATGCCAAAGTTCCAACATATCAACACAAGCGCTTCTACACGAAATGGGTGTCGTGGGAACTACTCCATAACAATTGTTTGTAGTCCGATTTCCCTCCAAGACCTGAATCCCTTCTTCATTGATGATCAAGCATCCCTTCTTAGAGAATTGTACCAGGAAATCATCATCACAAATTTGAGTGATGCTCAGCAGATTTGCCTTCAGCCTGTTATGTATAACACATCTTTCAACAGTGGTAGTCTAGGTATCTTGATAGTTCCCTTGCCTAGGACTTGAGCATGACTTCCATCACCAAAAGTTACATAGTCACCAACCTTTTCTTTGAGTGTCTTAAACAGTGACTTATCCCCTGTCATATGGCGAGAACAACCGCTATCAAGATACCACAAGCATGCATTAAACACCTTCAATGAGGTATGCACAAATAAGCTCACATGAGACAAACATTCTTGCCCTTCAAACAAAAACTCATCATCAGTTTTCATGCTTCTGTCAGATTGACCATTCATTTTCAGACTTTCAATCATCTCACACAACATTCTATTCTTTCTTTTATATTTCTTAATTAACAATTTAAATTCAGATATGCTACTGTGTAAGATATGATTCTGATTTTCAAAATATTCTAGCATGTGAACAAATATCCTAGCATGTTTCTTAGTTTTTAACAACTCTACAAGTTCATTGGTAAGACACCCTTCAAACTTATGCATAGAGTCATTTTCACAAACACTTAAACTGCAATTCAGCATGGTATTTTCCATAACAGCTACCACAATACAGGGGTCTAGGATCGCACTTAGGTAATAAAACCACAACAAGTGCACCCGCTCTGATACCAAGTGAAAGTTCAAATAAGTGTATAAACACCCTTGAACGTTTAGACCCCCAATTTACAAATTAACCAATTCAAGCTATATGTCAAACAACTAGTGTGTAGAAAATGAACATAAACTATAATATAGAATTGGTAAAACTATCTAAGCCAAATTAAAATCACAACCCACAGCAAATAATAAAAGGCAAAGATAAAAGGGAAGGAAGATGCAAACACAAAGACAACACGCAATGTGTTATCGAAGAGGAAACCGAAGCCCTCGGCGTAAAACCTCTCCGCCACCCTCCAAGCAGTTAACAATCCACTAGAAAATGTAGTTGGAATACATGGACAACAATAGACCCTCCAAGTCTAATCTACCAAGTGCACCTAAGCCCTCCAAGCTTCTTGCTCCAATAAGGTTGCGCCGAACCTTTTTAATTTCTAGCTTCCCGGATTCCGCTACTAGACCGTAGCATCAACCAATGTAGATTGGTTCCTTCCTAACTGCTTCCCAGAACACCAAACAGCCCTCTCACAGTGATTAATAGGTGAGAACAAGGTTTTGGTAAAATGCCTCTCAAGGGTATAACAATGGAGAGGAAGAGAGTTGAGGAATTTGAAGAGACTCTAATGTATAGATTGTAGGTGAATCAATCTCGTTTTACTCTAGGGTTTCTCTCTCAAAATTCTCTCCGGAAGCTCTCTTTCATTTGTGGGTATAAGGGGTATTTATATTAGAGTGAGAGAGGAATGTGAAACGTCAGGTTTTACAAAACAGGGGTGGCTCGCGGCTTGGCCTCGCGACTTGACTAAGTCGTGAGACCCAGTCGCGAGATAAGCGTATGGCCAGTTGTCCTGTTTTGTCCTGTAGTGCTCCATCTAGCATGACTGTTCACCTTCCAACATGCTTGGCACGTGTGCTGCATCTGGCGGCTTGTAGTCGCGAGCCACCCACGAGATCAAGCCGCGAGTCTCTGTTTTCTTGCACACTCTTGAGCAATCAACACTCTATCTCACTCACTACGCTTACAACAAACCCACCTAAATACATGGTTACTAAATGCTAAAATACAAGCAAATTTGGCACGGAATAAAACCAATAAGATGGTTGATTAAATTCAATCTTACAAATATAAAAACATAAACATGTAATTAAATAATGAAAAACAACAACCAAAAATTGTACAATAAGAGTGTATATATGTATATCAAGGAAGTCAATACCGTACCAGAAACCGTTTCGGTTTAGTCAAAGAAGTGAAATATTTTGATACCGATTAATATCGGTGTACCGTTGAACCCTTACCCCAAGTACCTTACCAACCTACAGTTGAACCCTTACCCCAATACCCAATTGGACTTTTTCTGTAGTGACAGTTCCTCTTTCTGATGCACAACTCCCAAGTACGTGACTAACCAATTGCACGGATCCTAGTACACGACTTCAATCACCAACTAAGAAGATTGTTGGTTGCAAAGTTCTTCAGTTCATCCACATGATGAAGATCAAGAAGATACTTGATCAAGAAGATACTTGGTCAAGAAGATACTGGTGAACCATCAAGAGATCAAAGCGGTGATCTCGAAATGATGGACGTGATGAAGATGATTGGTGCTTTCACCAACTACTTGGAAAGCTTCACACGAAAGTTTGAAAGCCCTAACTCTCGTACCCAATTCTATAAGGAAATCACCCCAAACGCAAGTGACGTATGGGTGAAAAAGGGTACTCATGCATAAGCATTACAACATGTCCATGCATCAATACTTCCTATGCTTTGTGACTTTGTTTGGTTGTTTGCTTTTTAATTGTGTTGGTTGAAATATGTTTGTTTATTTTTGCATTCTATCGTTTATTCCTTTTTGGTTGTTTTTTATCAGTCTTTTCCTTCTTATGTTTCAAAAATCCAAAAACCATATAAAAAGTAGAAAATCAAAAAGTTTGATTGACATTGTTGAGTTTTGTCTCAAAACTTGTTTTGCCTTGTACCTTTATGCTAATGGCTTTGTGCATTTACAAGCGTAGCTTGTTCCTTTGCACTCTTATCACTGTGGAAGAAATCTCGAAATCTATGTGACTGTTGTAAATAGATCTTCAAACTTGTCATGAATGATTAGTGAATGGTTATGTTGATCTTGAGACATGCATAGACTTGTGCCTATATATCTTCCCTCTCTTTATTTTAGTTTTTACTAAAAAGAGCTCACCAAATATAAATCTCCAAATGAAAAGAGATATTGACCTGCAAAAGTCTGTCGCACATACTAGTATTTGACTAGGAAAAAGAGAAAGTGACCAAAAATTAAAGTGAATGATTATTCAAGAAGCCAAAGGCTATCTCATCAAGGTGAAATATCAAATATCACTCTCACAATGAGAGGTGATTGTCTCAAAAGGATCAAAAAGATCAAATGTTGTGATTGAAAGTGGAGTCAAATGTAAAGCTCCATATTATGTAATCAAGTCTTGTGGGAGGTCATATATGCATACTTCTATAATTGAGATGGGTCACATGATCTAGTGCTAATTGTGTATGTCTTGGTTGAATTGATTATTGAAGCTTCACATTAGACAAAGGACTATCTCATTGTTGATACTCACACACAACACACAAGTTTATGTTCAATGAATGTCATATTCATTTGTGTAATTGTACTTGATAAAATGTGTTTTCACCTGCTCAATCTTTGCTAATTCAAGCACAAAAAGATTTTTGAGTGTTTTAGGTGTTTTTGGAAAGTATTTTGTTCTTCAAAAACTGAAAAATTCAAAAACAGTGTTGCCCTGTTTTGGCGACTCAGTCACGGGTAAGTCAAGTTGCATGCCTCAGTCGCGTGCTCGCAGGTTAGTTTTGGCGACTTGTTCGCGAGTGGATGGTCCAATCGTGAGGGGTACACAGAGATTTTCACGGCTTAGAAACTCCCTCGTGAGTGAGACTTCCAGTCGCGAAAAAAACTTAGAAATTTTTTCAAAACTTTTGGCTTTAAATGTTTTGGCGGGTGTATTTGGCGACTATCTGGCGACTTACCTCAGCCGCGAAAAATGCGTGTTTTGCACAGTGAGGGCAGTTTTTAAAATCTCTTTCAGTTTTCCCACGAACTTTAAGTGACTATTCATTTTCTCTTTTGTCTGAAACTTCCCAAACGCTCCGTGTAACCCACTTCGAACTCCATTGTTGCTTCATTTCTTCTCAAAATCATCAAGAAAAGGTATGGGTCTTCTCTTCCTCACTTCATATTTTATGTTTTGAGTATTATTTTCTTGCCTTTCGAGTTGATACTGTATTTTGTAACATTCTGTGTTCAAACATTTTACTCTTAGATTGCTGGGTATGGTTGGTTGTGTTTGATGCTGATTTCATCTGTTTTCATATTGTTGGTCACATTGTGCTAATCTTTGTTCTGTGTTTTGGTTTTTGTTGGTTTTCTTACTCATTTGGTAAATGGGTTTGGTGTTTTTCTGTGTTATACTTCGTTTGTGAGTATGAGAGTCTAAATATGTCTGTGGCTTTGGATTGTCTATCTTATATTACCGTGTTTTTATGTTGACATAACATGTGTGTGCTTCTGTCTTGAGGGTATTACTTTAAAACACTCCATTTTCAGTATGTTATGTTCCACTGCCATTTGCTCTATTTTGGATGTATGTGGTTTTCATTTTTTTATTGATGTTCTTTGCCTGTTCCTTTCTTTTGTGGTCTATTTTGTTCTCTACTGCATTTGATCTGTGCATATCATGATCATGGTAGATTGTCTTTTTGAAAGTTATTTATAAATTTGTGTTACTCTGTGCTCTATTGCACTTTCACCATTTTGATGCACCTGCCTCATTTTTTTCAGTGTTGCTTATTTATGTTTGTAATTGTGTGTGATATCTCTGGTTTACACTCATTTCTGAATCTAATCAAGTTGATATCTGTCCTTTGTGGTGCTATTTTTGGTTCTTTGTTGTGTGCCTATTCTCTTGCAGATGTCTCGTCGATCCTTTAAGGGCAAAGACATTGTAACTGATGATCCACCAACCCCAGTTGCTAAAAGGACTCGACTCTCATCTCAGTCATCTCAAGACTCCAATTTGGAGAGGTTTAGAACCCCGCTTACCTCACACATCTACTCAAACACTTTTGACAGGGCATCTCCTATAGTGGAACAGGTGGTTGAGTTTAACACCTTGGGGACCACTTTTATCCCTCGAATCTTTGAGCCAAGAGATTGGGCAAACTTATTTGGGAATTTTGACGACCCAATGGATGAACTGGGTTAAGGAATGCTACTCTAATTCAAGTGATCTTGGAGTTGAGTTAATTTGCTGGGTAAGAAGAAAGGAATTTATCATCACCCCAAACTCCATAGCCGAAATTCTCCGCATCACTAGACCTATGAATGTGGATCTAACTCTGTATGATGATCGAACTCCAGAGACTCAAGACATTCTACAAGTTCTTGGACCTGACCATGAAGTCTCTAGTACAGGCACATCCATAAGCATTGCCAAGTTTGCACCTGAGCTAACCACACTAAAGCTGATCATGTTCTCCAATCTCTACCCATTGTCCAACACGACTTTCATCAATCTTAGAAGACCTCAATTCCTCTGTGATCTTATTACAGGAGCCCCCATTGATATTTAGGCCCACATCTTCCAAACAATAAGGAAGACCGCGGCTTGATCAGCAACTCAAGGATGTATTCCATTTTGCAGTCTCATCATGAAGTTCATTCTTCGTGCATTGTTCCTCCCTCAAATGGAAAAATGATGACCCGTCTGTGTCCAATTTCCATGTTCACTCTACAAGCCAGCAAAAGTCATTCCTCTAAAACACCAAAGAGTGCACACATCTCTCCGGTTACTCCATCTGCTCCTGAGTCAGAGACATATGTACATACCACACCTACTTCGCGTGTCATCCCTGAAGTTCAACAAACTAGCATTCCGCAATCATAGTCTGATCCTCAAACTGATAGAGTGGGTAGTTTGCTTGAAAGTATTCAGAAGCGCATTGAGGAAATGGTGACACTTCTCTACTCCACCAACAACCATGTTCAAATGCGACTCGAGACCATGGAGAATCAGCTAGAAGCTATTCAACAAAAGTTAGACGACGGTCTTTAGCTATTTGTGCCAAAAAGAGGGAGAGCATACAGTAAGGGGGAGAAAAGTTCAAAGGGAAGTGTGCATAGTAATAGGGGGAGTACACATACTTTTGTTATAGTCTTACCTTTTAATTTATAGGTTTATGTTTTTGGATAATTATTGTTTCTATGGGTTTGATACACTGTGGTTTTCGTGTATGTTTGTTTCTAACTCATAACACATGGATGGTTTTGAAACTTGGTTTACTTTATATATATATATATATATATATATATATATATATATATATTGTTGATGTTTTGGTTTGTACCCATGTTGCTTCTGTAAGCTTTTAGGGTTTATGTTCTTTATCTGTAGGCTTTATCGTCTGTACCATGCTTTATGCAGCCTTTTATTTTTTGTTTAAATTAGTACTGTTAACTAAATGTCATGCATTTTCTTGTTAAGTATTGTCACTCTTGTGCCCTTGTAGAATTGTTCCTAGATGCATATACTTAGTGTATTGTGCATTGGTTAAGTGTTGGGCATGCAAGTGACTTACATTGAGTTTGTTAGCTTGTTTATTCAAGTGTCCATTCCAAGTATGAATGAGCATTGTGGTTACTACCTTAAAGTGATTGCTTGGTTGATCAAGACATGGTTTGTTTCTTAACTCCATCTTTGCTTGATCACATATTGCCTGTTTCATATGCATTTCATGCTTTTCTGCATACAATGATCATGGTATCTTGTTGTGTTTCAGGAGTTTCATGTTCATATGATTCAAAAGCTTCACAGTTTCTAGAGTTAGGTGTGAGTGAGTTTTGCTCAACTGATCCCAACTCACATGTTAAGTCTAGAGTCTGTTTTAGGGTTTTGTCACGGAATAGCCAAAGAGAGAGATTGTAAGGTTGAATTTAATCAACCATCTTGTTGGCTTTATTCCGTGCAAAATTTTCTTGTATTTCTGCATTTAGTAACCTTATATTTAGGTGGGATTGTTGTAAGGGTAGTGAGTGAGATAGGGTGTTGAAATGCTCAAGAGTGTGCAAAAAAACAGAGACTCGCGACTAGATCTCTCGGGTGACTCGTGACTTCAAGCCGCCAAAAGTAACACACATGCCAAGCATGCCAGAAGTTGAAGCGTCATGCTAGCTGGAGCACTACAGGACAAAATAGGATAACTGGCCGTTTTGTTATCTTGCGACTGGATCTCGTGACTCAGTCAAGCCGTGAGGCCAAGCCATGAGCCATCCCTGTTTTGTAAAACCTGACTTTTCACATTCCATTCTCACCCCAGTATAAATACCCCTTATACCCACAAAAGAAAGAGAGCTTCCAGAGAGAATTTTGAGAGAGAAACCCTAGTGTTATACAAGATTGATTCATCCACAATCTTCACATAAGAGACTCTTCAAATTCCTCAACTCTCTTCCTCTCCATTGTTAAACCCTTGAAAGGTTTTTTACCAAAACATTTTCTCACCACATCCATTACTGTGAGAGGGCTATTTGGTGTTCTGGGAAGCAGTTAGGAAGGAACCAATCTACATTGGTTGATGCTATGGTCAAGTAGCGGAATCCGGGAAGCTAGAAAAGAAATAGGTTCGGCACAACCTCGTTGGAGCAAGAAGCTTGGAGGGCTTAGGTACACTGGGTAGATTAGGCTTGGAGAGTCTATTGCTGTTCATGTATCCCAACTACATTTTCTAGTGGATTACTTACCGCTTGGAGGGCGGCGGAGAGTTTTTACGCCGAGGGCTTCGGTTTCCTCTTCGATAACACATCGTGTGTTGTCCTTGTGTTTGCATCTTCCTTCCCTTTTATCTTTGCCTTTTTTTATCTGCTGTGGGTTGTGATTTTAATTGGCTTAGATTGTTTACCAATTCTGTTTATAGCTTTTGTTCATTTTCTGCACACTAGTTGTTTGTCATAAAGTTTGAATTGGTTATTTTGTAATTGGGGGTCTAAATGTTCAAGGGTGTTTTATACACTAGTTGAACTTTCACCATCCAATATTTTTTAATTGGATGCGAATATTGACAAATCCACCGTTAAATTACATTTTCTTCATATATTCTCCATGCTTACAAAATTTTAAGGTGATCAAAGATTAATAACTATGTCATTGATCAATTGTTAAAATTCAAGTTTTTGTAGTTTAAAATAATGCATAAAAGATAAGTTTATGGATCAAATGGTAAATAACATTTGATTGATATGAAAATTGGTATGCATGTTAAGAACATATAGAACATGTAATTCAACGGTTAGATTTTCAAAAGATTAATTCAATAACAAGTTATTGGGTGGTGTAACATTACTTAGAGTTACACTAGGTGTAACTTGAACCTAACTCATATATATAAATATATATATATATATGTTTATTTATTTAGCTTGAAGATATAATCAAACTTATGTAGTTCATTTAAAAGTAATGTCATTAAAGTAATTGAGTAATTGCCCTAGATTTTACATTTGTATATTCATAGCTTCATTTTTAGAAAAACTTTGGACCGAATAAGACCAAATTGGACCGAATAGGACCAATGTGGACTGTATAGGACCATTGTGGACCGAATAAGACCAAATTGGACTGAAAAGACCAAAGTGGACCAAATACGACCAAAGTGAACTGAATATGACCAAAGTGGACAGAATAGGACCGAAGTGGACCGAATAAGACCAAAGTAAACAGAATGGACCGAATGGGACCAAAATGGACTGAATAGATTGAATAAGACCAAAGTGGACAGAATGCTGACCATTCATTATCTTAATCCTTTTAGTTAGATTGTATCCTATGTTTTTAAAATATTTCCTTTTTAAGGCGAATCCTCCACTGGGTCATCAATGAATTGAGGTAAAAAAGTAGTGCTTCTCAAAAATAATAAGGTTAAGCAGAAAATGTGATAAGTGAAACAATTAGTTATGAAGCATCTCAAAATAGTAAGGCATATTCGCAAGATACCCACACTGTTAGTTAAACAGCTGGAAAACGATGACACTTCTAGTTAAACCACACACATGAAACTAGTTACTTGGCATATATACATATCTTATTGAATACCACAACAGGAAGTCATACTTTTGCATTCATTTACTCATACGCTATCTCGTCGGTTCATCAACTTCATTATCCCCCACAACATGGGCCACCACTTCATTCAACATGTTTGCACTCAAGGTTGCAATCCTCCTTGTGTGGTCACGCTCCTCAATGGCAACTTCCAACTGATACCTCAACAAGGTGTTCCTAATGTCTCCATTGCTATTGTTGGTTCCTTCACTTGGAAACGTGCTTGGTGGACTTGAGTTCAACATGTTCGAAGTTGCCCATGATGCGGATGCACCACCCTGCACATCCATACCATTACGATGCAAATACTACATGTATGCGACTTCCGCTTCCCTTCGATCTTTATATGATTTGTGATTGGCATTTGGAAACTTATGAAAATCTAACTAATTGTTGTATATGCCTGGAACATGACCATTAAACACAATGTAGCTACGTCCCATCCTGCTCTATAAACACGCACTGCTGGGCTGATAATACTAGACGTTGCACCTATTGACGTTGGGGGGTAGTTTAAATGACTCAACTTGTACAGGTTGAAATGCTTCTAACACATGCATTGGACACCTACTACGTAATACCCAATCACAGTTGAAAGATTGTAGTTGCATAGACAGTAAACATTCCTTTCAACACATGCATAAGTACTGAATACTATGCAGATACTTTCTACGCATTACAAACCTAGAGAGATTGATCATATACAACATGAAAGTCTTACCTTCAGAAATCAATTGGAAATAGTACTTCGCCATCTCTGAATGTGCTATCCTGCGAAGTCCTTGCACCACAATGGTGGGTGCATACTTTCTTAATAACAGAGTAGCTCTGAGTGTTTATAGAGAACATGGGAAGAGTAACTCGATATTTTAAGTATCGAGTTACATAAGACATAACCCGATTATATAGACGTCGAGTTATGCACAAGACCCCCCTGGACACTTGGATTCCTCTTGAATTGCATCTAGATTTGTCCAAAGGTCTGGACTGCAAAGGGCATAGCTCGACTCCGCAATAATCGAGTTACACACAACTTGATTCCTCATTTGTCGAGTATCTGAAATTGCCATCACATCATCAGCCTTTTGTAAATGTTACTCGGCCACTGAAAAGTCGAGTTATTTAATAACTCGACTTTGTGGATGTCAAGTTATGATTTGTTACCCAGGGACCACATATCAGAACCCATGCACGACTCTGGGTGTTCAGTTCTGAAAAGCTTAGCAGGTAAAGGAGAGTAGTTTGAGCGTGTTGGCATTTTCCTTCTCGCCATTGCATCTTCACCAAGCGCACTACAGTTGTGGTCCCCTTCTTCTCTGTTATGGCACATCTCCCTTGATAGGTACAAAGCTATAAATATATGAGATTGCAACTATATCTTGACTTTTGCAAAAAATGTGATTACACTTTAGTATGATTCTGACACTGTGTGTATATATATATATATATATATGTATGTATGGATATACCTATATATAAACAAACATAACTACACATATATGATCATATATATATATACACTTCTGCATTCCTACATAGGTATATTAGTGTTCACATGTACTTATCACAACAATGATGTAACAAACAATCATAGGTTTAAATTGTCTGGTTTAAGTGCATGTTTTTGTACAAACAAATCAATTTTTTTAACAATACTTAGGATATCATTATACTGTGTTTGTAAAAGTTTCATTATGCGTTCACGTGCGTAAAGATTAATTACAGTTGTGTTAACATAACCCCCTATCTTTTGCATGATAACCACGATTAATTATCCTTATCCAGGTCTGCCATAGGTCATCATTACTTCTATGTTTACTACAATGGGGAGCAATATTACCATTACTTGCATAGGCTATCCTAAAAAGGCCAGTCATTGAAGCAGAAGTTCATTAAGTTGAAATGTGGAATACACTTGAGAAAAATGCACTGGAAGATAATAACAGCTCTAGGGTTGGACAAGGAGTCGCGTAAGATATCCATCTGTACCGTGCCCCTCAGCTAATTGTGAATTCTCAGGTTTTCTACAACTCAAATCCGTTGCTTTCTGATGATGATGTGGAAAGTGATTAAACGGACCCCCCTAGTTCATAGTGTCCGACTTGTATGTAACTATTGAGGTTGTTGAGTTCCATGCTGGTGCAAGTTTGTAGCATGCTAGTGGGGTGGAAAAGCCACACTCATCTCCGCTTGATGTGTATCCTTCCATTGCCGATGCCATGCCTTTGCCCCACAACACTTAACCACGCAATGCGGTTGATGATTTGGATGACACTGAAGAAGCCAAACTGTTGGGTGCCACCCAGACACATGACGTGGGAGGGTCTAGTCACGCATATGATGATGTCCAGGCCTATTGGATGGGAGACTTGATATTGATACCAGCCAAGATGTGTACGAAGAGTTCATTGATAAAGATGGACCGGTGGACAATCAAGAGGTCTTAGATAATGAGGAGGCTTGCCCTAATACTGTTCCTATCCCAGAATGGTTCACATCAAACATATGGGACAATATTAATGACCCATCACCTTCTATGGATACAGGACATCTTACAAGTTGGCATAAAGGTGGCCAGCCAGCAAAAGGGATGCTATTCAAGAATAAAGCCTCTGTTCAGTGTGTGTTGACCTTGTACTCTGTGGAGAATAATAAGCAATACAAGTACATCAAGTCTGACTCTAATAGGCTGGTAGTGCAATGCATGCATGATGCATGTCTGTGGTCAATTCAGATTATTTGCAGCAAGAAACACGAGATGTGGCTGAAAGTTCAAATAGTGTATAAAACACCCTTGAACGTTTAGACCCTCAATAACAAAAATACCAATTCAAGCTTTATGACAAACAATAAGTGTGCGAAAAATGAACACAAGCTATAAACAGAATTGGTAAACAATATAAGCCAATTAAAATCACATCCACAGCAGAAAATAAAAGGCAAAGATTGAGGGAAGAGAGATGCAAACACAAGGACAACAAAACGATGTGTTATCGAAGAGAAAACCAAAGCCCTCGGCGTAAAACCTCTCCGCCGCCCTCCAAGCAGTAAGTAATCCACTAGAAAATGTAGTTGGGATACATGAACAACAATAGACCCTCCAAGCCTAATCTACCTAGTGTACCTAAGCCCTCCAAGCTTCTTGCTCCAACGAGGTTGCTCCAAACCTATTTCTTTTCTAACTTCCCGGATTCTGCTACTTGACCATAGCATCAACCAATGTGAAATTGGTTCCTTCCTAACTGCTTCCCAGACTACCAAACAGCCCTCTCACAGAAATGGATATGGTGAGAAAAGGTTTTAATAAAAGGCCTCTCAAGGATTTAACAATGGAGAGGAAAAGAGTAGAGGAATTTGAAGAGTCTTTTTTGTGAAGATTGTGGATGAATCAATCTTGTTTTACTCTAGGGTTTCTCTAGCAAAATTCTCTCTGGAAGCCCTCTTACTTTCGTGGATATGAGGGGTATTTATACTTGGGTGAGAATGGAATGTGAAGAGTCAGGTTTTTCAAAACAGGGCTGGCTCATGGCTTGACTGAGTCGCGAGATCCAACCGCGAGATAACTAAATGGACAGTTGTCCTATTTTGTCCTGTAGTGCACCAGCTAGCATGACGCTTCAACTTCTGGCATGCCTAGCATGTGTGCAGCTTCTGGCGGCTTGTAGCCACAAGTCACCCATGAGATCTAGTCGCAAGTCTCTGTTTTTCTTGTACACTCTTGAGCATTTCTTCACACTATCTCACTCACTACGCTTACAAAAATCCCACCTAAATACAGGGTTACTAATTGATGAAATACAAGCAAATTTGGCACGGAATAAAGCCAACAAGATGGTTGATTAAATTCAATCTTACAATCTCCCCGTTTGGCTATTCCGTGACAAAATCCTAAAACAGACTCTAGACTTAACATGTGAGTTGGGAATAGTTGAACATAACTCACTCACACCTAACTCTAGAAACTGTGAAGCTCTTGAATCATATGAACATGAATCTCCTAAAACACAACAATACACCATGATCATTGTATGCAAAAAAGCATGAAATGCGTATGAAGCAGGCATGATGTGATCAAGCAAAGATGGAGTTAAGAAACAAACCATGGCTTGATCAAACAATTAATCACTACAAGGTAGTGACCACAATGCTCATTCACACTTGGAATGAAAACTTGGACATACAAGCTAACAAGAACAATGCAAGTCACTTGTATGCCCAACACTCAACCAATGCATAATACACTAAGTATATGCATCTAGGAACAATCCTACAAGGGAACAAGAGTGATAGTACTTAACAAGAAAATGCATGACATTTAGTTAGAAGTACTGATTTAACAAAGCATAAAGGCTGCATAAAGCAAGGTATAGACCATAAAGCTTACAGAATAAAAACAAACCCTAAAACCTTACAAAAGCAACATGGGTACAAACCACATTATATACTGAAAAACATCATCAATATATAAAAAGTAACAAAGTTTCAAAACCATCCATGACTTATGAGTTTGAACCAAACATAAACCATAACCACAATGTATCAAATCCATAGTAACAACAATTATCCAAACCATAATACTATAACCATAAACATTAACCAAGTAAACAAGATAAACACAGTTTTTGACTGCTCCCCCTCAAATTAGTACTCCCCCTCAAGGGTTGCTTCAAAAAAAACGTCTCCCCCTTTTTGACCGGAATGGCCAAAGGGTCACTACTCATGATGTGTGGTGATGCTGTCAAATTTTGTTGTGAGAACATTAAGTTGGTCCTACATGGTTGTTATCCTCTCAGACTGCTTGGTCTGGACCTCTCTGAGCCCATCAAGTCTATCCAGGATGACCTGAAATGCATCTGGAGGTATATTGGAAGAAGTTGATGCTCTAGTCCTTTTGCCTCCTTTTGGTTGTTGAAGTTGATGCCTGACCTGCTGCCTCTGCCTCAGTCTCCATTAGGACACCCTCTCCTTCATCACCTTCATCTTCTTCACCTGGAAGACGAACACTTATCCTCTTGAAGGTTTGCTTGTTAATTGTTGAAGGTGTAGACATGGGACTGATGTCTCGAGGGATTGCAACATCCTTCTTTCTGAAAATCCTTATGAGTAGGCTAGGAAAGATAAATTTAGGTCTAGAAGTGGTTCTAGACTCATCCACAATAGTATCAAATATGTGGGAGCTGATATCAATGAATGTCTTTCCTTGAGCTCCATCAAAAAAATAGCTCTGGCATTGTTAATTGTAGTCAACTTCTTTATAAGATACAGGTTAAACATCATGATAATAGTGAGACACCTCATGTCCACTGGAAAGGCTGTGGTATTAAGGCATTTCCCTTCTGTCTGTCCACCAATCCTCTGCTGTATAGTTTCTATAGAAAGCATCCTATCCTTATAGTTGATGAACTCATGATCTTCTAACCCCTCAAGACCTAGCACATCATCAATGTCATGTGCATCTAAGGTGAATTCTGTTCCTCTAACCCAGCAACTCAACTTGTCTTCCCTTATCACAGCATTAGAGTAAAACTCCCTAATCAGGGGTTCTCAAATCCTCCAAATCCACATGCCTTTCTTGTATGATTCTTGCCTTTAAGAAAAAATTCTTGTATCTCTCAAAATGGGAAACAGACCTAAATAGATTCTGGTCCATTTTCATTCTCTTATCTGCTTTCTTGGCAAGTGCTTTCTTCTTTGGGGATGAAGGAGCCATCTGTAGACAAGCAGAAAAGGCCACAACAACAAAGCACAGTACATGTATATAAAAAATATTAGTACTCTATTAGTGTCATAAAGAGATAAGAGTAGAGCAACAAGACCAAAGATGGCTTAAAGTCAGGTAAAGAGGAAATGGCTCAAATCATAAACCAATAACTCAAATGAGTGTACCCATTGGTAGATACTCAAGACCAAACAACATTTTGGAGAAAATTTCTAAAGATGCATAGAATAACATCACACAAGGGGCAAACATATGTCAATGAGACATATCTTGATGAGAATGAGATGACACAAAATACTCAAGACAGAAGCACACACAAGATATACAAACACCAAATCAAATCAATATATCCCAACAAACAAAACTCAATCATTTTGAAACAACAAACCAAAGTAAGATCAAACAAAATGGGTATAAGTCAGTTAACAAACCCTAAGCTTAGAGTAAGACAAATGATAATGAACAAATCTAGCAACCTAAACAAGTTCATATAAACCAAGATCCTCAACCCGCCATACATGGACAAAGCTCAACACCGAATCACCAACCCAACACAAATTAGAAAATCAACTCATAAAATCAAGAGGGAAATGCTCAAATCAAGAAATACTGAGTGAGAAAGTGAGAACCCATACCTTTTTCTTGAAGATTTTGAGTTGAAATGAAGAAAAATGGAGTTTGGAGAGAGTGACACAGGGTGTTTGGGTCAGTTTCAGTCAAAAGAGAAAGTGAATAGTCAAAAAAAGTTTGAGGGAAAACTGAAAAAGATTTTAAAAACTGCCCTTACTGTACAAAACACGCGTTTTTCGCGACTAAGGTAAGTCGCCAGGAAGTTGCAAAAAACACTTCAATTCAAAAGTTTTGAAAAATTTGCTAAGTGTTTTTCGCGACTGGAAGTCTCACTCGCGAGGGAGTTGCGAGCTGAGCTGCAAAAATCTCTGTGTACCCCTCGTGACTAGACCTTCCACTCGCGAACAAGTCGCCAAAACTAACCCATGAGCTCGCGATTGTGGCATGCGACTTGACTGACCCGCGATTGAGTCGCCAAAATAGGGCAACACTGTTTTTGAAATTTTCAGTTTTTGTGAGAACAAAATACTTTCCTAAAACACTCAAAAATCTTTTTGTGTTTGAATCAACAAAGATTGAGCATGTGAAAACACATTTTATCAAGTACAATCACACAAATGAATATGGCATTCATTGATCATAAACTTGTGTGTTATGTGTGGATATCAACAATCAGATAGTCCTTAGTCTAATGTGAAGCTTCAATGATCAATTCAACCAAAGCATACACAATTAGCACTAGATCATATGACCCATCTCAATTATATAAGTATGCATATATGACCTCCCACAAGACTTGATTACATAATTTGGAGCTTTACATTTGACTCCACTTTCAATCATAACATTTGATCTTTTTGATCCTTTTGAAACAATCACCTCTCATTGTGAGAATGATATTTGATATTTCACCTTGATGAGATAGCCTTTGGCTTTTTGAACAATCATACACTTTATTTTTGGTCGCTTTCCCTTTTTCCTAGTCGAATACTAGTATGTGTGACAGGCTTTTGCAAAATAAAGAGTGGGAAGATATATAGCCACAAGTCTATGCATGTCTCAAGATCAACATAACCAATCACTAATCATTCATGACAAGTTTGAAGATCAATTTACAATAGTCACATAGATTTCAAGATTTCTTCCACAGTGATAAGAGTGCAATGGAACAAGCTACGCTCGTAAATGCACAAAGCCATTAGCACAATGGTACAAGGTGTAAGGTTGAATTTATTCAACCATCTTATTGGCTTTATTCCGTGCCAAATTTGCTTGTAATTCAGCATTTAGTAACCCTGTATTTAGGTGGGTTTGATGTAAGGGTAGTGAGTGAGATAGAGTGAAGTTTGCTCAAGAGTGTGCAAGAAAACAGAGTGTCGCGGCTGGGTCTCGCGTGTGACTCGCGGCTTCAAGCCGCCAGAAGCAACCTCACGTGCCAAGCATGCTGGAAGGTGAACAGTCTGCTAGCTGGAGCACTACAGGACAAAACAAGACAACTGGCCATACGGTTATCTCGCGACTGGATCTCGCGACTTAGTCAAGCCGCGAGCCACCCCTGTTTTGTAGAATTCTGACGTTTCACATTCCTCTCCACTCCAGTATAAATACCCCTATTACCCACGATTGAAAGAGAGCTTCCAGAGAGAATTTTGAGAGAGAAACCCTAAAGAAAAACCAGATTGTTTCACCCACAATCTCTACCTTAGAATCTCTTCAAATTCCTTAACTCTCTTCCTCTCCATTGTCAAATCCTTGAGAGGCATTATACCAAACCAGGTTCTCACCATCATCATCATTGTGAGTCTGTTGTTTGGATTTCTGGGAAGCAGTTAGGAAGGAACCAATCTTCATTGGTTGATGCTACGGTCTAGTAGCGGAATCCGGAAAGCTAGAAAAGAAAAAGGTTCGGCGCAACCTCGTTGGAGCAAGAAGCTTGGAGGGTTTAGGTGCACTGGGTAGATTAGGCTTGGAGGGTCTATTGCTGTCCTTGTATCCCAACTATATTTTCTAGTGGATTGATTACCGCTTGGAGGGCGGCGGAGAGGTTTTTCGCCGAGGACTTCGGTTTCCTCTTCGATAACACATCGCATGTTGTCTTTGTGTTTGCATCTTCCTTCCTCTATCTTTGCCTTTAAATTATCTGCTGTGGATTTTATTTTGTTATGGCTTAGATAGTATTTAATCAATTTCGTATGATAGCATATGTTAAGTTTCCGCACACTAGTTGTTTGACATATTGCTTGAATTGATTAAGTTGTTATTTGGGGGTCTAAACGTTCAAAGGTGTTTTTACACGTTTTTGAACTTTCACAAGGCAAAACAAGTTTTGAGACAAAACTCAACAATGTCAATCAAACTTTTTTATTTTCTACTTTTTATGTGGTTTTTGGATTTTTGACACAAAAGAAAGAAAAGATTGATCAAAAGCAACATTAAAAAATTTTGAATGATAGAATGCAAAAACATGCAAACAAATTTCAACCCACACAATTAATAAGCAAACAACCAAACAAAGTCACAAAGCATAGGAAGTATTGATACATGGACATGTTGTAATGGTTATGCATGAGTACCCTTTTTTACCCACACGTTACTTGCGTTTGGGGTGATTTCCTTATAGGATTGGGTACGAGATTTAGGGCTTTCAAACCTTCGTGTGAAGCTTTCCAAGCAGTTGGTGAAAGCACCAATCATCTTCATTACGTCCATCATTCCGAGATCACCACTTTGATCTCTTGATGGTTCACCAGCCCAATTTCTCCTGTCATTTCTAGGTCCTCGTGACCTTGGAGCAGTTGCACTATTCATTGCTCTCAGCTTTTGACAATTTGGTCGAGTATGCCCTTGAAGTCCGCAGTGATGACACACGTAGTTCGATCTAGGACCTCTTT
This sequence comes from Quercus lobata, assembly GCF_001633185.2. NCBI lineage: Eukaryota > Viridiplantae > Streptophyta > Magnoliopsida > Fagales > Fagaceae > Quercus > Quercus lobata. The sequence goes on along the minus strand of NC_044913.1, from coordinate 36,111,575 downwards.
GTGGTCGTGGACGAGACTTGGCTCGGGATTCAAACATGCCCACAGATTGATTACGGGGGTTGTTCAACATCTGTTGGTTCTCCACATTCCTCTTCTCCTCCATCTTGGCCTTCTCAGCAGTAGGGTCAACTTCAAATGGCTCTTTGGCCTTTATAAACTTCACTTCTTTGGTGATATTACCAGATGAGCTACTCCCTCTGGTATATCCCAACCCGGATTTGTCTGAAAATGCTTTTGAGATGAAATAACATCATCTAGCTTCTTGGTGGAGACCCCCTCTATCTTAGCATTTGCTTGCACAACCTCTTGCTCAAGAAATCTCACTTTTGGGTAGGCTTCTGACAGCTCACCATTTAGTGTCTCTATCTCACATTTGGCCTCCTTGTAGCGAATTAGGAGACTTTTATAGTCCTCGAGGCCTTCTTCATCTTTCTCACAGCTACCTTGGCCACCCTTGTGTACTCACCCGACTTCTCCAGGAGTGAGTTATAATTTTCTTGAAGATTGGCTGTGCTTTCATCTTCTTTAGCATCTGATTCTTCAACAACTCCCAATGATTCTTCATCACTATGTTCTCCAAATTCTCGTACAAGCAAATTCAACTCGTCTGAAGACTTAACATGGGCAATAGTCATAAAACCAGAATAATTCCCTTCTTCGTCACAGCTTTCCTTAGAATCTAAGTTGGATGAATCCGAGTCACTCAGTGTCGTGGCATACACCTTGCCTTTCGATTTCAAATAATTCGGACATTCTTTCTTAAAGTGTCCATGCCCGTTGCATTCAAAACAAGTGACACCTTGTGTAGATTGGGATTCTTTTCCATCTTTCTTTTTGAATTCCCTTCTCTCCTTTCCTGAATTTTGGAATTTCCCTTTATCACCAAATTTTCCATTATTCTTGAATTTCAAGAATTTTCGAAAATTTTTCACAAGGTATGCGACATCTTTGTCAACCACATCCTCATCCGATGAGTCATGGACTTCCAAATTTTCATTAATGGTCTTAAAAGCAAGAGGTTTGCTCTTCCGTTGAGTGGGCAGCGACATTTCATAAGCCTGAAGAGAACCAATCAGCTCTTGGACTTTGATGTCATCAAGGTCCTTACTCTCTTCAATCGCTGTCACTTTGGCACGAAAACTTTCCTGCAATGACCGAAGAATCTTCCTTACTATTTTAGAACCCTCCGTTTTCTCCCCTAAATTGAACTTGCTGACAACCACCTCATTCAGCTTGCTATAGAAAGAGTCAAAGGACTTATCCTCACTCATTTTGAGCTCCTCAAACCGAGTGGTTAGCATCTGCAGCTTGGTGTCTTTCACTTTCTTCGTGCCTTCGTAGGTGGTCTCGAATATCTCCCATGCTTCTTTGGCAATGGTAATGTGAGAAATCCTGTGAAACTCATTTGGAGACACACCACAGAAAATCGCGTTAAGTGCTTTACTGTTAGCATTAGATGCAGCGAGTGTTGCCTTATCCCATGTGGATTTGGCTTCCTCAGGCCTGGTCCTACCTATATCAACAGCATCCCAAACTGATTCATCAATGGAACATAAAAATGCTCTCATACGAACCTTCCAAAAAGCATAATTACTACCATCAAAATATGGAGGTGCATTTAGGGATTAAAACCGGTCCATCTCAATATGGGGTCAAGGATCACACTATGGTAATGAAACCAATAAAAGTGTACCCACTCTGGTACCAATTGAAAGTTCAAATAGTGTATAAAACACCCTTGAACGTTTAGACCCCCAATAACAAAAATACCAATTCAAGCTTTATGACAAACAATAAGTGTGCGGAAAATGAACACAAGCTATAAACTGAATTGGTAAACAATCTAAGCCAATTAAAATCACATCCACAATAGAAAATAAAAGGCAAAGATTGAGGGAAGAGAGATACAAACACAAGGACAACACAACGATGTGTTATCGAATAGGGAACCGAAGCCCTCGGCGTAAAATCTCTCCGCTGCCCTCCAAGCGGTAAGTAATCCACTAGAAAATGTAGTTTGGATACATGAACAACAATAGACCCTCCAAGCCTAATCTACCCAGTGTACCAAAGCCCTCCAAGCTTCTTACTCCAACGAGGTTGCTGATCGGTGCAAAACTGCAAGTGCACAATATCGTAGTTTTATAGTAAAGTGATGAGAAGAGTATTGTCCTCAGGGATTGGTAACTTACTTTTGACAAATACCAAAATTATGCTAATCTTGATTTTATCTAGAGAAGTCACTAAGGTTTTTGTAATTGGAATTCAAAATAAAATCAATTTAAATAAAAAATACGCAGAGGAAAAGAAAGATGTTGCTTGAAAAACAACTTAATGAGAAAGAAACTTCTAGGAAATCGATTTCACCTAATCCCTTACTATGCTTTACTCATCTAGCTAATTTAATTTAATTCTCTCTGTTTGTTAGCAATCTCCAAATTCTTCCAAAAGCCTCTTTCGACAGTCAATTGGAAACATTCTTGTTCATCAATTGACACAAGAGTATGCAATTTAATAAAGCAAGAAAGAATTAAGACCAACGATTTTAATACTACATAGGTTCATATAAGTCTTTCGATCTCTATATTTACCTATGCTGAAATATTCAAGATCTATCCTATAATTCCCTCTTTCGACAGCAAATCACAAGATCAAAATAATCTAATTAATGGCCAGTTAATTAGAAGCAATAAGCTCAAAATAAACCAGACAAACATGAAGAGAATTAATTCAAATTACCATAGAAAAGCAAGCATAGTTCGGAATTAGATTACATCGTTTTCCTAGAATAAAGAAAATTTAGTTCATGCTAAAAATTAAATTCAACATAAACGAATTCACCATAATTTTTCTGAGAAATTTGAAGGAAAAAATGAATGCAAAAGAATCTTTTTCAGTGTCTTTTCTGCTTCAGCGCCTCCTTTCCGCTTCAGCCCTCATTTCTGCTTCAGCACACCTTTCTTCTTTACTATTCAACGCCTCCTTCTTTCCTTTTGTTCTCTCTGTTCAGCGCCTCCCTCTTTTCTTAAACGTGTTGCCCTTTTTTAGCCCAAAAACGTTCCTCTTTTCAGCCCAAAAACGTTGCTCTGTTCAGCCCAAAAACGTTGCTATTTTCAGCCCAAAAATGTTGCTCTGTTCAGCCCAAAAACGTTCCTCTTTTCAGCCCAAAAACGTTGCTCTTTTTTTTTTCCTTGCCAACTTCTAAGGCCATAAAGAAATCTTCCTTTGGTTCCGTTTATCCAAGACCCAATATTCTCTCTAGCTGCTTCACATCTCTTTTATTTGAGTAAATCTTTATTTTCTTCAAATCTGGAATAAAATTTAAATAATAAAAATCAAATCTAAAATCAACAAAATAAATAAAATTAGACTAAAGTTTAAAGTTGAGAAGTGATAAATTACACTCAATTATGCAAGTCATCAGTTGCTCCGAACCTATTTCTTTTCTAGCTTCCCGAATTCCGCTACTTGACCAAAGTATCAACCAATGTGAAATTGGTTCCTTCCTAACTGCTTCCCAGAACACCAAATAGTCCTCTCACAGAAATGGATATGGTGAGAAAATGTTTTGGTAAAAGGCCTCTCAAGGATTTAACAATGGAAAGGAAGAGAGTAGAGGAATTTGAAGAGTCTCTTTTGTGAAGATTGTGAATGAATCAATCTTGATTTACTCTAGGGTTTCTCTCTCAAAATTCTCTCTGGAAGCCCTCTTACTTTCGTGGGTATGAGGGGTATTTATACTTAGGTGAGAATGGAATGTGAAGAGTCAGGTTTTCCAAAACAGGGCTGGCTCGCAGCTTGGCCTTGCGGCTTGATTGAGTCGCGAGATCCAACCGCGAGATAACTGAATGGCCAGTTGTCCTATTTTTTCCTATTTTTTCCTATAGTGCTCCAGCTAGCATGACGCTTCAACTTCTGGCATGCCTGGCATGTGTGTAACTTCTAGCGGTTTGCAGCCGCGAGTCACCCGCGAGATCTAGTCACAAGTCTCTGTTTTTCTTGCACACTCTTGAGCATTTCTTCACACTATCTCACTCACTACCCTTACAAAAATCCCACCTAAATACAGGGTTACTAATTGCTGAAATACAAGCAAATTTGGCACGGAATAAAGCCAACAAGATGGTTGATTAAATTCAACCTTACAGTGGCTGATCACTAGATGTAAAGGTCCCCACAATTGCACATTCCTCCATGTAGTGACCAATGGACGGATGATAGATTTGAGGTTCATTTCCATTGCACTTGAGCAGTATTTATGGAAGGACATTGCAAGATCCATAAAGGACCTACGTAGTATGCTGCATGCAAAGCATGGGCATGAAGTAACTATGTACAAGGGTTGGGAAGCGAAACAGAAGGCAATTGCACGTATTTATGAGGATTTTGATGAGTCGTATGCGGAATTGCCATGGTTTCTAATGGCAATGGATGATGCAGATCCAAACACTGTAACTTTGTTAAAGTGCAACCCCCGTGTCTCGGGGACTTGTATGTTCAACTCAGTGTTTTGGGCTTTTGGTTCATGTATTAGAGGGTTTTGGCATTGCAGGCCGGTGATAAGCATTGATGCAATGCACCTCTATGGCAAGTATAAAGGCAAGCTGTTCATAGCAATGGCAACAGATGGTAACAACAAGGTTTATCCACTCGTGTTTGCCATTGTTGAAAGTGAGAGCACAAAGACATGGGGATGGTTCTTGGCATGCTTGCTAACCTATGTTACAGATCAGACCAATATGTGTATAATCTCCGACGGGCATTGTGGGATAAAATCATGCTTTGATGACATCACTAGGGGCTATTTGCAAGCGCCCTTAACCCATCACCGGTATTGCCTTCACCATTTAGTAAGCAATGTTAACACTAGGTTCAACAATCTGGCATTGAAGGACTTGGTATGGAAGGCAGCAACTACAAATCAAGTTAGGAAGTTTGAAAACAAAGTGGATTTAATCAAGAATGTCAATTCAACAACGTACGACTATCTTAAGGTTGAAGACAAGGAAAAGTGGACACTTGCACATGACCATGGGCACCGATATGGAGCAATGATAACCAACCTATCAGAATGCTTCAATGAGGTACTTAAGGGAGCACACAGCTTGCTCATAACCGCAACAGTGAAGTTCACATTTTACAAGGTGAACTCATACTTTGATGATCATCGAAAAAAACCCTAGAGCAGATGGAAGAGGGGCAAATGGTGTAAATATGCCTATGACAAGTTCGAGGCAAATCAAGAGAAGGCAAAGCTCCATATTGTTAGCAACAGTGCTTATATACAGTGGAGACATAGTCTAATCTTTTGGCTACTAGCGGGGGATATCACACCCATAGGGTTGATCTCATAAAGATGACGTGCACATGCGGGAAATGGGAAGCATGCAAGATCCCCTGTTCACACTTAATAGCAGTTTATGCTAAGTATAACCACAATGTGATAGAGTTTATGGATCCTTTTTACCGCGTGTTCGAACGGTACCACAGCTATGAGCCGATATTCCAACCATTGAAAGATAGGTTAGAATGGCTGGATCTGAAAGAAAGGAGAATGGCGATACCAAACCCACGATTGATCCGAGAGAAAGGTCGGCCTAAATCCACGAGAATCCGCAATAAGATGGATGAGCATGATTGGGAGTTGCCAACCTCTTTGTGGATTGAGAACGGACCGAAGTCGAAGTGTGGGTTATGTCACCAAGAGGGGCATAATCGTCGTAGATGTCTGACTCAAAATGTGGAATCAACAAGCCGTGGTGCTACATAGCAGGTAACAATTACAAGTTATTCTCATCATCTGTTGTCAATTAGTCTTGTTAATAGCATTGTGTAGACATTATGAATTCACATGTTTAGATATGCATGATGCTAGAGGTCTAAACTATGATGATATATGTATTTGTTAATAATGGATGAAGGAGTTGATTTTTAATTGGCAAATTTAGTGTTCCCCTACATTTGTAGATATTAAATTATATAAGTTGTAATTAAGATTCGTGGAGTAATTTTTAAATTGGAAACATGATAGTAATATCAATGTATCAAGTTTAGCTTAACTTTGGGCAATCTTGTGATTAGTTGTACAAGTAGTTGCTTCTTCTAGTAGATGCAGTATTGATGTATTTTTCTTTATTCTTGTGCAAAAATGGGATTCATGGTAAAGAGACAATTTTTGTAGTGCTACTTGAACTCAAATCTCTTTTTGTAAAGTATGAGAATACATCATTTATATATAAATGGTTGTACTTACTTTGTGAACAACTTGGTTCAATGGTTATAAAAGTATTATGGCTCTTTATTTCCTTTGTAGATTGTATGCATAAAATTTTTATGGATGTGGTTGGAAATGAATGGACGATTTGTTTACATAAGTGGTTGGAATTGTATGGATGATTTGTTTATGAAAGTGGTTGTGAACAGGCACAATTTTATGATGAATAAACATGTAAAATTAGTATGGTTGTGAACAATTTTGCATGAGTTCTCAATTTAAGGCTACATGCATGCTTCAAATAACTTGATATATTAGATATCAAGTTACATTGCACGTAACTCGATTATAGGGAAATCAAGTTATTCACAAGACCCCTCTGGGCACTTGGATTCCTCCTAGATTGCATCTGGATCCCTCCTAGATTACATCTGGATTAGTCCAAAGTTCTGGACTGGACCTGGAACCAAAGGGAGTAACTCGAGTTTGTTGTTATTGAGTTACATTGCCCGTAACTCGATTATAGGGAAATCGAGTTATTCAGAAGACCCCTCTAGACACTTGGATTCTTCCTGGATTGCATTTGGATCAGTCCAAAGTTTTGGACTAGACCTAGAACCAAAGGGAGTAACTCGATTTTGTTGTTATTGAGTTACATGCAATGTAACTCAATTATAGAGAAATTGAGTTATGCACAATACCCCCCTAGATAGTTGGATTCCTCCTGGATTACATCTGGATTAATCCAAAGTTCTGGACTAGACCTGGATCTAAAAGGGCATAATTCGATTTTGTTGTTATTGAGGTACTTAGTAACTCAATTCTTCAATCATCGAGTTACATGTAACTCGATGACTTATAAATTGAGTTATGCCCTAACCCACAATGATAAGTTCACCATTTCTGCAAAATCTATTGCAATTGAAGTGCAAATTTTTTATTGCTCTTGACACATCTGGCAAGAATCGACAATTTCCCACGCAAATTCTTCGAAGATTTTATGCAATAAGACTCTGTTAACCGTTATTGTCTTTAAAATTACATATGGTGGTGCATTATTCTCCAAGTTTTGTTCTCAATTTAAAACTTCATTGTTTATGTAGATTGTGATGAAATTGGGTGTTTGGCTCTGAAATGCTTAATGGGTTAGGAAATATGAATGTTGTTTGCCTGTTTAATACTATGTAGTTGCAAAAAGTACATTAGATTTTGTTGAAAACTAAAAATCTAGGGCTGATAATGCATGCTTGGCAATTTGGAGATTTCATGATTATGGGTGCAAATGTTAGAATTGGTTAATGGGCTCTTGTGTATACATGCGAAATTGGGGATTTTCATAAACGTGGGTGTTTTGTTCTATACCGGTCATTGCAAACTTAGTTGTTGATAGGTTCTATACCTTTCATGGCTTTAATAGTTGGGTTTGGTATAGCATATTATGTTGATGGATTAGCAAAACCAAGACGAAAATAAAAAATATAATATATGAACGTGCAATTGGGAAATGAGTACGAGTTTGTGCATATATATTTGTCCCCGTGGCTGTTTGTGTGTTGGTGGATGAGAAAGTGTGAACAAATTTAAACGAAGTTGGGAAATGAATATTTAGTGCTGAAACATTCATTGTTACTTTGATGAGTATTTTTGGAAGTAATTTTCCCCCTTTAAGCTATTGTTAATAATTGTTTAAGACTTTGATTAGTATTGTTTCCTAATCAAGATGACTGTCGAATATATTTAGGGTTTACCGAAATAGTACTTCATGCATAATGCGTGTCTATGCATGTTCTACAGTAGGAGGATTAGAATGTGGGTGTTGTGTTTAACTCTTCGTAATGCAGTTTTTGGAGTTTTTGGTTTTGTTTTTTTGTTAGCTGATCATGTTTTTATTGCTGACCATTAGTTAGTTATGGCTCTGAGGAGGGCTAAGAGGGGAAAATCCAAAGCTGCATCCGAACTTGAAGTGGTGTTTGATCAATTAAGGTTTGAAACACACGAGGATGAGCAAAACCTTTGAAACCTTGATTAAGTTTAGGTCTATTTGGTGAGAAAGGCAAATCAATGTAGATGAATTGCATCCTTCTATTCGTGGGAATCTACACTCTAGGCATTGGCTGTCTCTGTGCATAAATATACAACCCTCTCCAGCTAACTCAATTAGAGAGTTCTATTTGAATCTCTCGATGTATAAGGATGTTCACAATGGTCATTAGTTGACATCATGGATACGTAGTGAAAGGTTTACAATAACTAGGGACGTCGTATCCGAAGCTCTTGATATACCTTGTGTTTGTAGACCTACTTATCCATACTTTGAGTCTCCTTGTATTAATGATGTTATGGATGTTCTTTGTGGAAGATCAGTCACTTGGGGTTCTGACCTAAGTATTAGCTCAAGTGAGTTAACTGAGCTTAATTATATCTTCTTTAGGATAGCTTGTCACAACATCTTTCCTATCTCTCATGTCCATACAATCCCTATAGATGGGCATTTCTTTCTTTACGCCCTCATCACCGATAGCTCCATTTGTTTTCCTTCCCTTTTCATTGAAATCATTGTGAAGGTGCGTAGGAGCAAGTATAAGAGGCATGGTCTGTTCTGTCCAGTTTTCATCCATAGGGTTCTCAAATACTTAAGATTACAGAACTTTCCCTCCCAAGAGTTGGTCCACATCCTTGCCCCCATAGAAGCCAAATTTCAAAAACAACGAAATGCCCAAAAGAATTTTGTCAACCCCAGTGTTGGTTCATCCAAGAGACCACGAGTACGGTCTACTGCTGGAGATGTTCCAAATAAGGACATGTGTGGGGATCCCACAACTGCTGTTGCCGAGGTTGGTGATGACGAGGTAGATGTTCACATTGCTGCTGTAGCGCATACAGGCCCACCTCTTCCCTCTCTTCGTGCTATGATGGAGACTGTTATGACAACTCAGGCAGCCTATGGGATGGTCTTCTTGCCGAGGTTGCAGCTTTGTGAGCAGACTTGGCTGACTATAGATTTCTTGTTCCACCTTCTCCACCATCTGACTCTTGATGATTGCCATTGGTCACTGTACTTAGGGAAGACAAAGTTTTTGTAGTTATTGTAGCATATTTGGAAAATTACATGACAGTTCTGTGTGGTGACTTTCAGCCAGTTGTTATTTTAGTGGCATTTTGAAGAACATGGTATCTATGGAAAGTAATTTGATATATTAACATGATGGTTAGTTTCATTCCCATCATTATTATTATTAGTATTATTGAAATGGTTCTAACTGTAAGAATCTTTTATGTTACTATGTGATTCTATATAATATCAAGTAGATCCAAAAATGTAAATAAGATTTATTTCATAATTCTTTACAGCATTCACATGTTATTAGATTATAGTAATTATTAATACAAATTGAAGGTTTGTGAAAGCACAGTTGGTTTACAACAGTTGGTTTACAAGGTTTGATATTGCCAATGAACCACCTAGGAGATTTTTCTTGGAGTAATGGATTAAGCTAGCCAAGGAAGTTCAGGCAACTGTTTTTATTGAAGGTTTTGCTTTTCAGTCATATATTTTCTACTGATTGACCTCTCCTTTTTTATGTATGGGTTTAATATTGGATATTATTGTCCCTCTTAAATCAACATTTATATTATTTTGAATTTGGTCCCCGTGTGGACTGTACCTCATGCATCATATTTTCATTATGAAATTTATTAATGAACCCTTACAGTACAGTCAGTTTACACAATATTAATGAGATAACAGTAAAATATGTTTAGCTCATGCTTTGCATAACAATAATAAAAAAAAATTAATAAAAATAGAGCGACACTTGGCACGACCTCATGCACTCCCACATTAGGTCTAAGGGTTTTTTTTTTTTTTTTTTTTTTATGAAATATTAGTTGTTTTTATTTCATGCTATGGAATGGAGTATATGAATGTTAATCTTATAGAAGTCTTATAATGCTATTCAGTATCATTTCTTCAACGTGTTGTTCAATTGGTCCATGCATTGCATGGGTTAGTGACCAGTAATAGTCATAATAACTACAACAGTAATAATAAATACAACGGGGTAACTCACATGATAACTTTAAATTCCCACCGAACCTCAAAGAGCATAAATAGTATCATTCCAAATAATAATAATAATAATAAATAGAGTAACTCAATACGCCAGCTACTTTTGCGCCAAGTCTAGTCCTATCAAATTGCTTCACGTGAATATGTACGCAAACTTTCTCACAGTACCCTCATCAGCTTGTTACTATTACCCCGATTCCAGTCATATCAAACCGAATCACATGAATGCAATTCAAATGACTAATGTGGCCAACTTTTCCACTACTATGAAACAGCTTCTAATAGTTTCACCATGCTCACTGAGATAGAAACACATTTACGTGATTAATTACACATGCTTCTACACTACACTGCATGGACCTACCGTTGTTGCACCAAGACCAGTCATGTCAACCACATCAGACACACCACACACGCCAACAAATGTTACGGTTGAGTCGAGTCAATTTCTCAATTATGTGTGTACTGTTCGACATCCCATCATTGTTCCACCTTGTCCAGTTAGATCAAACACAAGCCCTACTATCGTTCTCACGTGTATACTTCTGTTACCTGATGCACTTCACTGCATCAGCTCGGGATTGCTGCACCAAGTCTAGTCATATCAAGTGAACAACCTACATGTACCAATTACTATCATGCAGTTGAGCTTACTCCTGTACCAATTATGAACTGTTGCACCCAGTGTAGTCATATCAATTAATCAAGCTAACTCATGTACCAATTACTATTAATTAAACAATTTGCACATGGCCGATACTACCACACCATACAGTTGCCCATGCAATCCTTCTATATATAGTCATGTAAGCATCACATCTAGATATACCTCAGTCAAATTCACCTTTTGCAATGCTGATGTGCAACTGGCTCCTTCCCCATTTTCCTGATAACTACAGGAGGGAGAGAGATAATGATGAGAGGGAATATTATGCAGGACTATGGCGAGAATGGAAGTACCGCATGAATGAGTCCAACTCTCTATATAATGATCTCCTTCTACTTAGGGCACATTTGGTGGACCGAGTCTCGCTGACAATGCCAAGGGGAAACATGGAGCAATGTAGGCAGGCTATGGCCAAAATCCGAAAGGAAAACAACCTGATGTTCCTTCGTAGGTGCAGGTATCACTTGCTGCAACTTGCAGAAAAGCAAGCCACTGCAACCAACAGGCAGTTCACCCCAACAGAACGTAATAGTATCCTCAGCTACGAGGACTACCTATCAAAATGAATATCTATGTACTACATCGCCTAGCTAGGTTCTATGTGGGGTGCGTACTATCTCTAGAATTATGTTATCAATGTTGGTAATGCCAGTTGGTCAATATGCAGGTCATGCATATTGATGGCATCTTGCGTAGGAAAATTTAGGTATTATGTACGTGTTATGCATCTAATAATTTGCCTACCTTTTTGCTATAAGTATTCATTCAAGATTACACATCAAACGTGCATATTTGTGCAAACGATGATAAGGTTTACATAAACCCCTAACCATTGACACTGTTCCCTACACAGTATGAATACAACAACAATGACACACATACATCTAAAACATATATAAGGATAATAGTTATACATCAAAGTGCGAGTGGACCATAACACGATTACTCTTCATCTAACATCTCCACGTCCGACTGATAAATGTCTGCTGCAAGAAGTGATTGCATGTATCGTGCATGCACATGCAACATACACTCCACTAATTCTCGAATCTCCACTTAGGTCCGATATCGATTGAGGTGTATCTTCATTCGATTATTTTCTTCTCTTATGTGGCACAATGCTCTACGAAGTTCTTCTATAGTGTCTCTTGGCATCTACGATGCGAGTCACCAAGGCACTGGCAACTTATAACTGACCATCTCATCATAAAACATCTCTTTTTCACGGAGTAACCAGTCCCACTCTGCCCTCATGGTATTGTGGACCTGTGCACTATTTTGTAAGTTGAGATTGATTGGATAGCTAAATTCATCTTCTAGGACCCAGCAACGACCCATTGCGGTGAACACATCGTGTGACTTGTAGCAATAAGGGTCACCCATTGACGTTGACTACAATAACATCAAAAGATCGAGTTAGCAATGGGCATTAGCTATTAGTAAATAATGTATAGCTACATAACATGGTACACGACTAAGACAATTCTAAATTGATGTAGTTTTACATGCTAGATCTATCATGTGGCCCACAACATTAAAAAAAAAAAAAAAAAGAATAATCGTACAATGATGCATAATGCATGGCACTGTGAGAATCAGAAATGAGGATCTAGTCAAGCACACTGCAACTATGCAAATATAATTGACTTTTACTACTTTACACATGTGGAATACACTGTAACAATGGGAGCATGGGTACTCCTGTTCATGTAACGTTTTTCCAGTTTGTATTGACATGACAAGTCCTGATACTCATATATAAATTTTTTTATGATATTTGGACCATGAGATGAGCTTATAAATGCGCCATAATACTAAATGGATTATTTCTATCCCATTAACTTCTTCGACTGACTAAGCCATAAGTCGCAATGCCTCAAGCTCAAAACCTATGGTGCGAAACAAGTTTGGATCTACTTCAACAAATTCATCATCACAAGTTCCAGCAAAGCAACGACTACAGACATACAAAGACCACTATGGAGGGAAATGGGTTGGAAAGAAAAGAGATTTTGTTAATATTCCAATATATATGTACGAGAGTCTAGGAAGCGTTGGACACATCATGGTCGGTAGACTTGCACAACTGAGTACAGATACCACCGTAACAGAGTTCACCACAACAGAACAACCATGGTCAGAGCTATACGAGAAGAGGTGTGAGCTGGAGGTGTACTATTAATGGCATGGGTTACGAGTTCGTAAGGCACGGTCAGCCGAGTTACCTAGAGACAAACCTACCAACATACTTGCTCATCTTGAACAAAAGGATAATCAAATGCAAAGGTGACTAGACCGTTTTCATGCAGTCCAAAAGGCTAGGAAACATCTATCAGGGAAGGCGCAAGAGTGAGCAATCAAGTCTATTAATGATATTATTACTTTAGATGATGATAAAGATATTTCAGACTTCTCAGATTCAAGCAATGATGATTTCCAAAAACTCCTACCTACAAAGATTAGACGTTGTTGTTAATGACTAGACATTATGTGTAAGACGTAGTACTGTTGTTAATGTCTGACAATGATGATTATGTACGTTCAACTAAAGTATGGAATGCATTAATGCATGATATGTGAGTCCCACCACCTATGGACGCATATTAACAAATAATCTATAGGGAGACCAGCATACAATTTTATCTATAGTAATCATTTTTATTGCTTTTGCATTGCTGATTTGTTAATAAAAGCCTTCTAGAGTTATCAACATGGCCATAAATGCTACTTATCATATTCTTATAATTATGTGTTATCCTTCATTTCACTAACCATTTTATAACAATCTAAGAAAAATAAGGTATATAGTTGATTACTTCTTGCTATACTAAAGATTCTCATTCTCTTGTGATTAAAATTTACTACAACAAACAACCAAAATCACACCAATGTACTCACATAACACTCATTCAACCAAAAATAAAATAAAAATTCAGTACAATATCAAATGAAAATACCATTGCCATAAAGTTCTAGCATTGGTTTTTTACTTGAGGTGATAGAAATTTCAATTCAGTCCAGAAGCAGTTGTGGATCTGTGGAGCAGTAGTGGAATTCAGTTCAAACTGAAAGCAAGACAGTCTGAATGGGAGCAAATGTAAGGGTATAACATGAGCATAACTTGATTTTAGAGATATCGATTTTGCTTTATAACTTGATAATTTTATTGTTGGGTATATAACTCGATTTTACAATAATTGAGTTATGTACAGATTTTAAAAAAAAAAAAAATGAAAATGCCACACTGGCGAGCCAGCGTGGCAAAAATCTCATAAAAACTCAATTATAAGATCATCGAGTTTTACGCAGAACTCGATTATGGTAATGTCGAGTTTTAAAACATGGGCATATCCCTATATAGTTTGAGAAAGGGGGCAAAATGCTGGAAAGTTTGGCTGAAAGGGGTAAAACCCCATTTTGTCCCATAAAGTTTTCAGCAAAAGCCTAGATAAAGTGTTCTCAAATGAACACCGAAAGCATAGGTTTTTTTTTTTTTTTTCCCCTAAAATAAAAAAAATAAAAAAAAACCAATTAAAGCATGGGTATGCACTAATCTATGCATAGACTCAACACAACTCCTGCGTATACGCCCTCGCAACTGTGTATGTGTTTATGGCTAGTGGAGCTATTCATGGAAAGTTTTTATCGGAAATTAAGTTAAAATTCAAAACCCAATCTCACATAGCATAAGGATGAGTTCTGTACTCCACCAATAAAAGCACTACAAATCTCTAGATCAAAGAGTGAAGGGAGCTTTATTAGTTTATCTATCCTATGTGCTTCAAACTTAGAATTTTATTTTCATCAGAAAACCTCTCTTAGGTTGCTGGTCCACAAGTTGAAAGTTTTACTAATTCTTTTTGTGTTCTATGTGCTAGGTTTAGGGTTCTCTCTTCCTGACACCTGTAGAATTTAGTCCCTAGCCTAGTCTAGGTTTTCTTTTCCCTTCAGACTTAGGTAAGGTTGATAGGATGGAGTGTTTTGTGCATGCTATTGATGTTGTTGTTCTCTTCTATTGTGTTTTTGGTTGCTAGTTGCTTCGGTATGGCTGGACTAGAAGAGATGTGGGCTAGGTTTTCGCTGTCTAAAGAGGAAAAACGGGATGCTGATGTTGGTGGACAAGAGGAATCCATTATCCATCATTTGGCTGGAAAATTCTTCACAAAAAGGGTTGTAAACATTGATGCCGTGGCCCGTACTTTCAAACCCCTATGGAAACCTAGAGGTGAACTCAAAATCCGGGACGTAGGAGATAATATCCTACTATTTGAATTCAAGGATTGTTTGGACCTTGAACGTGTATTGGAATTCGAACCTTGGTCATATGACAAGAGTTTGGTGGTGTTTCAAAGAGCTTTAGATGTTGAGTCTGCCCCTTCACTCGACTTTACTCGATCCTCATTTAGGATTTAGATTCATAATGTACCTGACCATCTTTTAATGCAGGAAACTGGTGAATCCGTAGGAAAAACTTTAGGCAAGGTGTTACAAGTGGCTAACCCGGAAGACGAAGGGGCTGATGGTGAATTTTTGGGAGTCCGAATTAATTTAGATATTTCGCGGCCACTTCCTCGATGCTTTAACCTTTGGGTTGAGCAGAAACTTATGGGATGGGTGGGTATTAAGTTTGAGTAGCTTCCAAATTTTTGCTATTGGTGTGGTCGAGTAAGTCATAGCGACAAGGATTGCGAGAAATGGCTTTGTAGTAAGGGAAGATTAAGGAAGGAAGATCAAGAGTATGGAGAATGGTTGTGGGCTAATTTTGTTAGGGTAGTGCGTAAGACAGTGGCAATTATTTCGGGGAATTCTCGTCGACAAGCTCCTTGGAAGAAGCAGTCCAATGTGCCAAACCAATCTCGTAGCAATGCCAACATTACGCCCATGCAAGCTGTCCCTAGTGATGGTCACGATGTAACAAGAAGGAGGGAGGGAAGTGTGTTCGAAGAGGTGGATTCCTTTCTGCGTCCTTCAACGGTTGTGGAGGTTGGGTAGGTTGAGAACTTGAGTACTGAGATGGTGCATGAAGCTCGGTTAGAGAAGGTTATTGTGGGACGTACCCTCTCTGAAACTGAGGCCTCACAGGTACCTTGTGTTAAGTAAGATTGTCAAGCTAAGACTACGGCCCATGCAGTTCGGTTATATTCATTGGTTGATGATGATTTATCATAGACAACGGGGCCTACACTCTTAACTAAGGCATGGAAGAGGTTAGCTCGTGAAGTGGACAAGGTTACTAAGGATAACACTTCAGATATTGGGGCTTTGACAGTGGATAATAACATTAACTTTGGGAAGAAACGCATGAGCATAGACTTTGAGGATCATATGGAGAGTAAGAAGTTTTGTATGGATCTCCATAAGGGTGAGGAGGAACAAACTTTTGAGGTGGTGGCTGCAAGACAGCACCATTGGGCATTATGAGTTGCTTAAGCTGGAACTATCGTAGGCTTGGGAACCCACAGACAGAGGATGAGCTTGTTGCCCTAGTGACAGCAAAAGATCCTAAATTAGTTTTCTTAATGGAAACTAAAGTCGAAAATATATTCTAGAAAGGGTTGGTAGAAGGATTCAATTTACTAATCTTTTTGTTGTTCCTCGTGTCAATACAGGTGGTGGCCTTGCTTTGTATTGGAAGTCTGATTTGGATGTGGATGTGCAAACTTTCTTTGACTGTCACATTGATGTTATTGTCAACAAGGAGTGGATGACACTTGGCGTTTCACAAGTTTCTATGGAGATCCTAATACTACCAGTCGGGAAAACTCTTGGGGTTTACTTCGGACTTTAAGCCACCGATTTAATTTTCCTTGGGTTTGCATGGGTGATTTTAATGAAATTTTTTTTTATAATGAGAAGATGGGGTGGTTGGACAGGCCAGAATGACAAATGCAGGGGTTTAGGGATGCTTTGGATTATTGTCATCTGAAGGATCTTGGCTTTAATGGATTTCCTTACCCTTGGTGTAACCGTAGACCTGGTGCTCAGAATACGTGGATTCGTCTGGATAGGGGTGTGGCAACTATTGAATGGATTCTTCGCTTTCCTACAACCCAAATTCATCATTTAGAAGCCTTCCATTCTTATCATAAACCGTTGTTGTTATGTTCAGATTATGAATTTAAGCAGTTTTATAGGAAAGGGAGGCCTTTTCGTTTTGAAGCCATGTGGTTAAAAGATAGCACTTGTGAAGAGGTGATAAAAATTCATTGGGTGGTCATATGATATCTAATGAGGTGTGGAGTTTTAATAGGAAGATTTTGGGCTGCCAAGTTAGTTTGACATAATGGAATAAAAAGTTTTTTAGGCATGTTCGAAATACCCTGGCAAAGAAGCTCCGAGAACTTAATCATGCATAGGAGGTGGGTTGTTATGTCATAAATCTGGGGAGGATTTATAAATTACAAGTTGAGATTTAGAAGCTAAAAATTCAAGAAGAGAGCATGTGGAAGCAGTAGTCCCACAATGCTTGGCTCAAGGAGGGTGATAGCAACACTCGTTACTTTCATTGTCGGGCAAATCAACGCAACAAACGTAACTTCATAGCTGGGTTGGAGGATAGTGCCAATGAGTGGGTGGAGGATGAAGGCTGAATGGGTGCCATTGTTGAGGAATATTTTCAATCCATTTTTACCTCCTCTGAGCCATCTAAGTTTGAGAGTATTTTGCAAGGGATTCATCCAGCTATCTCCAAGGATGTTGCTGGTTTTTTAAGTTGTGAGTTTCATGCAGATGAGGTTTGGGCTGCACTTAAACAGATGGCTCCTCTTACTGCTCTTGGTCCCGATGGGATGTCACCCATTTTTTATAAGTCTTTCTGACATATTGTGGGAGAGGATGTTACTGCTGTGGTGCTTAAAGCTCTTAATTTAGGTGTGATTCTGGAATCCCTTAATTCTACTTTTATTGCTCTTATTCCAAAAGTAAAGCAACCAAGGAAGGTATCTGATTTTCGTCCTATAAGTTTATACAATGTGGTCTATAAACTAATTTCAAAGGTTTTGGTAAACCAGCTGAAAAAAATTTTAGCTAATGCTATTCCTGAATTTCAGAGTGCTTTTTTGTCCGAAAGGCTTATTTCTGATAATGTGTTAGTCACTTTTGAAACGTTACACTACCTTAAAAGAAAGACACAGGGGAAGTTGGGTTATATGGCTCTCAAACTTGATATGAGCAAAGCGTACAATTGGGTAGAGTTGGAATTCTTGGAGAAAACCATGCGGCATTTAGGGCTGGAGGATAGAATGGTAAGCCTTATTATGTCTTGTATAATTTCTGTTTCTTATTCTGTGCTTCATAATGGGCAGCCGGTTGGGTCTATTAAGCCGGAGCGAGGATTATGCCAAGGTGATCCTTTATCACCTTACCTTTTCCTTAAGTGCGCTACGGGGCTTCAAAGTTTGTTACATACAGCTAAAATGGAGGGGCACATCCAAGGAGTGGCTATTTGTCGGAATGGACCAAGGGTTTCTCACTTGTTTTTTGCTGATGATAGTGTGCTTTTTTGTCGGGCAAAAGAGGAGGAATGTCAGAAGATTTTGGATATTTTGGCTACTTATGAGAGAGGGTTGGGTCAGAAAATTAATAGAGACAAAACTAATATTTTTTTCAGCACTAATACTTCTTCTGATATGCAGTCTTGTATTCAAATTATTTTGGGTGTTCTAGCCATTCGGCAATATGAGAAGTATTTGGATTTGCCAGCATTTGTGGGAAGGGCCAAGAAGCAAAGTTTTATCTATATAAAGGAAAGGGTTTGGAAAAAAACTTCAAGGGTGGAAGCAGAAGTTATTGTCTCAAGCAAGTCAAGAGGTGCTAATTAAAGCAGTCATTCAAGCAATTTCGACGTACACTATGAGTTGTTTTAAGCTCCCTAAGGGTCTAATAAAGGAATTGGAAGTCATGATACAAAAATTTTGGTGGGGAAATCGCAGTGGCTCTAGGAAGACCCATTGGGTTAAATGGGATAGGCTTTGCGAAGCTAAGGAGGTTGGAGGAATGGGCTTCAAAGAAATTGAGAAGTTTAATGATGCTTTATTGGCTAAGCAAGTTTGGCAAATGATAAATAATCCTAATTCGCTTTGTCATCGTGTTTTTAAGGCGAGGTTTTTTCCAGATTATTCTATTCTTGAAGCTAGGGAGTCTATTGTAGGTTCCTATGCATGGAAAAGCCTTCTTAGTGTAAGGGATGTTATTCGACAATGGATGATTTGGCGTGTAGGGAATGGTAAATCTGTGCGGATTAAAGGAGATCATTGACTGCCAAACGAAGCTTGTTGCTCTGTTATTTCGCCCTTGCCTTAGTTGGCTGATGATACAAGAGTTAGTTTCCTTATTGACCAAGACAGATTTGCGTGGAAGGAATCGATGGTTAAGGAGCTTTTTCTCCCTCACGAAGTTGACATTATTTTGGGAATTCCTCTGAGTTTTCGGCGTCCACCTGATCGTATTGCTTGGGCTCATACTCCTTCGGGTATGTTTTCTACTAGTAGTGCTTACAAACTAATTGTTTCAGGTGCTTCTACTTCTACTTCTACTTCTACTGCAAGTAGCTCCAATTTGGACAATCAAAGGAAATTTTGGAAGGTCTTGTGGCAACTAAGGGTTCCTAATAAAATCAAGCTTTTTGTGTGGAGGGCCTGTAATGATGCTCTACCAACTGTGGAAAATTTGCATCAAAAGCATATTGCTCCATCTGATCGGTGTAATCTCTGTCAAGAGCAGTTTGAGGAAGTTGTGCATGCTCTTTGGCTATGTAAGGACATCTCGAGAGTTTGGTTGTCTCTAGAGTGGTTTCACCAAGCGGTTCCGGCTCAACCTGTAAGTTTTCATGAGCTCCTATCTAAGTTCATGCATTGTTGAGAGGAGTATTGTGCTGAGATTTTTGTCATTACTACGTGAAGCATTTGGAATCATCGAAATGCGTTGCATTTTGGGCGAAACGCTCTCCCTGTGGATCATATTTGCAGCAGCGCTAGTAGTTTTTACAGGAGTTTTTGGCTTCCCAAGAAGAGGAGTTGGTCCTTCCCTGCCCTCCACCCTTGCAACGATGGTGTCCTCCGGCGCCTGACATTTTTAAGGTTAATTTCGATGCAGCGTTCTTTCGGTCTTCAAACTCGGCTAGCTTAGGTGTGATTGTGCACGACAGTAGTGGCGCAACTGTTGGAGCACTCTCTGTTCCCATTTCTCTTGGTTGTTCAGTGGCTGAGTTGGAAGCGTTAGCCTGTCTTAGGGCTATTCAGTTTGCGCTTGAGATTGGCAGAGTGGTTTTTGAAGGGGATTCAGCTGTTGTTATTGATGCTCTTTGACATGGGTCAAGTGAGCTCGCCAGCTATGAGAATGTTCTGGATGATATTCGAGTTCAAGTTTCTGCTTTCCAGTTTTTTTATTTTAATTTAGTTAGTCATCTCTATAATTTTGTTGCTAATACTTTAGCAAAGAAAGCTAGTTCAGTTGTGGGGTTGCAGGTTTGGTTGGGAGACCGTCCTGCTGACATTGCTCCTTTTGTATTGTGTGATGTTCATTGATTTTATTTTTTGAATAAATTCCCAAGCCTGGGGTCTGGTTTCTCCAAAAAAAAATAAAAAATAAAAAATAAAAAAAATAAAAAATAAAAAATAAAAAATAAATGAGCGATCAAGGGGAGAGTCAAGCTCCAAGATTTTGGTACCCAAATCATGCCTAGCTTAACTGCTAATCGACACAAATTACATGCAAGTCTGGAAATAGGTGTTGATACTTTCGGGCTTCTTGTGCTATATGCAACTAACCCAAGAAAAGAGAGATACACATCAAAGTCAGAGTATTACAGATTGCATATCATCTAAGCAGAACATTTTGAATGATCATTATTGTGTTGTGTGCAAGTTAAACATCAATTATCAATCAACTATTTGAGTCTTAGTATACAGACAGAACCACGGCAAGTGTCATTCAATCTCAATTTGTTGTGGAACTTCGTCAGTTTTTGATCCCTCAGCATCAGCATCAATTTCTTCCTCTACAATTCCGGAGGCTTCCGCAGTCCGTGTAACCCATTCCTTGAGTGGGTCTTCATTCAAATCAAGCCTTAAAAGACCGGCAAACATCCCACCCATGAAGGAAACTGGCTCCTATAAATTTCTTCAGAAGTATTAGAAACTCCACTCTTTACACATAAATGCATTTCATGGCTATTAATATAAATTTTATAAGGAAACAAAAAGAGGGTAATGGAGTACAGTATACATTTAAACTTCATTTGACAAATAACCCAGAAAGATACAATAAGCAAATGTTCAATGATCCAATAAAGCCGTACACATAATATAAATCTAATAAGAGTGATAGTGTCTGCTTCCGACACCACACAATAAGATGGCTGCTATTTTGTTTTACACCCAATATTACAATTAATTACTGCATTCAGTCAGAGGCCCTCAAAGTGATATATACCTGAGGGGAAAGAGTGTTATTAAATGACCGAAAAAAAAAAAATTGATGCAGGACAATCAAGAGAAAATAAAAGAACAAGAAAATTAAAAGATATCCCTAAGAATCAGCACCTAGAGGTTACTTGAAATCAGCACCAAGCAAGAACGGCATCAGCACCTAAGGTGTCAGGAATCAGCACCCAACAATTTGGAAAATCTCCAATTTGAATTTCATTAATCAATCGTCTACTAAAATAAAACAAACCACTTGAAGCCTTTTTATAGAGCTTCCACGAATGAAAGTTCATAAAGTATAAAACTCTAAAATGATAACATTCTAAAATACTAACTCATATCTAATCTAATCCTTATTTGAACTAAAAATAAAATGAAATTCTAGGCTAATCCAATCACATAAAATATCCAATTTCCTACAAGATGAAGAAAATCTAAAACAACAAATTCCAAAATAATTTTGGTTATGCTCCCGCATCAATAGTGCTGAAACACAAATTCAAATACGCAATTACATAACAACTAATCCAACAACAATCCAATAAAATTGAAAAATAATATATTTTCCTCAAAATCTCATTTTTGAGCTGTGAGCTCTTCACTGTAGTTGTCAAAGAAGGAATGTACATGGGACGTGTATTTGTGTAAGGCTTCAACGGTTCCCAAAATATTTTCTACCATCTTACCGTTCAAAGCTATGCCTTACCCATGTTTACATGTTTACCAATGTGTGGTAGTTTCTGCAACTGTGTGCGTGTGCGTGTGCATGTGCATGTGCATGTGCATGTGCATGTGCATATGGTTACAAGTTATACAAACAGAAACCATATGCAGTAGATAAAGCAAATTTGAGAGACTAAAAAAATTGATCTTGCTGCCAATGAACTCTAGTTCAACTGGTACCTCCTCCCTTTGTAAGTGCTAAGTGTAGGGTAAAGTTGTGGGCTCAAGACCCACCAGGTGTGAAAGCTCAAATTTGTGTAAAACGATAGAGCTTGTTTAGACCCCAAAATAAAAATTACGGCTAAATTGCTTTTACCCTAACTTATCAAAATACGGAATAAGAGTAAATAAGCACAATATGCCGATAACACTACTCTAGGCCATATTCAACCACAATGAACAATAAAAGTTGTAAAGTTGTAACTTACAATTATGTGTTTTGTTGGCTTTCATTCCGTGCCAAATTTTATTGTAATTTTATACAATCTTTTGTACCCTGTATTTATTGTGGGATTTAAGTGTAAGGGTTGTGTGATAGAGAAAGAGAGTGTGAAGACTCAAGTAATTGAAGACAGAAGAGTTCTCGTGGGTAGCTCGCGACTAAGCATCCCGCGAAATGATGCATGTACCCTGCACATAACTGAAATACAAAGAGTCAGGACAGATAGAGAAAACTGTGTTTCACGAGTAGCTCGCGAGTAAGCCTTCTCGCGAAACACTCGTGAAACATTTTGTTTTGCCAGACTGTGCTATCTGATACACACTTTTTGTACCTATACTATATATACCCACATTACCCACAAAAGTTGAGGAGTGCTTCAGAGAGAAAACCCTAGTCACAAACCTTGAGAGTTAGAGATTGTTATACCCATAATCCTCTACACAATTGCTTGTGAATTTTTCTCAACTCCTACCTCTCTATTTCCATATCATTGAGAGGTTGATAGTCCAAACACTTACCACACACTTTCAGAGTGTTCAATGAGGTTTTAGTACTGTTGGAAAACATTGAAAGAAGCCAAAGATGACAGATGCAACATGGAGTTTGTTACGGGATTCGAAAAACTAGATAAGACACGGTTCCGAGAAACCTTGTTGAAGTAAGAGTTTGGAGGGCTTAAATACTTCGGGTAGATTAGACTTAGAGGGTCTCTTGCTAACCCATGTATTCCAATTAATTGTCTAGTGGATCGATTACTGCTTGGAGGGTGGCGGAGAGGTTTTCCACCGAGTTCTTCAGTTTTCTCTTCGATAACACATTAGTATGTTATCTTGTGTTTGCATTCTTCTTCCCTATTCTTTTACCTTTCATTTTACTGTTGTGCTATAATGTTTATGGGTTAGAGTAGCTTGTTTTTTTATCCGCTCGCATTTACTCTATTCCGCACTTAATATTAAGTTAAGAGTAAAATCAACCAAGCCGTAACTTTAATTTGAGGGTCTAAATAGCTCGTGTGTTTTCACACATTTTTGAGTATTCAAAAGTAAAGCTTAAAGAGTAGAAAATAGAGATGCAAACACAACATAACAAAGAGGAAATGTGTAGAGGATTATAGGTAAAACAATCTCTAACTCTCAAGTGTATTTGCTAGAGTTTTCTTCCTGAAAAGCACTTCTTACAATTCGTGGGTAATGGGGGCATATATAGTGTGGCTAAAGAATTTGGTAAAGCAACTTAACTTTTCGCCAAACAGAATGTTTCGTAGGTATCTCGCGAGATGGTCTTTCTCGCGAAGTACTCGCGAAATGACAGGCTGGCAATAGCTCTTCAGCTTCTAGTCAAGTGCTTCACATGTGACCCTTTTGCGGGTTGCTTTTTGCTTCTCGTGAGCTAGTTGCGAATTGCACTGATTCATATTTTGAAGCTTGATTCTTCACTAATCTCTCACACTCATCCCTTACAAATAAACTCACATAAATATAGGAAAATGATTGAAGAAATTACAATCAAATTTGGCATGGAATTAAAGCCAACAAAGCCTAGTTGGAAATCACAACTTTACAAGGTGCATATGTAACTTACCAATTAAAAAAAAAAAAAAAATTGATCTTGCTCCCAAATAATCTTGCTTTACATGAAAAATCCAAACAAAAAGAAAGAAAGAAAAGGAAATGGTACGGACACGAGGTACAAGCCCCCAATTACACGCACGTATAGGAGGAAGAGTAAAAAGAAGACGGCCCAACCTGTGGCCTTATGGATGGAGCATACTAGTTATTGGATTTAAAATTAAGCAAGCCCAAGCATTTAATGATTAGGGTTTCTTTAGGGTTTTTTATTGTTGGCTATTTAAACACTTTTTTTCAGATTATTGTAAGACAGTTTTTGAGAATTATAAAAAAATAAACGTGTGTTTTCTTTTACTGGTGCTGACTCCAGTTTGCTTGATGCTGACTCCAAGCAGCCCTTAGGTGCTGACTCCTAGGGTTTATCTTTCGTTCTATTGTTAGTGTGGTGGTCCTACGTCAGTTTTGGTATCAGAGCAAACTTCCGGTCCATACAACACAACCGTAGACAACCAATAGAAAGCAAAACCATCAAAAAGAGTAACCCACGCAAGACCCATCAGCCACCAGCTGCCGGAACCCACAAATCAACACTCACCGCCGCAAGACCCAGCCGCCGAAACCCATTGTCGACCCACCGCTGCTGAGATTGACGATCAATTGCTGCTGCTGAGATTGATGAGCCACTGCCGCTGCCGAGATCCGAGACAAGCAGCCACCCGCCGTTGTCTGCGCCTCCTTCGCGCCGCCACCAACGTCAGTCCCCTACACCGGCAGAAGACTCTCATCACAGAGAATATATATATATATATATATATATATATATATTTTTTTTTTTTCTTTCTCAGTTTTGAGTCCGTTGTTTGTTTCTTTAGTTTCTTTAGTTCAGTCTCAGTCTGTAACTTCTTCTAAGTTTTAAGTCCTTCGTGTACTATATTTTATTATTTTTGGCATTAAAAAAAAAAAAATCTGACCAAGCAGATTCCAGGCTCGTGACAGACTAGTCCAAGCCCAAGAGCATGTCATCCAAGTGGGCTTCCTTTCCAAGTATTAGGTTCTTTCTTTGTCTCATTGGTAGCTTCAATTTGTCATTCTTAATACATCTCTAGTTTCTTAACGTGCATACCCCACCATTAGTTTATTTAATTTACCTTGTTTTGTTAGCTAGTTGTTGTGTTGGCCATCTGTTTCTTTCAATACCCATTTAAAAAAAAAAAAAAAAAAAAAAAAAAAAAAAAAACCTATATGTTTCCTTTGATAAGCCAAAACCAAAAAAAAGAAAAAAAAAGGGAGGGCTTTGAAATATTTGATTCTCATTATTAATTGTGGAGCTTATTGGCAATTGACTTTTATTTGGACTATCTCTCAATATTGTGAACACTGTCACTACTTGACTGCAATTTCTTCACATGCACTCTTGCCTGACCCTAATTTTAAATTGAGAATTGATTACTCGAACTTTTGTGAATCTCAATTGCATTCATAAATATAGTGTGCATGCATCTACGTAGTGGTCGCATCATGTCAAACTCTGAACATCAATCCACTTCTGAGTCTAGGTCCTCCTTAGAGCAAACCATAGACGACCTAGCAAAAAATGTCCGTAATTTAATGGATAAGGTTGATCAAATTGAAGCATCTCAAAGAGAGACCGTTAACCATGAAGGAGATAACCTGCTTAGGCAAAATCACCACGGTTACTTTCATAGGGTTCCAAACTTTGAACATGATCACTATAATCACAATGATCCTAGGGATTATGATGATAGAATGTTCAAGGAAAAGATAGAAGCTCCCACCTTTGACGGCTACCTAGACCCATGGGTTTTCATTGATTGGTTACGTTAGATGGATAAATTCTTTGACTACTACCATTGGGCTGAGAATAAGAAAGTGAGGTATGCTAGGATGAAGTTAATTGGAAGAGCCGACCTTTTCTGGGAGGACCTTGAGGATAGCATTAGGCGACGACATGAGCCCCCCATTACTGATTGGCTTGAGATGAAGGGTGCACTCTCAAGGAATTATCTTCCTTCAACTTATAGGAGTTCCCTCCTTGAGATATGGGATCACCTAAAGCAAGGCATTACTCTTGTGGCTGAATATATTGAAAAGTTCAAGGAGTTCAAGAGGCGAATTCGAATAGTCGAGGAAGAGGTTGTCACACTCAATAGGTTTAAGAAAGGTTTAAATGCTAACCTACTAGGCGAGATTATCACCCGAGGAGTCACTACCTTAAGAGAAGCATATGACCTCGCTAGGAATTGTGAATTAGCATCCAAATCTATCTTTTGGCGACGTTCTGAGCCCCGAAGTGTTCCCACCAACCCTCAACCTTTTGGTAGCAAACCTAGATTTGCCTTACCCCCTAAGGTCAACCCCAATAGCACCCCAATAGAAAGAGGACAAGGGAAAAGGTGTGGTCAATGAGCCTTCAAGATTAGGCTCTCGCCTCCAATGCTTCAAATGCAATGGGGTTGGACACATCGCTGCTAGATGTTCCTCTAGGACCCTTGTCATTCAAGAGGGTGATGAAAAGGTAGAAGATGTTGAGGAGCTGGTGTATGATCCAAATGTTGAAGAAACCCAAGATGTTGAAACAGAATGGGAAAATGATCCTAGCTATCTCGCATACATTAGAGCCATTTCTCCCTAAGTTGATGACTCCAAGAACTTTGGTGTCTCTAGAGTGAATGTGGTAAGGTGTGCCTTGGCAGAGCAAAGAGACGCTGATGATTGGCTAAGGAGTGCCATCTTTCAAACTTACAGTAAGTGTGGAGACAAAATTTGCAAGGTTATCATAGATAGTGGAAGTTGCATTAATGCAGTGTCTTCTAACGTTGTTTCCCGCCTAGGCTTGAAATTGACCCCACACCCTAACCCATATAAAGTTTCTTGGGTGGATACTTCCTCCATAGCCATAAAAGAAAGATGTGTTGTCACACTTCAATTCCTCACCTACAAGGCTGAAATATGGTGTGACGTAATTCTCATGGATGTAGGATATATCATCTTAGGTAGACCTTGGCTGTATGATCTGGATGTCACCCTTCATGGGCGATCCAATTCTTGCTCATTTATGTTTGAAGGTAAGAAGATTGTGCTCAATCCTTTGAAACCCAAGCCAATTGGCATGAGCAAGAAGACAGAAGCACCAAAAGCAAAAGGCCTGAACATCATAAGCCCAAAGGCATTTGAAAGGGTAGCAATTCAAGAGTCTATTGTGTTTGTCTTAGTTGCCAGGGAACTACATGGAGAGACTAGTGAGAAGCAACCTGAAGAAGTGAGGTTAGTGCTCCAGGAATTTAAGGATGTTTTCCCTGAGGAACTCCCCGATCATTTGCCACCCATGTGTGACATACAACACGCCATAGATTTTGTGCCAAGAGCAGCCCTACCTAACTTGCCTCATTATAGGATGAGCCCTGCAGAGCATGCCGAGTTGCAAAGGCAAGTAGAAGAACTACTTAGGAAGAGTTTTGTACGTGAAAGCATGAGTCCTTGTGCGATCCCTGCACTCTTAACTCCAAAAAAAGATGGAACTTGGCGGATGTGTGTTGATAGTCGTGCCATCAACAAGATCACTGTGAAATATTGATTTCCTATCCCCCGGTTGGATGACATGTTAGATATGATGGCTGGAGCAATGATCTTCTCTAATATAGACTTAAAAAGCGGCTATCATCAAATTAGGGTTCGTTCGGGTGATGAGTGGAAAACTACCTTCAAGACGAAGGATGGTTTATATGAGTGGATGGTGATGCCTTTTGGATTGTCCAATGCTCCTAGTACCTTTATGAGAGTGATGACTCAAGTGCTCAAGCCTTTTATGGGGAAATTCTTGGTTGTGTACCTTGATGACATCCTCATCTATAGTAGGTCTAGGGAGCAACACTTAGACCACCTAACTCAAGTTTGTACTACCCTTAGGAAGGAGAGTTTATATGGCAACCTCAAGAAGTGTTCTTTCTTCACTAATAGAGTCGTCTTCCTAGGTTTCATAGTGTCCTCTGAGGGAGTTTCTGCCGACCCCTAAAAGATTCAAGTGATTGTGGAGTGGCCCGAGCCCAAAAATATCCATGAGATTCGAAGCTTTCATGGGCTCGCTTCCTTTTATCGCCGATTCATCAAGGGATTTAGTACCCTTATGTCCCCCATCACTGACTGCATGAAACAAGGGGAGTTTGTTTGGACTAAAGCTGCTGCTAAGGCTTTCAATGAGGTAAAGCAAAAGATGACTGAGGCACCTGTCATGCGTCTCCCTGATTTTACCAAGCCTTTTGAGGTGGAATGTGATGCCTCAGGTATTGGTATAGGGGGAGTACTTAGTCAAGAGCGTCACCCAATTGCTTATTTCAGTGAAAAGTTGAATGACGCTAAGCAAAAGTACTCCACATATGACAAAGAGTTTTATGCCATTATTCGAGCTCTTTGGCATTGGCGCCATTACTGTTGTCTCGAGAATTTGTTATCTACTCTGATCATGAAGTTTTGCGCTATCTCCATTCCCAAAAGAAGTTGAATTTTAGGCACGGTAGTTGGGTTGAATTTTTGCAGCGCTACCACTTTGTAGTGAAGCATAGGGCGGGAATTGAGAATAAGGCTACTGATGCACTAAGTCAAAGGGTGTCTTTGCTATCCATTATGAGTCATGCCCAGATTTTGGGGACCTCTACACTAGCCTAAGTAATGCCCCATGGCCAATCCTGGATGATTATACCCTTCAAGATGGTTACTTGTTCAAGGCCAACAAGTTATGTATCCTTCGGTCTTCAGTGAGAGATTTCCTAGTTTGGGAGATACATGCGGGAGGCCTAACAGGTCATTTTGGTCAAGACAAGACAATTGAGGAAGTGGAACGTCAATTCTATTGGCCTGGTCTTAAGAGGGGCGTTGCCAAGATAGTTGGTCAGTGTTGTACATGTCAACTAGCCAAACATCGCAAGCAAAACACTGGCCTGTACACACCTCTACTTGTGCCAGATCGCCCGTGGCAGGATGTGATTATGGATTTTGTGTTAGGTTTGCCCCGCACCTTTAGGAAGCATGATTTCATTCTAGTAGTTGTTGATCGCTTCTCCAAGATGGCTCATTTCCTACCATGTTCTAAGACCTCTGATGCTTCTAAGATTGCAAAACTCTACTTTGATGAGATTGTCAAACTTTATGGTCTTCCCAAAACCATAGTGTCTGATAGGGATGTTCGTTTCATGAGTTATTTTTGGAAGACCTTGTGGCATTTAGTGGGCACCAAATTGAAATTTTCCATGGCATTTCTTCCTCAAACTGATGGTCAAACTAAGGTGGTTAATCGTAGTCTAGGCAACCTCCTTTGGTGTCTAGTGGGTGAAGCCAATCGAAATTGGGATTCTATTCTTCCGGTAGCCCAACTGGCATATAATAGCTCTGTCAATAGGTCTATAGGTGCTAGTCCTTTTGAGGTTGTGCATGGATATACATCTAGGAGGCCTTTAGATCTTTTGCCCATGTCCCCACATGTTAGGATTTCTGAGTCTGCTAAGGCATTTGCACGACATATTCATGATTTGCATAATGAGATTCGTAAAAAAATTCAGGCAAGTAATTCTCAATATAAAATTCATGCTGACACTCATCGACATCATGCAGAGTTTCAGGTAGGGGATTATGTCATGATTCAGATTCGACCTGAACGGTTTCCCTCTGGGACCGTTAAGAAATTGCAGGCTCGTAGTGCCGGACCATTCAAGGTATTGAAACGAATGAGCCCAAATGCATATGTCATTGACCTCCCTCATGATTATGGTATTAGCTCCTCCTTCAATATTGAGGATCTAGTTGCTTATAAAGGCCCCACAACTATTCCTAATACCCCTTTTGATGAGTCTTTGCCTAATCCTATTGATGCCCCTATTCCCACCCCTTTACCCTTAAATTTGCCCTATACACATAAAGAATCTATTGATGCTATTTTAGATGAGCAAATTGTTTCTACCAGGGATGGAGGAGTTCACCGTTTCTTAGTTCGGTGGCGAGGGCGACCAGATTCTGATTGCACATGGATTACTCGAGATGAGCTATTGCGACTGGATCCTGATTTGTTGGAGTACTATCAGAGCTCTTCAGATTTCCACTCGACGGGGTCGAGTTCTTCTCACCCAGGGGGAGTTGGTGTGGACACGAGGTACAAGCCCCCAATTACACGCACATATAGGAAGAAGAGCAAAAAGTAGACGGTCCAACCTGTGGCCTTATGGATGGAGCATACTAGTTATTGGGCTTGAAATTAAGCAAGCCCAAGCATTTAATGATTAGGGTTTTAGGTTTTTTTATTGTTGGCTATTTAAACACTTTTTCAGATTATTGTAAGACAGTTTTTGAAAATTATAAAAAAATAAACGTGTGTTTTCTTTTACTGGTGTTGACTCCAGTTTGCTTGGTACTGACTCCAAGCAACCCTTAGGTGTTGACTCCTAGGGTTTATCTTTCGTTCTATTGTTAGTGTGGTTGTCCTACGTCAGGAAAACATCCAACTTAAGCTTCCAAACCTAGGTAGCAAAATGTAAATGCACCCCTAACACTCCAAGACCCTAGATGGCCCAATACACTAAATGCTCTAAAGGCTCTTGCCCGCATAACGTGAGGCTCTGATACAAATTAGTCAAAAAAATACATAGTGAATATGTGGTATTCCACGTCTAATGAGTTTATAAGCATATTTAACATCATCATCACCTCATCATTGTCATCATAATAAATAATGGAGACAAAAAGAAACTGTTAAGGATCTTATTTTAAAATTAATAGGTTTGGGGGCAATTAAGAAAAAAAGAATAGGATAAGGACGAGGAGAATATACAAACAAGAAAGAAGAAAGATAGAAATGCGCTTACAGAGAGAGAGACCAAAATTCATGATTATTATTAACTTACAAGCTTTATATTTGCAGCTTTCTTTTATTTTAGTTTTATAATAATACTTCCTATTTACATATTTCATTTATACAAGGTTAGTACCAGGATGGTAGAATATCATTGGACAAAGATGCCCACTATATGAATTATGGCCTAAATTGTGAGTCATTAGGTAATTCAATGAATAGACCTATTAGTTCAATGAGGCACTGGTTCTTTAACATTTGCCACTGTCACCTCAGCCAAGGGGCAAAAAGCAACTACCTCAGGAAAGTTGCCTAACCTAAAGAGTTTTAAAGCACAGCACTCACATGTATAATAGAAAAATGTGTAAAATTTACCCATTTTTTCCTAAAAATGACTCACTCAATGAGTACATAGTTGTGTTTACAAGTTTGCTACATGTAAATTTACACTAAAACTATTCATTTTGCATTTAATATTTTATTCTTTCTTTATGTATAACGTATCCCGATGATGAAGGAAGAGTGTATGGTGTATGTGAAGAAAGAGAAACAATTAAAAATCAAGAAATTTGATATTTTAATGAAATGCAGTGTATAATATAGATAGTCTGATGTTGGATGTTTTGAAAAGTGAGTAGGTTCTTATCCTAAAATAAACAAAAAAATTTGCACAAGATAATGCTCTTAATGTGTTATTAAGAGCATTGCCTTGCCCAAGTGCCCTAGTGAATAACTGGTTCACTTTTGACAGTACCCATTCATCCCATTCTGCATTCCAAGTCCAGTATAAAGTTGCAATGGAGCCATGAAGTGACAGTGTGGACGTAAGACTGCTGGCCTTAAGAATTACCTAATGCCTCTCAAGGACGCAAATACACAAGCAACAAAGACAAAAACAGCATCACTGGCTTTGCCATCACAAATCAACAAGAAAATGGAATTTTATGATATACAGTATATTAGCTCCTAGACTAATAATAATCTTAAATCCATGAATTTTTTTATAAGTAAAGAAATTTCATTTTTTAAAACAAAATGAACATGAAATGCATCTGAGCATAGAAGAGAAAAGATAGTTAAATTGAATACATTGTAATTTGTTTGTGAAAGTGTGCTCTAATTACTGCTTCCTATCAGATATTGCAGTAATACGAATCTCTGAGTAGTTGAGTTTATCTTCTTCGTTTTTTTATGAAAGAAAAATGGGTAGAAGTGGACGACCTAAGTTGGCGTCTTCTACCTGGGCGTTACCACCCACTGGCCCGGGCCTTAGTTGAGTTTATCTTTTGGATTCATTTCTTAGTGTTTCTTATATAAACAGAAAAAATAATTCCAAAGGTCTATTTTATAATTAATTTTAAAGGAAAAACACATCTGTAACATGCTGACAAAACATTCAGTTTAGATTGAGGCATTGGCAAGTTTATGATTGGGGTGGTTATGGTTGGTGGAGCAAATGGTAATGTCAACGCCATGCTAGATGGTGACAGATGTGGCCATGAATTTGGTGTTATCAGTGATGGCCATGGGATAATGTTTGGGGCAGCAGTGGTGGTGGTAGTGATAATGGCAGTAATAAAGTCACTATGGTTGCAGAAATGCAAAATAGATGTGAAACTTGAAAATGAGGGACTAATATTAATGCGTCCGAGTTTTTGGTTTTTACTTTGGAAGTGTACAATGTCTAAGGTAAAATAAACAAGTCTCTAATGTTGTTTCTAAATAGTTGGCTTTAAGTAAAGCAAGAAAGACACTTTTTTTTTTTTTTCTTTTTAAGAAATACACTTTTTATAAACAGTAAAAAAGCTTATGCAATCAATTCCAAATGTTAACTTACTTTTTTTCTCATCCAAATGAACTTTTTTTTTTCATCTTGATTACCAACTAGAGAGCAGTGACATGTGGTGACACTAGGTGTGAAATCAATGGATACAATTAATTACAGTTTTTAGTGAATCCAGAACTGAGACACAAGTTCACCTGAGGCAAAACATGGTGACAGCAACACCCCTCCCTACCCTACCACACAGCCAACACCTTTCCCTCCTCTGCTCCACTCTCTTCCACTGCCTTTCAACCAGCCACCTCCTCCATTCCCTGGTTTCTTTCCATCTCCGTTCCCATTCCCCTCATCTTTTGGTTTTTTCCTTTTCATTCTTTTTGTCCACCTCATTCTTCTACTCTGAACACCCCACCTCCATCAGACCTGCCTTTACAACTACCGTTATGGCCTAGACAAACCACTACAACATCACCCACACCTCTTACTAAAAAATTGCCTCCCCCTATTACAGCCCTTAAACCTTCTCCTCAGGGCAGAGAGGGCAGTAATGGTTCTTTTCGCATAGACTACAAAACCTTTTCTTTCTCGTTTGACGGCGGGCTGATTCTTATGCTATTCACGAATGTCGTTGGAATATTAAAAGTTCCATGTGGATGGGTCGTAAGGGTTTGGAATGGATTCTCTCATGTTTTGCCGATATTCGTGATTGGGTTCCAAAAAAGGATTTCTTGTGCAAAAGATATAGAGTTAATAATAAGTTTTTCAAATTCTAAGGAAGGTCGAATAAGGCGGGTATTTTTGTGGAGATAGCTACGTATTATGGTGGAGCTCGTCGTGGTTGGGTTATGGTACCTACGAGCTCAAACCGGTCTGGCTGGCGCTTGTTTACTAAAGAATTAGATAGTTTTCTAGCAAGTTCAAACACCGTTTGGGTGAAAGGGAGGACCTCTGATGAAGCTGTTGGTGGTGGTCCGTTGGATGGTGGTGGACAAGTTGGAAAAAATCTGTCAAAATCAGTAATCAGCGGAAGTTTAGGAATTTTGAGTTTTCTAGAGCTAATTCAGGACATAACATGTTGAAGGGTGATACTGTGGTTGCTGTTTCTTCTATAAATGGTAGACCCACGCGTAAGTTTAAGCTTGAGTTGACTTCTGCTAAATTGGCGCTAAGGGTGTCTAAATTAGCTGGGGGAAAACGTGTGGCAACTTGGATGAACCCAAATACTCATCACAAGTCCAATAATAGTGGGCCTAGTTTGTTAAAAATTGTATCTAGGCTTGATAAAGCCCATGTAGCTGACCCGAGAGGTAAGGCCCAAGGGGAGGTCTCTTATCCTCTTGACTTGGGCATGAGTGTGCTTTGTTTTCAGAATGAGAGTGTGATGGGCGAGAGCTCTAAGCCACTGATGGAGTCAATGGTGATGCCTGAGGTTTCGATGGCAGTTTTGTTGCTAATATCCAACTCCGATCAAGCTTCAAAGCTTCTCACCTCCATTCCGACGAGAGCCTTAGCAGATCCGGAGACCGGAAAAGCCTCGACGTCAAGAAGGAGCTCTGCCGCGGTGGTTCTCGACATCGATAAGGCTGTTTCTGCTATGGGCTCAGTCTCCGATGCCAAGGTAACTCATGGGCTAGGCAATCAAGACCTTGGGTTCACCAGTGATAGGGTGGTTAGCTCGGCAAAAGCGGCAATTGAGGCTTCATGTCGGAATGTAGAGTCGCCGATCCTTGGTTGGAATCCATGGGTGGTTCAAAATCGGTTTTCTCCTCTCTTTGACCTGGGACATGGGGTTGAAGATGAGTTTGTGGAAGGGGAAGTTCATGGAGAAGTACAGAGGAGTAATCACCATGATGATACAACACTACAAAGGTCAGTGGATTCTATTGGGGAATTTCAGACAGATTCTAGACTTCATCTCCTACCATGGGAGACTAGTGAAGTCTTTGACCATAGCTGTGGTCGTGGAGAGAGATTTTTATGTGTTGGAGTGTGACCCTTTGTCTCGGGGGGAACCCAATGATCTCAAAGAGTTGGTGTTGGTTCAGAACTCTACAGAAGGAACTCGGGTGATGGAGTCAATGTAACGCTATTAACATTAAGGACTTTTGCCCTATCAGTTTGGTGGGCAGTGTGTACAAGTTGTTGTCCAAGGTGTTGGCTAACAGGTTGAGGCCGGTTTTGGATAATCTCATCTCTGAGACTCAAAATTTGTTTGTTGGTGGAAGGCAAATTCTAGATTCAGTGCTCATTGCAAATGAGTGTCTGGATAGTAGGTTGAAGAGCCGACTACCGGGTGTGGTTTGCAAGCTTGATATTGAAAAAGCATATGACCATGTTAACTGGGAGGCCTTGTTTTATCTGTTGGACTGGATGGGTTTTGGGCTGAAATGGAAGGGGTGGATTAAGGCTTGTGTTACTTCTGTCTGTTTTTCAGTCCTGATTAATGGATCCCCTGAGGGTTTTTTTGAAAGTTCTCATGCGTTGAGACAAGAAAACCCTTTATCCCTACTTTTGTCTCTTGATAATGGAGGTTTTAAGCAAAATTTTGAAGACAAAGGAGAATAACCTTATCCGGGATTTTCATGTGGGAGCAGTGAATTTTGTTGGTGTGCGGATTTCTCATTTGTTGTTTGCAGACGACACTATCTTATTTTGTGATGCCTTTAGGGAGCAATTGCTATCCATAAGGTTGGTATTGTCTTGCTTTCAGGCTTTTACAGGTTTGAAGGTTAATGTTGGGAAAAGTGAGATTGTCCCTATTGGGGAGGTAAATAATCTAGCTACATTGGCTAGCATTCTTCATTGTAGAGTGGGGAGTTTGCCTATGGAATATTTGGGGATGCCGTTGGGAACTTCCTTTAAGACGGTTTCGATTTGGAATCCTATTTTGGAGAAGATGGAGAAGAAACTATCAGTGTGGAAGCGTCTCTATTTATCTAAGGGTGGTAGATTCACATTACTAAGGAGTACTCTCTCAAGTTTTCCAACGTACTTTTTATCTCTCTTCACTATTCTTAAAGCTGTGGCTACTAGAATGGAAAGTATTCAAAGGAATTTTCTTTGGGGGTCTTTTGAGGGGAGTTTCAAATATCATTTGGTGGCTTGGGAAAAGGTGTGCTTACCTGTTGAATTGGGTGGTTTGGGGATAAGAAGTGTTGCATTGTTTGATCAAGTTTTATTAGGGAAATGGTTGTGGCATTATGGGCATGAAGTTACCTATCTTTGGCGGAGAGTTATCTCCACAAAATATGGTTAGGGTCAAGGGGGGTGGTGTACAAAAGGGGGGGTGGTGTACAAAAGTGTGCAGGAGGACTCATGGATATGGCCTTTGGAGAAGCATTCATGAAGGGTGGGAGAGTTTCTCTAAGCATTTGTCTTTTGTAGCAGGTGAAGGCACCCGTATCCGCTTCTAGCATGATAGGTGGATTGGGGACCGGACAACACCCTAAAAGATCTCTATCCTGAGCTTTATGTGTTCAGCTGCCAAAGAGGCTTGCATCTCTAAGGTTTTGTGGATTCCAAAAGGAGGTACTTCTAGAGTGTGGGATTTAAGGTTTTATAGAGCTTTTGAAGATTGGGAACTAGCTGCATCTTATTCTCTACTTCAGTTTATCCAACCTCGTATTCCTCAAGGTGATAGGAGGGATACCCTTTGTTGGCGGCTCAAAGGTGATGGTAAATTTGACACCCGATCTTATTACCTAGCAATTTAAGGTACTCTGAATTTTTTGTTCCCTTGGAAGGGTGTTTGGAAACCAAAGATTCCTAAGCGAGTGGATTTCTTCTTGTGGACAGCTACTCACCATCGGATTCTCACGTTGGATAATCACATGCTTAGGGGTCGCCCTTTGATAAATAGGTGTTGTATGTGTTGTTGTGATGGGGAGTAGGTAGACCATCTTCTACTTCATTGTTCTGTTACACATACCTTATGGACCTTCATACTTCAGGCTTTTGGTATTCATTGGGTTATGCCAGGATCGGTGGTGGGATTTTTATCTTGTTGGTATCAGTGGCTTAGGAAGCATAACTCAAATATTTGGAATTTGATTCCAAGGTGCGTAATGTAGATAGTCTAGTTAGAACGAAATCGTCGCTCCTTTGAGAACAGGGAGAAGACGTTGGATGAGTTAAAGGTTTTATGCCAATGCAATCTTTTTGAGTGGTCTCATTGTTGGGGCTTTACTGTTTCTTCGCCTCTTTCAAAGTTTATATCAAGAACAAAATATTCATCAATTGTTCAAAGCCCCCTTCCCCTTCCCAGGAAAATTCTTCTAGACAACACCATATATTAAGCATTAAGTAATTCTAAATTTGAGATACTTTAATAGAGCCCTATTGGGAAAATGCTTGTGGAGAATTTGGGTATGAGAGAGAAGTGTTATGGAGAAGGGTTATAAGGATTAAATATGAAGTTGAGGAGGGAGATTGGTGCTCTAATTCTGTTCCAAGATCCTATGGGGTGAGCTTATGGAAAACTATTAGTAGTGGTTAGTGTAACGACCCAAGGAAAAGCGCTAACCACATCTGCGCTATACCTCAAAAGGACTAGTCACAATTGAAACTCCTTGCAGTTGTTAATAAAACCCAGTTCAACCTAGTAAATACCCGATGTGGGACTCATCACACACCCACACACATCACACAATCAATCAAATTGGGGCATCACAATCTCTCTCCCACTTAAATCCCTAACGTCCTCGTTAGGACCCACTTTGTGGGGTAGTGTCTCTAAGCCCACACAGGGTTATCGGGCCGGCTCTGATACCATATGTAACGACCCAAGGAAAAGCACTAGCCACATCTGCACTATACCTCAAAAGGACTAGTCACAATTGAAGTGATGTGTGTGGGTGTGTGATGAGTCCCACATCGGGTATTTACTGGGTTGAACTGGGCTTTATTAACAACTGCAAGGAGCCTCAATTATGACTAGTCCTTTTGAGGTATAGCGCAGATGTGGCTAGCGCTTTTCCTTGGGTCGTTACATATGGTATCAGAGCCGGCCCGGTAACCCCGTGTGGGCTCAGAAACACTACACCACAAAGTGGGCCCTAACGAGGATGTTAGGGATTTAAATGGGGGAAATTGTGATACCCCAATTTGATTGATTGTGTGATATGTGTGGATGTGTGATGAGTCCCACATCGGGTATTTACTAGGTAGATTTGGGTTTTATTAACAACTACAAGGAGCCTCAATTATGACTAGTCCTTTTGAGGTATAGCGCAGATGTGGCTAGCGTTTTTCCTTGGGTCGTTACAGTTAGTCTACTTTTTCTCTCTACATTCAGTTTCAGATTGGTGATGGGACTAGAGTGAAATTTTGGCATGATGTCTGGTGTGGGGATAATCCTTTGAGTACGTGTTTTCTAGATTTATTTAGAGGAGGCTTATGTGGCTAATCTCATGCAGTTTCCTAATGGGGTTCTTTTTTGGGATTTGAAATTCTTGCGAGAAATTCATGATAGGGAATCAATTTCTTTGTCTGTTTTTTAGGATGTTATATATGGAGTCTCATTGAGAGGTATTGGTGAGGATAAGATGTGTTGGACACTTGCTAAGAGCAAGGGCTTTGAGGTAAGCAGTTACTATCAGGCTTTGTTGGGTGTATGTACTCAATCCTTCCCTTGGAGAAGTATTTGGAAGCAGAAGGTTCCTTCCAGAGTTGCATTTTTTGTTTGGATTGCAGCTTTATGAACTATCTTGACTATTGATAATTTACATAAGAAGAAGGTGTTAATTCTAGATTGGTGTTATATGTGCAAAAGTAATGGAGAATCGATAGACTATCTTTTACTACATTGTTCTATTGTTTATGAGTTGTGGTCTATGGTGTTCACCTTGTTTGATATCCATTGGGTGATGCCAAAGTCTGTGGTTGAGCTCCTTGCATGTTGGCAAGGAAATTTTGGTCATCATCATAATGGTGTTATTTGGATGGTTGTCCCTCATTATTTGATGTGGTGCATTTGGAAGGAGAGAAACAACCGGTATTTTGAAGATTCTAAAAAGACTAAGTTGATTTAAAACTTTATCAGATTGGATGTCTATCATAGGAAGTCATTTTATTTTTTCGGTCTATGGTTTGATGAATGCTTGTAATTTATGTATTTAATTATTTTGGTCCCCTGCTGTATACTTCCTATATACTTGGGTGACTCATTATTATGTCTTTGAATAAAATTTTCTTTACTTATCAAAAAAACTAATAATAATTATTATTATTAAGCATTAAGACAGCTTTCTTGCATGACAGTAGCCACCAATAAGCAGAAGATATTTTTACACTATTAAATTGCAATTCAGTAGTTAAAAACTGCAACCCAAAAAACACTAGTCTAATCAAAAGATCACCTGCTCATTGGTTTAAAATTTTAATATCCCTTTATGTATATAAACATGTAGTAAAAAAGCTTTCTGAAATGGAGCTAAATTATAAACAATTATTAGGGATAAAGAGGCAGAAAAGTTATAAAAATAAATTGTCCAGGAAACAACATATTACGCCAAAGTTGAAATAAGTTCTTTGTAAAACATAACATCCAAATTAAGATTTTCTGTCCAACGATCTTGATTAAAACTAG
Organism: Quercus lobata; assembly: GCF_001633185.2. Classification (NCBI taxonomy): domain Eukaryota; kingdom Viridiplantae; phylum Streptophyta; class Magnoliopsida; order Fagales; family Fagaceae; genus Quercus; species Quercus lobata. The sequence continues at coordinate 36,072,243 of NC_044913.1, read as the reverse complement.
TTTGGAAACTTAAATATTGAGTTTTCAAGCAATACTGTTAAAGCCAAAGAGCTCTAACTCAATTGGTGCCTCCTTCCTTTATAAGTGTAAGGTGTAGGTTGAGGTCATGTCTTCAAGACCCATCAGGTATGTGCATAATTAACCACAAAAAAAAAGTGTAAACTCTAGGGATCAAGTCCTTTTTTTTGATAAATAAATTTACTCAAAGGGAGTAAACAAATCAATTTACAATATGTGAACTGACCTATTCAGAAAGAATTACATCCTCAAGCCCAGAAGCTCTAAAAAGGTCTTTAAAAAGTGAACAAAGGGATGCTGCCTAGTAACAGCTATCCACTCACATAAACAAGAATGCAACAACAATTGCTTGAGTACGTGAATATGCCGTTAGACAACATCAAGTGTTCTACTATTTCTCTCTCACCAAACGGTCCACAATACACTCAAGGGAAATAGTCTTCCAAATCAACTTCCTATGATGAGAAACATTTCTTTGACAACATTCCAACATTTGAATCACTATTTAAATAATTCGATAATTGGGGAAGAAGGAATTTGAAACCTGGATGTCTCCGTTGGAAACACCACAAGGTAGTAACCAGTTGAACTACAAGGCTCTTGGCTCCAACATTTCAATCACTATCTTTGGCATAACCCAAGAAACCCAAAAAAGAGTAAACACAAATGATCACAAGTCACTTGCCATTGAGCAACATCAAGTGTCGGTCTTGGTCAGTATCATCTAATGTTGACTGTGTGTGTCTGAGAGAGAGAGAGAGAGAGATGTCCAAGCAGAAAATACATACTTACAAGGGTAAAACTTAGGTAGAGTTACATAGGTACTATACGTTAGGTTCCCACTTAAATTCAGTGGCTGCATTAATGCAGTACCGATATAGATATCTTTGCCACAGACAACTAAATTAAATGCAGCCCATGCGTTTGACTTTAATTGGGGAGCTTAAGGTACAACACAACATAACACAACACCTAAGTAACTGCACATAAATTTACTTGAAAGTCTTGTTCACATGCAAGCAATCTAAAAAAAAAAATTCTCCAATACCCAAAAAGAAAATCAAGAAATAAAGTGCTCTATTGTGATTACTTTGGCTCTTGAAAGAAAAATTTCCAATAAGTTCCAATCACATAAAAGAACAAGCATTGATTTCTGTTGTACGAGGTTGTGTTTTGTGTTTTACAATACAATAAAAGAGTAGTAGGAGAGGAGAGGCGAGAAGAAGCTAACCTTAAGAGCTTGTTTGATAATGGGATCATCGGTGGGATTGAAGAAAGCTTTCACTTTAAATCCATTTTTGTTAATCCAATTCGTAGAATGATAATTACCCAATCGAACACCGTTCCTGCTGCTGGGTCTCAGCTCTTTCCATGATGTTAATGGGTTCTTCAATTTCCACTGCCATTATTAAAAGTTTCGAATAAAAATGATTTGATGAGAGGAGAGTGATTAAGGAGGAGAGGTAAGGTCACGCACCAGTGCACATGTTGTTGAGGAGCAAGAATTGAGGAGTGATACCACTGACATCTTTTCTTTTCTTGGGTTTCTCTTCCTTTCCACCACAAACTAAGCTCCCAAATTTCTTGGGTCTGCCTCCCCCTTTATTTATTTCTTTCATCCCTTTGTTTGGGAATACTAGCATTTTACCCCTTTTTTTTTTTTAGCAAAATGTCTCTATTTTGAAATTATTTAGGTTTATTTCTCTATTTTAAAACTCGATTGCTTTAAAATCGAGTTATGCCCAATCAAACTTATTAAAAAAAAAAAAAAGTATGGAACTCGAGTTCCATTTAAAACGCTACTATAGGTCTCCACAAACGCAACTATAGATCAAACTAAATAAAAAATAAAAATAAAAATTGCACAGAACTCAAGTTTAGGGAGCTCAAGTTCCATTTAAAATGCCACTATAAATCTCTCTGAATGCAGCTATAGGTATGGAACTCGAGCTCCATGAACTCGAGTTCCATGCAAATTTTTTTTTTTTTAAGTTTGATCAGGCATAACTCAATTTTAAAGCAATCAAGTTTTTCATTAATTTCAAAACAGGAGCATGAACCTAAATAGTTTCAAAACAGAGACATATTGCTAAATTTAAAAAAAAAAAAAATAAGGGTAAAATGCTAGAATTCCCCTCTTTGTTTTCTACATTTTTTATGAATGAAATTTAACATTTTAAAACATATAGGGCAATTGGTAAGGGACTTTTAGTAATGTTGTTCGTATTTTTTGAATATACATATGGGTAAAAAAATATGTGAAAATACGTGTAATATTGTTTAAACACTGGAAATTATTGTTTAAACAACAGTAACAAATGGGCCCATGAGCATTCCCATCAAACATTCTAAAAAATTTAGCATTTACTGTCTTAAAATCTACTTTATCAATTTTAACATACCACTTTACAATATACCCAACATTTAACATTCTTTTTTTTTTTTATTATTACAATTTCATTTAAATAATATTATTTTTATTTTACTACTGTGTCTCTCCCTTTCTCTTATAAAACCCACCACTTTACGTGTAATATTATTTAAATACTGAAAATTATTGTTTAAACAACGGTAATAAATGGGCCATGAGCATTCCCATCAAACATTCTAAAAATTTTAGCATTTACTATCTTAAAATCCTACTTTATCAATTTTAACATACCACTTTACAATACACACAACATTTAACATTCTTTTTTTTTTTTTTTTTCAATTTCATTTAAATAATATTATTTTTATTTTACTACTGTGCCTCTCTCTTTCTCTGATAAAACCCACCACTTTCTTCTCAATCCAAGCAACCCCAGTCATAGCCACATCCACGGCTAGCCACTGCCAGCCACCACCACCATAAAAAATAATAATAATAATAAATAAAAAATAAAAACCACCAGTCGGCAACCACCAAAATCACAAACTCAAACCCACAACCTCATCACCAACCAAACCCACATCCTCATACCACCATCAACCACAAAAACAACCCAGATGCAAATCTGAACCCCACCATTGCAGCCTAGCCTCACCCTAATACCAACAGCCACAATAGCAACCACAAAACCCACCACCCACCCACCCCGATCTCAACCCCAACCACAAATCCACCAAAATTAGATCACATCCACCAAAATCAAATCCCAAAATCAGCCACACTTGCCAAACCACCATTGCCCAAACCCATGAAATCAACCCAGACCCACACTCACCGATACACCACACTCGCCGATACATCGCAGACCTACACTCACTGATACACCACAGTCGCCGATACACCGCAAACCCACACTCGCCAATACACCACCAAACCATGAAATCAACCCAGACCCATGAAATCACAAACAAGGATGATCCACCACCATCCACAAAATCAACTTGTCCTACGGAGAGATGAGAAAGATCAACAGTCAAAGAAAGATCAACAGCTGCACCAGCTTGTAGAGAAAGAGGAAAGTAGAGAGTTTAAGACTGAGATTGAGAGCATATGGTGGTCTATGAAGGAGAAAGAGAAAGAGATGAAAGTAGGGAGTGAGAGAGAGAGAAAAGGAAAAAAAAATAAAAAAAATAAAAAAAAAAACTCTAACATCTTGCTACAGTAGAGTCTCAAAAATGAGATTATCCTTTAACTCGGTACTAATTTTTTTAAGATTTAGAATGTTTGATGTAAGTGGGTTTTTATCATTTGAGGCAAGGAAGTCAATACCGTACTGGAAGCTGTACCAGTTTAGCCAGCGATACGATATATTTCGGGTACTGGTCAATACCAGTATACCATTTCGAGTTTACTGCTATTTTTTACTATTTTATACAATATACAAAGTTATAATGATTTTTTTTTTTTATAAATATTTAGTTATAATGATTGTTTTATTGGTATGTTTAATGTTTTATATAATACTTTAGAGTAAATAAAGAGGGGGTTTTTTTTAAAAAAAAAAAAAAAGTAAATAAAGAATACTCTTCAAGAAGTTATATAGAAAAGTATCTACTCCAAAATCTGAATCAACAAAAATAAAAATATAATATTCTCAACTCATTAAAATCAAATGTCTACCCACTGTCACGTCATCTAGTTCAAGTCTCAACATTGGCTTTTTTACATTAAAGGTAATTTCTCTTAAATAAATAATGAAAGAAGCCAACTCATTTCCCACTAAAATTACGGTTTCCAAGCAATCTGATATAGTTTTCCAAGCAATCTAATAAACTCCTTTCTAGTCCTTTACTTTATCTTCCCAACCCACTTCTCAATTTTTGTCTCTTCCTCTCCCCACTTCTCTGTCCGTGTCTTCCCTAGTTCCTCAAAAAATCTATAACAACAAAGTCTCTCTTTTACAGGTTCGGCCTTTCATTCACTCTACTTCTTTCTCTCTCCCAAAAGTGGAATTTCCGGTTTTGTAAGTTTACAAAACTAGAGTGTTTACCGGTTACCTTTTGCATTTTTCTCCTTCTTTCTGCTAGGTTTTCTTGGCTTACTCAGATTTGCATTTCATGTTTTGGCCCGGTATCCATTTACCAGCTAAAACAATCGAATTTCACCAGTACAGCCGGTATTTTTTTTTGTACAAAACAGGGGTGTATCGATACTGATGCACTGGCCGGTATGGTATAAATTGGTTGTACCGATTGGTACGATACGGTATTACCCACATTGATTTGAGGTGCTAAAAATGCTAAAATATAGCATTTTTAGCACCTTTGATGAAAATGCTCTAAATACACTACTAGTATTTATGGGGTTTTACACCAAAAACCAATTTTGTTCCTTGATTTGACCATAAAAATTTTAAGTTGAAATTTTGTTCTATTCATAAAAAAAAAAAATTATGAAATATATACACACACACATAAATTAAGTCTACGTTTACGTTTTAAAATAATGAAACATTGTGCCTTTTCATTTGGTGGAATAAAAGTAACGTTTCAATACCATTTTTTGCTATGGTTGGTGTTCAGTTCCACTGTTCTAGCGGGAACTTATAAATTTCACACATTTCCTAATAATTTTAGCTTATATTTCGTTAGAAAAAAATGAAAAACTTCAAGTTTATTTTGAATCTAATAACTTTTTCACTCCAACAATAACAACCAATAATAACTTGCTACTTAGGATTTGTTATAAAAATGCTGTGAAAATGTTGTGAATATATCATTTCTCTTCTTTAAAAGATAACACCTATAACTAGAAAAATATACTAAGCCTCCGTTTGGATACCAATAAAAAATGAAAATTATTTCACTATTCAATTTATTTTGCTACTATTCATGAGCCCCATTATACTTTTTTAGCTAATTTTTACCTTTATCTACAGTACTTTTAACAATAAGTTTTCAATTTCAACAAAATAAGCAATATCCAAACAGACCCTAAACTACAAAAATAGACAACGTTTTGGCCTTTTAATATTCCCTGAGTAATGTTATAGTCATAAATTATTTTACAATATTTTTACAAAATTGACATGACAAATTCTTATTAGTTCTAATATGGGTCTACTACTAACATCACATTTATGTTTATTAATGATTATTTGAAAATTACATAAGCCACAACAATAGTTTGTAAAAATATTGTAAAATAGTTTGTGTCTGCAGCATTACTCATATTCCTTTCCCAAAAAAAAAAAAAAATTCTTAATTCTTCTTTATATTCGTCTTCTCTCTTTCTCTGTAACTGCATAAAATTGAAACAATTTCTTCGTTTTCCTCATTTGAGTTTGACACAGTATGATATATCCCTATAATAACAAGTGCACAAATTTGCACAGCCCTTCCTTCTTCTTTATTACTCGCCTTTCTTTGAATCTAACAACAATAAAGAAGTGGGCTTAATCTAAACCGGGTTGACATCGCCACTGTTGAAGGCGAAAGTGGCCTTCACGATCGCCTCCTAGCCCGTCCATTAGTACGACCCAGCCAACTGGGCCTTCCTTCAGAAAATCCAATCGTTGCTTTGTGGTGTGCTTCTTTTCCTCTTTCTCTTTCCTCTTAATTGATTTTTTGTTTTTTGCGGAGTTTCTACATCTTCTTCTTCCTTTGTTGTCAAAGTTATACCAAAGAAGAATCATTAAAATTCTGGTATTGAATTTTTTTTAATGCAATTTTTATTGGATTTTTATTTTCCTGGGATTCTTTAATTTGGTTTTGATTCTGGGTTTTTTTTGGTTTGATGTATGGTATTTTTTGTTGTATTTATCTTACATTGGTTTTCCCTTTCTATAATTTATTATATGGGCATTGTAAATGTAAGTTAGTTTTGTACATTAAGAAACAGTAAACAAGTTTAATGGGTAATATAATCTTTCAGTTTTTTATATGCTGGACTGTGGAATGTATGTTGGGGCTGCTGCTATTTTGCATTTTATGGCGATTTTATTTCTATTTTGAAGGTTTAGATTGGTTAGTATGTTCGTTCAAGATTGTTGAGCATGTGTGTCTCATTTTAATTTTTAAATTTATTTATTTATTTTTTGAATACCACACCCCCCCCCCCCAAAAAAAACCAATGATTTGTTTAAACTAGTGAAATTTAAGAGTACTACACCATATTTTTAGTGGGGTGATTGAATGTATTAAAGTTTGTTTATTCCTCTATTTAATAAACTAAATTTCATTCAATAGTGGGAGTTAAATTTAGTTTCAATTGTTAATTTGTAATATACACATCTATATCACTGTTTGATGTCATTTTCATCATTTAATGGATTGTCTACAATGTGTTTTATTATAGTTGTCGATAATACCCACATTGCTCTATTTCAAAAGAAAATCTATTAAAACAACCTACATTTAGATTGGACACTACAAGTCTTGAAGGATGGGCTTTCAAGTTAGTTGAAGGTGAAGGTGATTCTCCATATTGTTTGTTCCGTTTCACTCCATTTTTTCCTCCTTATTGTTTAGTTTATTTTCTGCAAAAACAGTACAGAAGCAATGTGTACTATTTGTTGATATATAATTTCAAATCTTAATTACTTAAATCTGAGTTTAATTCAAAATCAAACTCCAATTCTTCCCATTTTTTTTCTTCTGTTCCAATTCTTCACATGATAAGGTTGGGGCAGCCAAACATTTGTAGAGAAAAATCTTGGTAGATTCTAATTGTCTTTTGTAGAATTCGATGTTAGAGTTAAATGAATACCATGCAACCGACACGATATCTTTGAAGAAAAAGAAAAAAAAAAAAACCGACTCTTTTCTGGTTCTATTTCTTTTGCTCCCAATCACTTTGAAATTTCTGATTCCACCGAACATGTCGAGCATTCTACCTCCAAGGTTGCCCTCAACTCCCTCTCCAACCATATTCCTCTCACTCCTTAAAGTTTGGTTGGTGTTTCAATAAGGCCTCACTCCTCTCACTCCTTAAAGTTTGGTTTATTTCAATTTTGATTCATGGTTATTTTGTTTTCTTGAGTTTTTATCATCTGGGTATTAGATTTTCAGGATTGACTTGAAGAATTTGGATTCTTCTAATGTTTGACTATTTTTAATGTATGAAAATTTTTCATTTTGATCTTTTTCAAATTTCAATTTTCTTTGTTTAATATGGATTGCAGTGATTCCTCTTAGTGGATTTCTATATCATCCACACAGAGGTTTTGCACTCATTGTTGTTTTTGATATTATGTGTGTTCATTAATCTTAACTCATTGTGTATGATAATTTCAGTATATTCTGATATATATATATATATATATTATGTTTTATAGGTTTTTTGACTGTCACATACATGTTACAAGTACACTTTGTCACAAAGCTATTCAATTACTTGATCATTATTAGGTTTAATTGTAAAGAAATTAAAATTGGGTTTTTTGGATTTTAGGGAGGCATTACTCATCAAGATTCTGCAAGCCATAAGGATACAATTGAACCCTATGATGTTTAGGTAAAGACATATTTTAAGTATGTTGGAAAAATTTGTTGTGTTTTAAGGTCTTTTATGAGAAACAAAGATGGATTTTTTTTTTTTTTTTGGTTTGATCTGTATTTTATACAGTCTAATTAAATATTTGGGTTTGTTTTAGTTTCACTATTAATAAAATATTTGGATTTGTTTTAGTTTCACTATTAATGTTCTGGGATATCACATAAAGTTGAATTTTGTTGTTTTTTCTTTGTTCTGACATGTTGTTAATTGATATAGAAAAGAAAAAAAGATGAGATTGTTGGCCAATAAATGAGGTAGAGCAGGGCAAAGGAAGATAGTATAAATTGGGGCATTGCAAAGCCAATACTCACTTTGATTGGTAATCTTGTTACTGCATAATTTATATTTTTTTAGAATTTGTTATTCTTATTCCATTGATATTGTGAGCTATAGATGGTTCTCTTAAAATAGAACCACTATAGGCATGAGAATTACAAATTTCATAATGATTTATGCATTAGTTAGAGATAATAAGTGCTCAAGTATAATATTTCCATCATTTGTGAACAAATCCTTGGAAGTTAAGAGTTCAGTACCACTGACATCTACATTCTTTAAATTCTTTAGATATTTAAGCATGCTCAACTTAAATACAAATTAACTATGTAGTAGGGGAATTGTACATATTATTAATTACTCTAAGTCACTTTTACCCAGATCAACAAAACTTTGAGTTGAACAGTTGACTGAATTCAAATACAAGAATCATGAATGTAAGCTATTATGTCTTTCACAAATCTGTTAAGAAAATTATTGGACTAGCCTTGGCCCTAATGTAGCACAAAATGCTATAGTAAATGCCGTTAACCCAGCAAGTTATGACCAAATGAAACAATTAACATCATAGCATTATGTCTTTTAAGTTGAAATTATTTTGTATTTCAAAGTTGTTTCTATGTTAAACTACTTCCAAAATGTCCTGATTCTCTATACTTATGCATTTAGACTGTATGCTAGAAGAATTGTGGTTGGATCTGTATCTAATTAAGATAAATTGGTTCTTTTCTTTTGTCTTTTCTTTGAATTTTTCTGACTTTTTCCTTTCATCTTCCCCTTTTAAAATCAGCATAAAACTAATATGATCTATGGCCCTCTCTCATGAACAATAACATTTAATTGTTTGCAAAGACTTGAGCAATTGAAATTTTTTACCTTTTTTATTTCAAAATGGTAGCAACAGTCACCTTCACCTTCACCTTGCTCCATTTATAGTTAGGACATTTTGGGCCTACAAATGAATATGAATTGGATGCCTGCTCTGCTTGATCACTTGAGAAGTCTAAGATGTTTAATTTTCTCTATCTAACTTCACTACTGATTCTTTTGTTTTTTGTTTCCTGTTTTTATTTTTTATTTTTATAATAGTTATAATGCCCGAACGGGTTGCAACACGTCAATCTAGATGTTTCCATGGCCCCATGGAGAAAAGATAATATTTGGAATTTTCGAGGTCTAACATGCAAATTAAGGGCAGACAAAATACGGTATCTACACTTATTTTGATGTGCCCCATAATATTGAAATTCTGCACTTAAATGATTCTAATGTATTTGAAAATGAAATTAATAAACAATTGGAAAAGGAAATTGAACCTATGGAACCAACTTTTGAAACTCTTAATATGGCAAATGATGAGAATCCACGCTTAATTATAATTGGTTCAACCCTAAATGACAAAGAAAGGAAAGATCTCAAAGAGCTTCTCGCAGAATTTCAAGAAGTTTATGCATGGTCCTATGAAGATATGCTTGGAATTGATCCTGAGATAGCTTAACACCACATTGATACCTATGCTCACATAGTACCTAAAAATCAAAGAAGAGGTCACAAAACAATTGAAAGCTGGGCTCATCAAACCCGTACACCAAGCTGATTGGATAGCCAATGTTGTGTCCTTACCAAAGAAGGATGGAAAGGTAAGGATGTGCGTGGATTTCAGTGATTTGAAAAAAGCTTGCCCTAAGGATGATTTCCCTCTTCCTCATATAGATGTCTTAATGGATAATATTGTTAGGGTTTATGCCCTAAAATCCAATTTATTGGCATGACATAAATAATTAAATTGTTTAATTATGAGACTATTTATTAATGAACTACTGGGACATTATCTTAGTCCATGAGATGTATGATATGTGATTTATATGAAAAGTCACAGAAGATATAAATCACAAGTTCTTTGTAAATTCAGAATTTTAGTTCGTAGTCGGTGATGAAATTGGGCGTTTCATCTGCAAAGACTATAACATATCAACTACGATGATTTGTCTTGATCATGGAAGTGGAGACTTCTAGTTGGTATGTTGATATGTTTTAAGAGTTAAGACATATTGAACTAAACCACTGTGAGATTTATTATTCTCTTAACGACTATCAAATGAATAATAAATCTCACGACTTCTATTTACATCAACTCAAATCCTGAGAGAATAATGGACCTGATCATGAGATATAGGTTGCTTTGAATATTAGGAGTGAGATCTATAAGTTATGGTCAAAACCTCAGTATGTTGGATAGTCGCATTTAATGTTGATGGAACATATATTCACAAGATGAAATTCATAATCTCTTAACGGAGATATAAAATATTCCCTTGAGATAAGTTTAATGGATTTGGTTATTCAGAGTGTTGGGCCCAACCACTTTAGTAAGGAGTTACTAAAGTATATATATTTATGAAATTGGATTTCATAAATATATATTGAATAACATAAAGGATTAAACCGGGTACTCAAGGATTAAGAAGTAATAATCTTCAAAGTGGCAATCTGTTTTATGACTTTGTATTACTACGAATATTTTAATGAAGGGGTTGCATGTATAATAAAGTCTTGGGATATAATTTATTAATAAGGCTTAGAGTGCAATTATATTCATATAATGGTATTAAATATAATTAATGGTAACTTTAGACTTGTCAAGAGTTGGCAGAAAGGACCAAGGCCCATTGGAGCTAAAGTCTTATTTATTCCCTTTTGGTCCCACTCCAAGCCACATACTAGAGCCCAATTGGAATGGCCCAAAAGGCTGGCCCAATTAGATAATCAGTTATATATAAGGAGAGAAACATACAAAATTTGATTAAGGGTTTTTCATAAGAGTTCTCATAAAAAATGAAATAGTGTATGTAAGTGTTGGACACTCTTTATTCTCTCCTTAGAAACAGATCGAGAGACCACACATCTTGGGCATTAAGTGGAATTGGAGTGAAGATTAAAAGTCTTCCCAAGAACTTCTGATCTTTGGTTTTGAATTTGACCACACCAAGGTACGCATTCTTGTTCTCAAATTTTGAAACTTACATAGTACATGTTATCAATTGCGAATGAAGTAGATCCGTTAATTCTTTCACTGCGTATGTTTTGTATGCGATACAAACATGTATTTTTCCAAAAAATATGGCTGGTAGTGCCTTGATGTCTTTCATGGATGGTTTCTCAAGATATAACCAAATCAAGATGACTTCTAAAGATGTGACTAAGACTACCTTCACCACAGAATGGGGGAAACTACTACTACACAGTAATGCCATTTGGGCTCAAGAATGCCAGAGAAATAAATCAAAGAATGGGCACAACTTTGCTACACGACATGATGCACAATAAGGTAGAGGTGTATGTTGATGACATGATTGTGAAATCCAAGGATAAAGGGGGTCACATAATTAATTTAAGGAAGTTCTTTGAAAGGATTAAAGAGAATAGATTGAGGTTGAACCCTCAAAAGTGTACCTTTGGAGTGACAGTTGGGAAATTGCTAGGCTTTTTGGTAAGTGATAGAGGGATAGAAGTTGACCTCTCAAAGATCAAGGCCATACTGGACATGCCTCCACCCAAGAGTGAGAAAGAAATAAGGGGATTCTTTGGTCGACTACAGTATATCAGCTGGTTCATTGCCAAACTTACCTCCACTTATTAGCCTATCCCTCCTCCATCAACCCATCATAGTACCCTCGAAACATGGTAGGCCATTACTACTCTACCTCTCTATCATGGGAGATGCGATTGGGAGTATGCTTGTATAAGAGGATGATGATAAGAATGAGAGAGCCGTATACTACCTAAGCAAGAGGTTCCATGATTATGAGACATGATACACACCCATAGAAAAGTCATGCTTTGCTCTCATAAGGGTCGTGCAGAAATTGAGACACATCATCCTACCATTCTAGATATGGATAGTAGCCAGAATGGACCCATTGAAGTACCTATTTGAGAAGCCCGCCATGAGTGGAAGATTGTCAAGATGGTTGATTCTATTGGCAGAATTTGATTTAAATTATGTGGGCAGAAAAATTATCAAAGGAAGCGTCATGTCAGATTTTTGTGCTAAGAATCCCATAGAAGGAGAAGATGGAAAAGAAGATTTCCTAGGTGAGGATATTTTGGATATTGAACTAGGGGCATGGAAGATGTACTGTGATGAAGTCGTGAATCAATATAGGAATGGGATAAAAGTACTTTTGATCGCCCCCGATGGATCTCATGTGCCTTTGGTGGTCAAGTTGAACTTTGAGGCAACGTTATGGATACCGTTCTGTTCCGGCCGGAATGGCCGGAAAATTTCATATCGGCAAGCAAATTGGAATGGCAAGCCCCTCTATTCCACCTCAGGTAAGATTTCGGCCTATTCTGGTGTGTTTTGGTAGTTCCGAGCCGTTTTAGTTAATTTCACTTGAAATAAAAGATTCGGCCGATATGAGTTTGTTGTGCATAAAGTTGAACTTGGATCTTTAGAACAGACCAAAATCAATTTCATCGTTCCTTTCCTCAAACACAGTCTTTTGCTTCATATGATGAGTTGTAGAAGAATAACAGTATCAGAACTAGAGGAATGTTGTGGCTCACGTAGTCATGCTTAACAAATTTGGATATCCATCAAAGAGAGAGAGAGAGAGAGAGAGAGGAGAATAGAGAAGAGAGAATAGAATTGAGAGGAAAACTGAGATAAGTTGTGTGTGAGAGTAAAAAAAATAGAAAGAAAGATGAAATCATGAAAAGATAAGATAGTGTGTCAGTTAATGTGTAGATCTCATAAAGATGGGATAGAATTCAAAAGTGAGAAGGGTAAATATCAAGGAGTTAGATACAGAAGAAGTGTGTGGATGAGAAAAAACAAGAGGAAAAAAATTAAAAATAGGAAGAAAGTGAAATATGGTGGGTGAGGAAAAATATAATAAAAAAAAAAGTTGTAAATAGAGTTGGCTTGGCTAGTGTGCTTTAGCCAAATTATGAAACCACTATCTAGGCTTATTTCAAATTTGCCTTTGCATTAAAAAAAATTATCTAGTATTTTAATTTAAATAATAATATTTTAAGTGAATTAATTAGATTAATTTTAAAATAACAAATTTTATAAATGTATGAAAATATAACTTTTATGTTTTTTTTTTTAATATAAAAATTAATAGGATATGAAATTATATGTATATATATTATTTTTTTAGGAACCCCGAAACACCCTAAAATGGTACACCAAAATTAGTTGGTACCAAAATATTCTATTCCATTAGATAAACCGAAATGGGGTTCGAAACGGTATTCATAACATTGCTTTGAGGCAACTAATAACATGGCAGAATATGAAGCTTGTACCACTGGAATGGAAGCTCTCTGAGAGTTAGGGGTAAAGGAAGCAGAGGTCTTTAGGGATTCAACCTTGGTCATAGCCCAAGCGCAGAAGTTATGGAAGGTAAAAGAAGAAAATTCGAAGCTTTATCAACAATATTTAGAGGATTTGACCAAAACCTTTGATAAAATTAAATACACTATCATCCCTAGGGCTCATAATTAGTTTGCAAATACCTTGGCTACCTTAGCCTCCATGGTTGAAATACTTGAAGGAGTATGGACACAACCCTTAGAGATTGAATAGAGTTATGAACTAATGTACAAAGGGAAAGCAGAATCTTCAGTCTTGGCCATAGAAGAAGAAGGGTTCCTTGGTATTATGACATTATGAAATTTTTGGAATTGAGAGTGTATCCTAAGGGGGCCGATAAGAGAGAACGTCATTCGATTAGGATGATAGCTATGTAATATATCCTATGTGGAGGACAGCTTTATAGGAGATCTTTGATGGCATACACTTCCATTATTTGAAGAAAGAAGTTGAAAGAGTCATGGAAGAAGTTCATCAAGGGATTTGTGGTCCTCACATGAATGGGAGAATGTTAGCCAAAAAAATCCTAAGGATAGGGTACTATTGAAATACAATGGAAACCGATTGTATAGACTTTGTGAGAAGTTGTAATGACTGCCAAACACATGTAAACTTGAATCATGTACCACCTAGTGAGCCATACAGCATGACTTCTCCTTGGCCTTTGTCAGTCTAGGGCATAGATGTGATTGGAAGGATAACCCCTAAGTCTTTAAAGGGCACGAGTACATCCTAGTGGCAATTGACTACTTCACCAAGTGGGTAGAGGCGGCTTCTTACTCCGTATTAAAAGCCAAACATATGGCTCGGTTCATAGAGAATAAAATCATTTGCCAATATAGGGTATCACAAGAGATCATCTTAGATAATGGCTCCCACTTTGAGGGAGGTTTGAAAGATATGGAATTTTATAACATTGGGCATCACAAGTCTTCACCATATCGACCACAGACTAATAGGGCCATAGAAGCAACCAATAAGAATGTCAAGAATATCCTAGCCAAGATGGTGGTAAAGCTCCCATTCGCCCTATGGGGTTACAGAACTTCTATTCAAGCATCGACTGGGGCAACCCCTTTCTCTTTGGTCTATAGAAGCAAGGCAGTCCTTCCTATTGAGGTAGAGATACAATCTTTATGAGTGCTAGTGGAAACCAAGGTCTTAGAGGAGGATTGGATGAAGGAAAGATATGAGCAATTGGCTTTGATAGATGAAAAGAGATCTAGGGCACAATATCTCGCACAAGGGTACTAAAAGAGGATTGTTAGAGCATTCAACAAAAAATTGAAACCTAGGAACTTTAAAGAAAGGGACCTGGTCATAAAAGTGCTTAGAGATGAAACTTTTGATCCAAGAGGGAAGATGAAGCCAAGATGGTCTAGGCCTTTCATTATCAAGAAAATCATGTCAGAGGTGCTACAAGAATTATTGATTTGGATGGAGAAGAGATGCTTCATCCCAATCAACATGGATAGGCTCCGAAGGTATAATATTTAAAAGAAAAAAAAAGGAAAAAAAAAAAAAAAAAGCTTTCTAGGTTGAAAACCCGAAAAGGCAGCCTAGGCAAAAATTAAGGCAAAAGAACCCCGCTAAATTGAAAACCCGAAAGGGCAGTCTAGGCAAAAGATAGGGGAAAAGACCATGGACATAGCGAAAATTCATATAAGGACATCATGGGCAAAAGTTACATGGCACGGAAAAAAGAAAGAAAAAGAAAAAAGAAGAAGAAATATAATGAAAATAAGCAAATATAATAAATGGATGATTCTCTTAATGCTCAAATTAAAAGATAATAAATTGTTTCCATAGGGTAATTGGAACATTCCAATCCTTTATTAAATTCAAAAGAAAAGACATGAGAATCATAAAGTGCAGAAAAGTAAAATTTAGGGCATATCAAGGTAGTGAGTCCGCCTTCTTTCTTTTTTTGGACCTATTATAAGCTTTTTCATCCATGTGAAACCACTTCATGTCAGCCTCTAGCCAAGCTTTGTAGCCCAAAGTAGGATGAAGAAACTGAGGGAAACAAATGACTTTAGCCACCATCCTTTTCAACCAAGTCCCACAGATCCTACCTAAGACCGTCTCTATGAAGACAGAGATATGAAAGAAATTATCATCACTAGGAATCCCTTGACGATCTCTAAATTTCCTTGTAATATGGTCTAGGGAATAATAAGGGCAATGCTGAAGCCTAACCAAAGGAACACAATTGTCTTTGAAGATGCAGTTGACCATGGTTGTAATGCGCCACCATTCCACTACCCACTGAATATCTGAGACATCAATATGCTTCATGAACTCATTAAAACTCATCTTGATGCGTTTAGACCTACAATCACAATAGTGCTTGGGGAGATATTGTTAGGATTAGTGCTCTTAAATCCTATTGTATGATGCAATGTATGATATTAAGTATGACATTTTGTATGACTTAATATTGTGATTGATAAAGTTATCTTATTATTATCTAAAATAATGGTAACATGAATATTCGGACATTATCATATAGTCCATGAGATGCATAGTATGTAATTTATATGAAAAGTCACAGAAGATATAAATCACAAGTTCTTTGTAAACTCAGAAATTTAGTTCATAGTTTGTGATGAAATTGGGTATTTCATCTGTAAAGACTATAACATATCAACTAAAATAATTTGTCTTGATCATGGAAGTGGAGACTTCTAGTTGATATGTTTTAAGAATTAAGACATATTGAATTGGACCGCTATCAGATTTATTATTCTCCTAACGACTATCAAATGAATAATAAATTTCACAACTTTTATTTACATGAACTTTTAATCCTGAGAGAATAATGGACCTTGTAAGGTTGAATTTTATCAACCATCTTATTGGTTTTATTCCGTGCCAAATTTGCTTGTATTTTAGCAATTAGTAACCCTGTATTTAGGTGGGAATCATGTAAGTGTAGTGAGTGAGAGACTGTGAAGAAATGTTCAAGATTGTACAAAGATGTAGAGACTTGTAGCAGGGACTCGCGGGTGACTCGCGACTGGCAAGCCGCCAAAGCTGACACACATGTGAAGCATGCAGGGGAGCTGAAGAGTCATGCTAGCTGTTGCACTACAAGACAAAAGTCCTAGGCTGGCTAGGCCGTTAGTTCACGACTTGAACTCGCGACTCAGTCCAATCGCGAGGCCAAGTCGCCAGACCACCCTGTTTGGGAAAAACTGACTCTTCGCATTCCTTTCTCACCCCACTATATATAGACCTATATACCCGTGAAATATGAGAGCTTCCAGAGAGAATTTTGAGAGAGAAACCATAGAGAAAAATAAGATTGATTCATCCACAATTTTCACAAGAGATTCTTCAAATTCCTCTACTCTCTTCCTCTCCATTGTTAAATCCTTGAGAGGTACATTACCAAAACCTTTTCTCAACATACCCATATCTGTGAAAAGGCCATTTGGTGTTTGGGAAGCAGTTAGGAAGGGACCAAT
This sequence comes from Quercus lobata, assembly GCF_001633185.2. Lineage (NCBI taxonomy): Eukaryota > Viridiplantae > Streptophyta > Magnoliopsida > Fagales > Fagaceae > Quercus > Quercus lobata. Next base: position 36,055,169 of record NC_044913.1, on the reverse strand, counting down.
TTCATATTGGTTAATGCTATGGTCAAGTAGTGAAATCTAGTAAGCTAAAGAAGAAATAGGTTCGGCGTAACCTTGTTAGAGTAGGAGCTTAGAGGGCTTAGGTACATTGGGTAGATTTGGCTTAGAGGGTCTTCTGCTGTTCATGTATCCCAACTACATTCTTTAGTGGATTGTTTACCGCTTGGAAGGCGGCGGAGAGGCTTTACACCGAGGGCTTCGGTTTCCTCTTTGATAATACATCGTGTGTTGTCCTTATGTTTACATCTCTCTTCTCTTAATCTTTTTCATTTAATTTCTGTTGTACATGTGATTTTATTTGGTTTAGATTGTTTATCAATTCTGTTTTAAGCTTAAGTTCATATTCCGCATATTAATTGTTTGAAATTAAGTTTGAATTGGTAATTTGTAAATTGGGGGTCTAAATGTTCATAGTGTTTTATACACTAATTGAACTCTCAGACTTGATCATGGAGTATAGGTTGCTTTGATATATCAGGAGTGAGATCTGAAGTAACGGTCAAAATCTCAGTATGTTGGGTAGCCACATTTAGTGTTGATGGAACAATATTCTCAAGATGGAATTCATAATCTCTTAACGGAGATATAAAATATTCTCTTGAGATAAGTTTTATGGGTTCAGTTATTTAGAGAGTTAGGCCTAACCATTTTAGTAAGAAATTACTAAAGTATATATTTATGAAATTGGTTTTCATAAATATATGATAAATACCTTATAAGGATTAAACCGGGTACTCAAGGATTAAGACGTGGTAATCTACAAAGTGGCTGTCTTCATTCATGGCTTTGTATTACTATGAATATTTTATGAAGGGATTGCATGTATAATAAAGTCTTGGGATATAATTTATTAATATGGCCTAGAGTGCAATTATATTTATATAGTGGTATTAAATATAATTAATGGTAACTTTAGACTTATCAAGAGTTGACAGAAAAGCCCAAGGCCCATTGGAGCTAGTGTCTTATTTGTTCCCTTTTGGTCCCACTCCAAGCCACATACTAAAACCCAATTGGAAAGGCCCAAAAGGCTAGCCCAATTAGATAATCAGTTATATGGAGAGAAACATACATAATTTTTATAAGAGAACTTGAAGTGGTTTGTATGTGAGTGTTGGACACTCTCTATTTCTCCCTTGAACAAATTCATAGAAATGGATTGAGAGACCACACTTCTTAGGCATAAGTGGAATTAGAGTGAAGATTAAAAGTGTTCTCAAGAACTTCTGATCTCTGGTTTTGAAATTCACCGCACCAAGGTACACTCTCTTATTCTTGAATTTTGAAATTTACATAGTATATGTTATCAATTGCGAATGAAATAAATTCGTTAATTTTCCACTGCATATGTTTTGTATGTGATACAAACATGTATTTTTCCATCAAATGTTATCAGAACGGCCTTCAGTTTCGATTCTGTATAACATGTTTTGTGAGTTTTGGAATTAGAGATAATGGTTTCATGATGTTAGAAGATTATATATGTATTTAATTCTCTGCATGGTTGTTGAAACTATGGTTTGATAAAAACTAATATTGATGTTATGATTTTGTTTAAATTTGAATTCAAGTATGTTGAATTGAACTTTAAGGCTATAACATCAATGGAATTCAGTTTTGATATCAAATTCTATCTATTATGTTCATATGGTGGTTGTTTGTTCATGAAAAACCATTGAAAACTGTCTACATCTTCTCTTTAAAAGCTGAAAACACGCGTTTTTCATGGGTAACCTTCTCGTGAAGTTACTCAAGAAAAATGCCTCTGAAGCACAAAACTTTTTGTGGGTAAGCTTTACTTGCGAAACAGTTGTAAGATAGTCACGAAAGTTTCTATCTAAATTTTGTGTTTCCACTATTTTCCTTTAACTCATTCTCGCGGGAAGAGTTTAGTCACGAGATTCTTGCGAAAATGCCTCTGAAGGGAATTTTGAATTTTTTTTCTAAGTGTTTTTAATTGTATAAAGTGCAAGGCTGTGTGTGATTAGATTACACATGTTTACAAAATAAAAAACCTTTAATTTAAAACATCTAGTTGGAGAGAGATACAAGGGTTGGATCTCACGGCCCCCATTGTCGGTTTATAGTAGTATGATTAAGGACCTCGCCTTGGCGTATATGCCTTGCTCCCTTCAGAGGGTGTTTAATTCATGGAACTACTAATTAAACTTCCTAATGATGGATGATATGTTTTTTTATATTAAGAACGACCACGCTATCGTGGAGTTACTTAATGACTCACATAGAATTCAGTCAATGGTGTACACGTTTAATGTTAACCTCCCTTCGAAGCTATGTCATTATTACTTAGAGGCTAAAGGAAATATGGCATGTTATTAGTGTTTGATAAGAGTTATCATGATAGCACTAATAATGAGAATAGTTCTCAATCAATCATAGTGTTTATAATTTACTTGCTTCCAAGGAATTTTAAACATGGGATTGGGTTTCATTGCATATATTATATTATAGTTTTATTAAGGTTCCATACTATATGTTTATATGCTAAATTGATAATGTCCAGTTTACTTATTATATTCACATTTATTATTTTCAGATTTGATCATGGCATCATTTAGCCCACTTGTTACTATTCTTAATCAAAACAAACTGACTAGATCCAACTATATTGACTGGAAAAGAAATTTGGACATTGTTCTTACAGCTGAAGAGCATAAATATGTGCTTACTCAACCTTGTCCTAGTTTTCCTTCATTAGATGCTCCTCCTGAGGAAAAATAGCGATATGATCGTTGGCAGAAATCTAATGAGATGGCCAAGTGCTACATCCTAGTATTTATTTCAAATGTTCTATAGCATCAAATGCAAGATGTAGAATTAGCTTCGGACATAGTGCTAGGTCTGAAGGAGATGTTTGGTGAGCAAGGCCGTTCTGCAAGGCAAGAAACTATGAGGCAAATTTATAATACCAAAATGGCTGAAGGCAGTTCAGTTAGGGAGCATTGTCTTACAATGATCTCTAGTCTGAATACACTGGAAGTTTTAGGTGCCGATATTGATGGAGAATCCCAAGTGGATATGATACTCCAGTCACTACCGGAATCATTCAAGGAATTCAAACTCAATTATAATATGAATAAAAAGATTTATTCATTGTTTGAATTAATGAATGAGTTGGTAGTAGCGGAAGGCATTCTTAGTACTTCTAGTGTTGATGCTAATATGACTGAAGCTTCTACTTCTCAACCTAAGTCAAAAGGCAAGGGTAAGAAGAAGAAGAAGAAGGACTTCACCAAGCAAGATGGTAAACAAATTGCCTTAGGGGTTGCCAACAAAGGAAAGAAGATCAAAGGAGAGTGTTTCCATTGTGGTGAGAAAGGACATTGGAAGAGGAATTGTCCAAAATTCAAAGCTGCCAATAACAAGGGTATGAAAAGTTCATTCCTTCTTGAAATATGTTTAGTACAAAATCCCACAGATTTCTGGTGTGTGGATTCAGGTTGTACTAATCATATTTGCAATTCTTTGCAAGGGTTCCAGGAGACTAGAAAGCTTAATGAAAGAGAATTGTTTCTTACTTTGGTTGATGGGAGCAGGATTCTGGTTGTAGCTGTTGTAGTTGTTAATTTATGCTTTGAGTCTAGAGTTTTAATATTGGAAGACTGTCTATATGTACCTAATGTTCGTAGGAATTTAATTTCTGTAACTTATTTAGGTAAACATGGATATTGTGTTATCCTTAAAGACAATGTTGTAATAAAGTAGGGTAAAGTGTTTATCTATTCTAGCAATATTGTGGATGGTCTTTATATTTTAACTCCTGATAAGCATGAATTATATAATTCTGAATTAGAACCTGTAAAAGAAGAAACTCAATTTGTTAACCTAGAAGCTGATGATGAACCCAAGATGGTCCAAATTGTTAATACCTTAACCTCCTCTAAGAAGGATGCATTAGTTACACTACTGAAGAAGTTCAAAGAGATTTTTGCTTGGTCGTACAAGGACATGCCCAAGATTGATATAGCTATAGTGCAACATTGCATTCCAACAGGCCCAGCCATGAAGCTAGTCAAGCAGAAGCTGAGAAGGATGAAGTCAGAATGGACTCTCAAGATCAAGGAAGAAGTCAAGAAACAATACAATGCGGGATTCTTAAGGGTGGTCAACTATCCAGAATGGTTAGCCAATATGGTTATGGTACTGAAGAAGGACGGGTAAGGGAGGATGTGTGTAGACTTTAGAGACCTTAATAAGGCAAGCCCAAAGGATGATTTTCCCTTGCCTCATATTGATATCTTGGTTGACAATATGGCAGGACATGCATTGTTGTCATTCATGGATGGCTTTTTGGGATACAATTAGATAAAGATGGCTCTAGAAGATATGGAGAAGACCTCCTTTATTACTTCATGGGGGACCTATTAGTACAAGGTCATGCCATTTGGCCTTAAGAATGCTAGTGCCACTTACCAATGAGTAGCCACTATTCTGTTGCATGATTTGATACACAATGAAGAAAAAGTTTATGTGGATGACATGATAGTGAAGTTCAAAGACTACGAAGGGCACATATCAGCTTTACAAAAGTTCTTTGAGAGAATCCGACTTTATTATTTGCTTTTGAATTTGAAGAAGTGCACTTTCGGCATGACATCCAAGAAATTGTTGGGGTTTATAATAAGTTAGAGAGGAATTGAGGTGGATCCCAAGAAGATCAAGGCAATTGTAGAGATGAAGCCTCCAAGGATTGAGAAGGAGATCCAAGGGTTTTTAGGGAGGATACAATACATAAGCAGGTTCATAGCCCAGCCCACCATGATAAGTGAACCACTTTTTCGATTACTTGAGAAGGAAGTTCCCATAGTAAAGAAGCCTCTGAGAAGATTAAGAGCTATTTGATGATACTGGTTCCATCGGTACCTGAAAAGCCATTATTGCTATATCTCACAATCATGGATACAACAATGGGGGCTTTGCTCAATATCTAGAGGAGTCTAGAAAGGAAAATGAAATTTATTATATTAGCAAGAAGATGGTGGCTTATGAAGAGAAATATACAGCACTTGAGAAGACATGTGTATCACTTGTATGGGCTACCCAAAAACTCAAACATTACATGCTTGCTTTCAAGGTCTTGTTGATTGCAAGAATGGATCCTTTGAAATATCTAATGGAGAAGCTGGTGCAAGATGGGAAGACAGCTAAATGGGTTCTACTTTTGTCAAAATTTGATATCAAATATGTGACTCAGAAGTCTGTAAAGGGAAGAACAATTGCCGATCGCTTAGCCCATTGTTCACCCAAAGAAGCTAAAGAAATCCAAAGGGACTTTCCAGATGAGGATATCATAGGGATAGAGTTAGAACCATGGAAGATGTATTTTGATATAGCAACTAATCAGAATGGAAATGGCATTGGAGTTCTCCTAATTTCTCTAAAAGGAACACACATCCTATTCTCTAGTAGGCTCAACTTTTCTACCACTAATAACGCCACTGAATATGAAGCTTGTATTATGGGGTTACAAGCAGCCCTTAGTCTTGAAATAGAAGAGTTAGAAGTGTATGGTGACTCAGCTTTAATAATTTCTCAAATTCAAAATTGATGGAAGATTAAGGAAGAAAAGCTAATGCCTTATCATGAATGTCTTCAGAAATTGGCATCAAAGTTTGGAAAGATTCAATAACAGTATGTGGCAAGAATGCAGAATCAGATGGTGGATGCTTTAGCAACAATGGCATCCATGATGGATGGGCCCAAGGAAGACCAAGCTTGGTCGATAGTGGTGGAACAAAAAGAAGAGTTGACTCATTGTATGTCAATAGAAGGAGATGAAAAAATAAATAGGGAAGGTGAATGGTATTTTGACATCTTTTAGTACCTCAATGACTAATTGACTATTAGAAGGTTGTCTTCTAATTACATTATTTGTAGTGAAAGGCTGTATAGAAGATCCTATGATGGAATCCATCTCCTTTATGTGTCTACTAAAGAAGCACGGCAAATATTTAAGGAGGTCCATGAGTCAAGTTCAATATTCAGCATCACAAATCATCACCGTACCATCCTTAGACAAATGGAGCAGTTTAGGCTACAAACAAGAACACAGGGTGGATCTTGAAGAAGAGTACGAAGACCTACAAGGATTGGCATTTACAATTACCCTATGCATTTTAGGGGTACAGGACATCAATTTAGTCATCCACAGGAGCCACTCCTTATTCATTGGTGCATGGGATGGAGGCAGTCCTTCCCATTGAGATGGGTGTTTGTTCATTGAGAATAGTATTGGAGAGTGAAATCCCCAAAGTAGATTGGTTGCAGAGTAGGTATGGCCAGTTATGTATGATGGATGAGAAGAAGCTCAAGCCTTGTGTCACATTCAAGGCTACCAAAGGAGATTTAAAAAGCCTATGACAAGAAAGTAAAAACTAGAGATTTGAAGATAGGAGATCTAGTGCTGAAGGAGATTCAAGCCCCAATTCAGGAAACAAATGGGAAATTTAAGCAGAATTAGGCAGGTCCATATATCATCAAACAAATATACTTTGGGGGAGCAGTAAGGTTGATGAACTTAGATGTAAACCCTTTTATTGAGCCGACTAATATGGATTAATTGAATAAATACCATGTCTGAGGTGGTCTGAGGAATGGCCACGTTTGAAGTGGTTGTAGATTATGTCATTTTCTTTCCTAGGTTTAATTAAAAAAAAAAAAAAAAGACTTGCTAAGTTGAAAACCCGAAAGGGCGGCCTAGGAAAATGTTAAGGCTAAAAATGGTAGGTTGAAAACATGAAAGGGTGATCTACGCAAAAGGAGAGTAAATAAATGAGAGTGAGAGAGCCTACTAGGTTGAAAACTCGAAAGGGCGGCCTAGTCAAATATTAAGGCAAATAAAATAAACTACATGATGACCTGATCCTTCTACCAAGGAGGTATGTAGGCAACATATATTAGTCCGGTCACAACTCACCCAAACCCACCATTCACCCATCAAATAAAAAAAAGAAGAGAAATTTTTTTGCCAAGATTTAACCATTCCGTCAACACGAACCATGCCATTACATAAACCAAATCTTAAACCAAACCCTAAACAAAACCCGAAAGTTGAATGTCATAAATAATTCCTAAAGCTAAAAGTTTCAAACAAACTTTTTAAATAAACATGTTCAAAGCCAAAAAAAGAAAAAGAAAAAAAAAAGAAAGAGAATCATGTCTTCTTCATCATTTTCTTCTTTGATTGCTCATTGGTTCCATTTGTAGTAAGTACCTCATCATCTTTGTCTCTTCTTTTGAATTCATCGTTGTTATCCCCTCGCTTGTCTTGGTTATCTTCAAGAAACTGTTTTCTCATAGAAGCCATGTCAATTTGTTTATCCCTAATCATGTTCACCAGCCAGTTAGAGTATTCCATGGTCATCCTGTGAAAGTAAACCTTAACAAAAGATTGATCAACTCGGTCAGCCATGTCTAAGCCCAACAACATGTTCCTTATAGAAGTAGGAGTTGTGTCCACAGGAATAAAAGGTTTTCTTCCTCTACCATTAGGCATTCCTTGCTCATACTAGAATTGTCTCAAGAGTCTATTAGCCTTATAAAAATTCGCCCTCCTTAAACCAACCAAGAAAATATGATCTAATCCTGGAGATCACAACAAAGGAGGTGGGCACTTCCACTAATAACAATCCCATCGAATTAAGATATTGGATTTTTTGTCCAAAAATTTCACCCAATCGCTTTCAGTTTGACACATGGTCTAGAGGATAGCCTTGCTAAGGAAATAACAAGGACCATAGTTGGCAACAATGGGTGCAACTATCATGTTCGGTCTTTCCATCAACCATATCTGCAAAGTCAAGGGACTCTTGAGGAATTGTTGTGATTCTCCACCAAGAAATACATAGTCCAGCCCTGAAAGAGTTTCTACAAAGATCAAAGAAGTAGGATTATCATCATCCTTAACCTAGCTCACAATACTTATGACTCAAGCATCTACAAAGCCAAGTCTTCCAGAGCAAAGCAAGAATTTTCCCATAAAGCAAAGAGCTAAACCAAAATTTTTTGCATGTTGACAGACAGACCATGAGTACGTTTATCAATAAGCCTTGTGACAACTGCATGACGATTCACTATATGGCCTTTAATCATGTTACTGGTAATTAAAGTTGAAAGGCCCAGGGCATTGGATAAAATCTCCCTATGCTTGGGATTACAAGAAACTGCTACAGATTTTTTGCCAAGTTCATAACCCAGAATAGCAAAAAATTCTTCAATTGTAGGACAAAGTTCAACAATGTTAAACTAGAATACATGGTCTTCAGTATCCCAGAACTTCACGGCAGCACAAAGAAAATCCCACTTGACCTTGACATTCCTTAAAGCCTTGATCCCCTCTAGCTTGTAGGCAGTGAAATTGGTCTTGGTGACAAAATCAATGCTACGAACCCATCTATTGATATCATGTGTGATTGAATGAGGAGGATTTTGATTGTTGTCCATAAATAATTCTTGTATGTGATTACTGTTTCTTGATAGCTTTTGATGCAGAGATTTGTTTGCAGGTTTAATGCTAAGATAGGCTCTCCTAGTCTTTAACCATGTTTAAATAAGTTTAGAGAGTTTGAAGCTGACTAGGAAAGTGTTTCATAGTCCAAAACGGATAAAAATATTTTTCAAAGAATAAAAAAAGAAGGAAAATGCGTCAAAAAACGTGAAAAGTTGGGGCAAGATTGGGTGTGCCAATCAGCACCACAAAGTGCCAATCGGCACTCCAAGAGTGCCATATGGCACCTTTTCCCCCTGAGGGCATTTTGAATTATTTTGTGTTTTTAGGCACGTTTTTGGTCCGTTTTGGCCCCTTTCTTCATTCCAAAAAGTAATTATGCCATAAAATCTCTCAAAAATTCACATTGATTGTCAAACTGGGGCATTTGGCCATGCCTTGTTCATCTTTCCCAAAAAAAAAAAAAAAAAAAAAAAAATCAACATCTTCATCATTTGTTTCAAAAAAAGAAAGGAAGGATAGTAAATTACTTACTTCAAAATTTTTCAAAATTGTGCATTCGTTTTCTAAATTAGGGGCATTCGGCCATGCCTTATCCCCCTTCAAAAACAAATCAAATCAATCATCTCTTTTTCAAAAAAAGAAAAAGAAAAAAGAAGAGGAACTTTTTATCCAAAAAAAAAAAAATCATCATGCATAAGTTTTCAACATAAGTATTCAAACTAGGAGCATTCTACCTTGCCTCATTCAAGTGAGTACCAATCACATCAGAAGTGGTCAGATAAGTTCAAATTGTACACTACAAAGTTTCATTAAGTGAATTCTAAACTTGTCTCATCTAAATTTTAGCAACGGTAAAAGTCATCTAAGGACAAGGAGGTTAAAGTGGAAATTAATACAAATTGTCTGACTAAGAAATATTTTATCTTTTGAAGGAAAATTAAAATACAAGTCAAACATCATTCAGACTTTGAGTTTGCTTGCGGGAAGATCTTCTAGACCTACCCCTAGAGGAACCACCCTTTGTGTCTCCTTCTCGCTCTTGACTTGCATAAAACCGAGATTCTTGTTGTCCGTTGTGAAATTCAAGGTTTCTGATTCCCTCTTCCAAGGATCTTGTGTTGGCCTCTGTAGTTGCCATTCGATTGCTTTGCAAAATCACCAAAGACTACATGTTAAGTTCATTACTATGAATGTCAAGCAAAAATCATTAAGGGAGTGTCATCCTTTACCCAATTCACTTCGTTGAGTACATATTGGGAAGATTGCGTGCGTGCCACCAATTACAAGCCTCCAATCATCTGCATGCTTTCTTCCACTACATCAACCCCTACTTGGAGCGTAAGGCCACAAGTTTAGAAATAACTCAATGGACAAAGAATGAGATGGAAGACTAAAAGATTTGGGAATGTATTGGGTCAGTCCAAGGGACATTTGGCGCATACTCCAGCCGGTCAAGATCCACTGAGTTGAAAGATCCATCTAGATTCATTACTTCATACTGCCATGTTGGAGAATGGGGAGGAGGACTAGAAGGATCACCAACATTGCTAGGAGGAGGACTCTCATCTCCAGAAGATAAAGCCTAAAAATGCAACATTAAGATAATGCAAGTCATGGTGTAAATTGATTTGGAAAAGAAAGTAAGTCACTGATGCTCCAGAGATGTCAACTAAGCAACCCTACAAGTGAGCTTGGACAAATTCTGAAAGTTTAATTAGTGTATAAAACACTATGAACGTTTAGACCCCCAATTAACAAATTACTAATTCAAGCTTAATATCAAACAACTAATGTGTGGAATATGAACATAAGCTTAAAACAGAATTAATAAACAATCTAAACCAAATAAACTCACATACACAGCAGAAATTAAATGGAAAAGATTAAGGGAAGAGAGATGCAAACACAAGGACAACACTCGATGTGTTATCGAAGAGGAAACCGAAGCCCTCAGCGTAAAACCTCTCCGCCACCCTCCAGGCAGTAAAAAATCCACTAAAGAATGTAATTGGGATACATGAACAGCAAAAGACCCTCCAAGCCTAATCTACCCAATGTACCTAAGCCCTCCAAGCTCCTACTCCAACGAGGTTATGCCGAACCTATTTCTTCTTTAGCTTATCGGATTCCGCTATTTGACCATAGCATCTACTAATATGAAATTGGTCACTTTTTAACTGCTTCCTAAACACCAAATGGCTTTCTCATAGATATGGGTATGGTGATAAAAGATTTTGGTAATGTACCTCTCAAGGATTTAACAATGGAGAGGAAGAGAGTAGAGGAATTTGAAGAGTCTCTATGTGGAGATTGTGGATGAATCAATCTTGTTTTTCTCTAGGGTTTTTCTCTCAAAATTCTCTTTAGAAGCTCTCTGAAAATTGTGGGTATAGGGGTTTATATATAGTAGGGTGAGAAGGAATGTGAAAAGTCAGTTTTTCCCAAATAGGGTGGTCTGGCGAGTTGATTTTGCGACTGGGTTGAGTCGCGACTTCAAGCCCCGAGCTAACGGCCTGGCCAGCCTAGGACTTTTGTCCTCTAGTGCAACAACTAGCATGACTTTTCAACTCCCCTGCATGCTCCACACGTGTGCCAACTTTGGTGGCTTGCCAGTCGCGAGTCACCCGCGAGTCTAGCCATGAGTCTCTGCATCCTTGCATAATCTTGAGCATTTCTTCACACTCTCTCACTCACTACCCTGACATGATTCCCACCTAAATACAGGGTTACTAATTGCTAAAATACAAGCAAATTTGGCACAGAATAAAGTCAACAAGATGGTTGATAAAATTCAACCTTACAATCTCCCCCTTTGACTATTCCATGACAAAACCCTAAAACAAACTCTAGACTTAATATGTGAGTTGGGAACAGTTGAATAAAACTCACTCACACCTAACTCTAGAATCTGATAAGCTCTTGAATCATATGAACAAGAATCTCCTGAAACATAACAACACGGTATCATCACTGTATATAGAAAAACTTGTAATAGCATATGAGACAAGCACAATGCGATCAAGCAAAATGGAATGAGAGATAAACCATGGCTTGACCAAATAGGCAATCACTATACAATAGTGACCACAATGCTTATTCACACTTGGAATGAACATCCGGACAAACAAGCCAATAAGCTCAATGCAAATCACTTGCATGCCCAACGCTCAACCGATGCACAATGCATAAAGTATATGCATCTAGGAACAAAATCCTACAAGGGCACAAGAGTGAGAATACTTAAAGAAAATGCATAACATTTAGCTAGAAGTATTAGACAACAAAACATAAAGGTTGTATAAGCATGGTACAAACCATAAAAGCCTATAAACATGGAAACAAACCCTAAAAGCTTACAAAGCAACATGGGCACAAACTACCATAAACGAGTTCCATAGAATACTGAAATAGCATAAGCTAATAAGAAGCAAAATGTTAAACAGAAATATTGAACATAGGCTTGCTTGTTGAAATCTCCCCCTTTGATAGTCTCCTCCCTCTTTGATCAAGCTATTTCTCCCCCTTTCATTGTTCTCCCCCTATTAACATCATCTCTCCCTTTCTGTCATGGAATAGCTAGGCCATATCCTCTTCTAGCTTCCTCTGAATCTGATCCAGTTGAGCTTGTAGGGAGGTGAATTGCATATCCCACCGAGTGCTGTGATGATGTAAGATAGATGTGAGTCTGGACATCTTGGTGCTTAACTCGTGGACAAATGTCACAATGTTGTCGAGTTTGTCGTCAAAGGAGAATGAGCTGGAACGCGAACCACTAGGAGATGTGCAAGTTTCTGATTTGACTTTCTTCCGACTATGACCAATGCTAGCGTTGAATGTACGCATGGTGATTGGACTCAATTTTGTGCAGGGAAAGTCATCATCGGTTGGACGAATCCCTTTGAGCTTCAAAATTCTAGAAATAAGACTGCAAAAAGGAACGCATATCCTTGACTCAGTTCGTAGAACCGTTTTGCACAGAATGTGAAAGATATGAACACAGATGTCAATCTCTACATCAGAGATTAGGTCATGAAGAAATAAGGCACGTCTAAGGTTCATATATCCTGTGCTGGATAAGGGGTACAGGTTGTGAAACATGACTATTGTCAGCACTCTCAATTTTGGAGGAAGAGAGGAAACATTGACAGAGTTTCCATTTGATGAGAATTCTAAGTCTTGTCCAAGACCATGCTTAAGAAGTTCCTCATCTAGACATAGATCATCATGAACTGGTGAGTTCTTGAGCATTGGCCTGTTTATGTGAAGAATCTCTGCCAAATATGCGGGAGAGACTGAGAAACTTTTCCTTCTAACCCAGCACTTGAGTTCTCTGCCTTCCACAATTGCATTGGCATAAAATTCTTTTATCAAATTCTCATAAGCGTCATCAATGTCAAGGAGAAGGTAATTCCAATCCTTGTGGGCAAACCATTTTGGGATGTTGATGTCAAAAAGTGACGATTGATCAACAACCCTCTCAAGTAATGGTGTAGCATCTTTGAAGTAATTTTCATGAGTTTGAAAGGCAGCATTGGATCTGAACTTGTTGGGATCGAACACTCCTGATGATGAACGAGTCCTTTTTGTTCTAGGTGAGAGGTCATCAACATCAATGACAGGTTCCTTCCCTTTGTTACTTCCTCCTTTCACAACTGCTCTCTTAAATGGAGACATTTTCACTCTGCATCATATTTCATCAAAAAGAACAAAAGAAACCCCACAATACCACAAACATTATTAGCAATGGGTCAGTTAAAAAACAAGGATAATGATGAAAACCCTAAAAACTTGAGATAAAGTTCCTAAACAAGACAATAAGTGTGTGTGTGTCACTAATGACCTAATATTAACTCAAGATAGAGTAGATCAGTAAATAACCACCAAAAATCACACAATGATTTCACCAGAATATCAGATACCCATGTACAATCAAGAGATATACAAATATCAATAGAAAAACACAATCCAAGAGGAACATGCAGTAGATGAGAAAGATAAAGAGTAAGAGACAAAAACCCAAACCTTTCCTTGAAGAATGAGAAAGTGGTGACAAATTAGTTGAAACTGATGTGTGTGAGCATGATGGTGTTGAAGAAGAACAGTCACTAGATGCGAGGGAAAGAAATGAAAACCCTTTTTGAAACCAGTATAGAAAAAGAATCTTCCTGTGCAACACATGCGTTTTTCGCGATTGCATCAAGTTGTGTGCCAGTCACCAGGGCCAGCCGCCAGAACACTTGAAAGAAAACTTTTGAAAAAAAAATTTTCTAAGTGTTTTTCGCGACTGGAGAGAGTCGCGAACTGAGCCGTGGAAATCTCTGTATACCCTTCGCAACTGGACCTTCCACTAGCGAACAAGTCACCAACCTGAGCCGCGAAAAATATGAAATTCCAAATTTTTGAAAAATATTCTAAGTCTTTTTCACGACTAAAGCATTTACCCGCCAATGAGTCGCCAGTAAGTCATGAAGAATCTCTATGATGGACTCGCGACTAGGGTATGCGACTGGTTCTACCTGTGATTGAGTCGTCAGAATAGGGCAATACAATTTTTAAAATTTTGACAATTTTTGCAAAAACAAAGTACTTTCCAAAAACAACTAAAACACTCAAAAATCTTTTTGTGATTGATCAACAAAAATTGAGCATGTGAAAACACATTTAAACAAGTACAATCACATGAATGAATATGGCATTCATTGAACATAGACATGTGTGTTGTGTGTGAATATAAAAAATGAGATAGTCCTTAGTCTAATGTGAAGCTTCAATGATCAATTCAATCAAGGCATACACAACTAACACTAGATAATGTGATCCATCTCAATTATAGAAATATGCATATATGACCTCCCACAAAGGCTTGAGTATAATATCTTTGAAGCTTTTCATTTGGCTCCATGTTTGACATAACATTTTATCTTTTTGAATAAACACATCTCATTGTGAGATTGATGCCTAAAATTTTTGATATTTCACTTTTGTAAGGTTGAATTTTATTAACCATCTTGTTGGCTTTATTCCGTGCCAAATTTGCTGGTATTTTAGCAATTAGTAACCCTGTATTTAGGTGGGAATCATGTAAGGGTAGTGTGTGAGAGAGTGTGAAGAAATGCTCAGGATTGTGCAAAGAAGTAGGGACTCGCGATTGGATCTCACGAGTGGCTCACGGCTTGCAAGCCGCTAGAAAGCTACACACGTGCCAAGCATGCCAGAAGCTGAAGAGTTGCGCCAATTGTTGCACTACAGGACAAAAGACCCAGGCTGGCCAGGCCGTTCGTTCGTGGCTTGAACTCACGACTCAACCCAGTCGTGAGGTCAAGTCGCCAGAACACCCTATTTGGGAAAAACTGACTTTTCACATTCCTTCTTACCCTACTATATATATACCCTTATACCCACGATATTGAGAGAGCTTCCAGAGAGAATTTTGAGAGAGAAACCCTAGAGAAAAATAAGATTGATTCATCTACAATCTTCACATAGAGACTCTTCAAATTCCTCTACTCTCTTCCTCTCCATTGTCAAATTCTTGAGAGGTACATTACCAAAACCTTTTCTTACCATACCCATATCTATGAGGAGGTCATTTGGTGTTTGGGAAGCAGTTAAGAAGGGACCAATTTCATATTGGTAGATGCTATGGTTAAGTAGCGGAATCCGGCAAGCTAAAGAAGAAATAGGTTCGGCGTAACCTCGTTGGAGTAGGAGCTTGGAAGGCTTAGGTACATTGGGTAGATTAGGCTTGGAGGGTCTTCTGCTGTACATTGGGTAGATTAGTGGATTGTTTACCGCTTGGAGAGCGGCGAAGAGGTTTTACCGAGGGCTTCAATTTCCTCTTCGATAACACATCGAGTGTTGTCCTTGTGTTTGCATCTCTCTTACCTTAATCTTTTCCATCTAATTTCTGTTGTGGATGTGAATTTATTTGGTTTAGATTGTATATCAATTTTGTATTAAGCTTACGTTCATTTTCCGCACATTAATTGTTTGGTATTAAGCTTGAATTGGTAATTTGTAAATTGGGGGTCTAAACATTCAAGGTGTTTTATACACTTATTGAACTTTCAACTTTGATGAGTTAGCCTTTGGCTTTTTGGGCATCATACAATTTTTTAATTTTTGGTCGCTTTCCCTTTTTCCTAGTCAAATACTAGTATGTGCGACAGGCTTTTACAGCTCAATATCTCTTTTCATTTGGAGATTTACATTTGGTGAGCTCTTTTAGCAAAAACAATAAAATAAAGAGTGGGAAGATATATAGACACAAGTCTATGCATGTCTCAAGATCAACAAAACCATTCACTAATCATTCATGACAAGGTTGAAGATCTATTTACAATAGTCACATAGATTTCAAGATTTCTCCCACAATAATATGAGTGCATAGGGAACAAGCTATGCTCTTAAATGCACAAAACCATTTGCATAAAGGTACAAGGTAAAACATATTATGAGACAAAACTCAACAATGTCGATCAATCTTTTTGGATTTTTTACTTTTTATGTGGTTTTTGGATTTTTGACACATAAGAAGGAAAAGATTGATAAAAAACAATTAAAGAAAGACAAAAAAAGCAGATTAAGCATTAAACAATAAAAGATCACGCTATACAGATAGCCAACAAAGAAGTGTGTGCCTGACAAACAAAATAACTTAATATAAAGAGATGAAGCACACAGCACACAAGAGATTCAAGGAATTGTACCGACACCAATGGTCTTACGGAGGGATTCAAACCGTGGACCATCGAGAGGCTTGGTGAAGATGTTCGCCTTTTGATTGTCTGTGTGTATGAATTCAAGACACACAACCTTTTCTTCCACCAGATCTCGAATGAAATGGTAACATATCTCAATGTGCTTAGACTTTGAATTTTGAACTAGGTTCTTAGAGAGATTAATGGCACTGGTGTTATCACAGAAAACACACATTGTATCTTGAGGAATTCCATAGTCATGAAGTAGTTTCTTCATCCAAAGGAGTTGTGTGCAGCAACTTCCAGTAGCTATGTACTCTGCTTCAGCTGTAGAGAGAGACACGGAATTTTGTTTCTTGCTCATCCAGGAGATAAGATTGTTACCCAGTTAGAAGCATCCTCCTGAAGTACTCTTTCGATCATCAATACTACCAGCCCAGTCCGCATCAGAATAACCGGCAAGGCATGCATTTGAGTCCTTTGAATACCACAACCCATAGTTTGGAGTTCCATTAATATATTGTATAATTCGCTTCACCGCAGTTAGGTGTGATTCCTTTGAAGCAACTTAATATCTAGCATAAACATCAACACTGAATGCAATATCCGGTCTACTAGCTATAAGATAGAGTAGACTCCCAATGATACTCCTATACAAGGTTGGACTCACTTCCACTCCGGAAGAATCAACATTTAGTTTTGTGGACGAACTCATAAGAGTGGAGGCATGCTTTTTGGAGTCTAGTCTAAACTTCTTGACAATGTTTCTAGCATACTTTTCTTGTGACACAAATATGCCTTCATTCTTTTGTTTGACTTAAAGGCCTAAGAGAAATGTAAGTTCCCCCACCATACTCATCTCAAATTCTTTCTTCATCTCCTCAGAGAATTCTATAGCCCGATCATCAATGGTAGCTCAAAATACTATGTCATCTACATATACTTAAGCCACGAGAAGGTAATTTTCATTATTCTTGACAAACAAAAGTCCGGTCGGCATACCCCCTTTTGAATCCTCTTTCTAGGAGGTAATGAGTAAGCCGATCATACCAAGCTCTAGGAGCTTGTTTTAAGCCATAAAGAGCTTTCTTCAATCTCAACATATGATCAGGGAAGTGAGGATCCTTAAAGCCTTTAGGTTGTTCAACAAACACTTCTTCATTCAGGTATCCATTTAGAAAAGCACATTTTACATCCATTTGGTAGAGTTTGAAGTTCGTAGTGCACGCAATGGACATAAGAATTCAAATAGACTCAAGTCTGGCCACAGGAGCGAAGGATTCATCAAAGTCTACTCCTTCTACTTGAGTGTATCCTTGAGCTACTAACCGAGATTTATTCGGGATTATCTCCCCATCTTCATCAGTCTTGTTTTTGAATATCCATTTTGTGCCGATGACATGAACATTTTTAGGCCTTGGAGCAAGTTCCCACACATCGTTTCTCACAAATTGATTCAGCTCTTCATGCATTGACTGAACCCAATTTTCATCTTGGAGAGCTTCTTCTACCATCTTTGGTTAAAATTAAGCAAGGTAGCAATGGAATGTTACATGATTGGCCAAAAGTATGTTTCCTTTTCTAAGGCAAAGACCTTCATCTAAAGAGCCTATAATATTGCTATCCCGATGTTTCTTAATCACTCTTGATGATGGCTTCTTTGATGTAGAGACTTCATCATTCTAAGAGATGGAAGGATGAACTTCCGGAGGAGTGAGAGGACTTGATGTTCTAGATATTGATCTTGTTTCCATTCTTGGGTTCATGGGAGTTGATTCTTCTTCCGGTGTAGGTCCTTCAGCTTCTATGTCAAGAGCTTCGACCTTAACAGTGGGTTCTTTGGTGCTCAATCTTTCCCTATCATTAACCATCTCTACCTTTGCTATGTCATCATCAATTTTTACATTGATGGACTCCATTACTATCTTAGTTCTCTTGTTGAAAACCCTATATGCCCGGCTAGTAGTAGAATACCCAAGAAAAATGCCGTCATCACTTTTTGCATCAAATTTCCCAAGGTTCTTTTAATCATTTAGAATGTAGCACTTGCTTCCAAACACTTAGAAGTACTTTACTCTTGGCTTCTTTCCATTCCAAATCTCATAAGCGGTCTTTTTTGTTCCCATTCGAAAGAATATTCTATTACCAATGTGACATGAGGTGTTCATAGCTTCTTCCTAAAACTTTTGAGAAATTTGCTTGTTTAGTAACATAACTCTTGCCGTCTCTTGAATCACCCGATTCTTCCTCTCTACCACTCCATTTTGCTGAGGAGTTTTGGGGGTTAAAAATTCCCTTTTGATTCCATTCTTTTCACAAAATGACTCAAATCTTGCATTCTCAAATTCCTTGCCATGATCACTTCTTATCTTGACAATAGGAACCCTTTTCTCATTTTGTAGTCTCTTGCAAAGAGTTTCCAATTTCTCACATGCTTCTGATTTTTCTCTAAGAAATTCAACCCAAGTGTATCTTGAGAAATCATCAACAATGACCATAATGTACCTCTTTCCTCCTAGACTTTCAGTTCTTGTAGGCCCCATTAGATCAACGTGAAGAAGCTCTAAATATCGTGAAGTAGCAATCACATTCATCTTGTGATGGCTTGTCTTTGTTTGCTTTCCCATTTGGCATGCACCATAAATAGTCTTCTTCACCTTTCCAAACTTTGGAAGTCCCTTAACAGCTTCAAGTTGAGATACTTTAGCTACTTGTTTGAAATTTGCATGCCCAAATTTGTGATGCCAAAGTTCCAACATGTCAACACGAGCACTTCTACACAAAATGGGTGCCGTAGGAACTACTCCATAGCAACTATCAATAGTCCTATTTCCCTCCAAGACTTGAATCCCTTCTTCATTAATGATTATGCATCCCTTCTTTGAGAATCGGACAAGGAAATCCTCATCACATATTTGAGTGATGCTTAAGAGATTCGCCTTCAGCCCTTTGATGTATAAGACATCTTTCAATAAAGGTAATCCCGATATCTCAATAGTCCCTTTGCCGAGAACTTGAGCATGACTCCCATCACCAAACGTTACATAGTCACCAACCTTCGCTTTGAGTGTCTTAAACAGTGATTTATCACCTGTCATATAATGAAAACAACCACTATCAAGATACCATAAGCATGAATTAAATACCTTCAATGAGGTGTGCACAAATAGACAAGCATGAGACAAACATTCTTGACCTTCAAACCGAAATTTATCTTCAATTTTCATGCTTCTGTTAGACTGAATTTTCTTTTTCAGATTATCAACCTTCTTAAACAATATTCTATTTTTTATTTTGTACTTCTTAATCAAAGAGTTAAATTCAGATAGACTATTGTGTAAGATGTGATTCTTATTCTCAAAATATTTCAGCATGTGAACAAACATCCTAGCATGCTTCTTTGTTTTTAATAACTCTAAGAGTTCATTGATAGGACACCCTTCAAACACACTCATAGAGTCATTATCACAAACATTTAAACCACAATTCAGCATGGCCTTTTCCATAGCTGCATCCATAGCAATGGGGTCTAGGATTGCAATTAGGTAATTAAACCCCAGCAAGTGCACCCGCTCTGATACCAATTGAAAGTTCAATTAGTATATAAAACACTATGAATGTTTAGACCCCCAATTAACAAATTACCAATGCAAGCTTAATATCAAACAATTAATGTGCGAAATATGAACATAAGCTTAAAACAGAATTGATAAACAATTTAAACTAAATAAAATCACATCCACAGCAGAAATTAAATGGAAAAGATTAAGGGAAGAGAGATGCAAATACAGGACAACACTCGATGTGTTATCGAAGAGGAAACCGAAGCGCTCGATGTAAAACCTCTCTGCCGCCCTCTAAGCGGTAAACAATCTGTAAGGTTGAAATTATTCAACCATCTAATTGGCTTTATTCCGTGCCAAATTTGCTTGTATTTCAGCATTTTGTAACCCTGTATTTAGGTGGGTTTGATGTAAGGGTAGTGAGTGAGATAGAGTGAAGATTGCTCAAGAGTGTGCAAGAAAACAGAGACTCGCGGCTGGGACTCGCGGGTGACTCGCGGCTGCAAGCCGCTAGATGCAGCACATGTGCCAAGCATGCTGGAAGATGAACAGTCATGCTAGCTGGAGCACTACAGGACAAAACAGGACAACTGGCCATACGGTTATCTCGCGACTGGATCTTGCGACTTGGTCAAGCCGCGAAGTCAAGCCGCGAGCCACCCCTGTTTTGTAAAACCTGACGTTTCACATTCCTCTCCCACTCCAGTATAAATACCCCTTTTACCCACGATTGTAAGAGAGTTTCCAGAGAGAATTTTGAGAGAGAAACCCTAAAGAAAAACAAGATTGATTCACCCATAATCTATACCTTAGAGTCTCTTCAAATTCCTCAACTCTCTTCCTCTCCATTGTCAAATCCTTGAGAGGCATTATACCAAATCTAGTTCTCACCATTATCATCACTGTGAGAGAGATGTTTGGATTTCTGGGAAGCAGTTAGGAAGGAACCAATCTTCATTGGTTGATGCTACAGTCTAGTAGCGGAATCCGGGAAGCTAGAAAAGAAAAAGGTTCGGCGCAACCTCATTGGAGCAAGAAGCTTGGAGGGCTTAGGTGCACTGGGTAGATTAGGCTTGGAGGGTCTATTGCTGTCCATGTATCCCAACTGTATTTTCTAGTGGATTGTTTACCGCTTGGAGGGCGGTGGAGACGTTTTACGCCGAGGGCTTCGGTTTCCTCTTCGATAACACATCGCGTGTTGTCTTTGTGTTTGCATTTTCCTTCCTCTCTATCTTTGCCTTTTTATTATCTACTGTGGATTGTGTTGTGTTTCGGCTTAGATAGTTTTTACCAATTTCATATTATAGCATATGTTAAGTTTCCGCACACTAGTTGTTTGACATATTGCTTGAATTGGTTAAGTTTTAATTTTGGGGTCTAAACGTTCAAGGGTGTTTATACACGTTTTTGAACTTTCAATTGGTATCAAAGCGGGTACACTGCTATTGGTTTCATTACCATTGTGTGATCCTTGACTCCCTTTTGAGATGGATTGGTCTCAATCCCTAAATGCACCTCCATATTTTGATGGTAGTAATTATGCTTTTTGGAAGGTTCGCATGAGAGCTTTTCTGTGTTCTATTGATGAATCCGTTTGGGATGCTGTTGAGATTGGTTGGACCAGACCTGAGGCAGCCAAATCCACTTGGGATAAGGCAGCACTTGCTGCATCTAATGCTAACAGTAAAGCACTCAATGCTATTTTCTGTGGTGTGTCTCCAGATGAATTTCATAGGATTTCTCACATTACCGTTGCCAAAGAAGCATGGGAGATTTTGGAAACCACCTATGAAGGCACGAAGAAAGTGAAAGACACCAAGTTACAAATGCTGACCACTCGGTTTGAGGAGCTCAAAATGAGTGAGGATGAGTCTTTTGACTCTTTCTATGGGAAGCTAAATGAGGTGGTTGTCAGTAAGTTCAACTTGGGGGAGAAAACGGAGGATTCAAAAATTGTAAGGAAGATCCTTCGATCATTGCCGGAAAGTTTTCGTGCTAAAGTGACAACGATTGAAGAGAGCAAGGACCTTGATGACATCAAAGTACAGGAGCTGGTTGGTTCTCTGCAGACTTATGAGATGTCGCTGCCCAATCAACGGAAGAGTAAATCTCTTGCTCTAAGACCATTAATGAGAAGGTGGAAGATCAAGACTCATCGGGAGAAGATGTGGTTGACAAAGATGTTGCATACCTTGTCAAAAATTTCAGAAAGTTCTTGAAATTCAAAAATAATGGCAAATTTGATGATAAAAGAAAATTCCAAAGTTCTGGAAGGGAGAAAAGGGAATTCAAAAAGAAAGATGGAAAAGAATCCCAACCCACACAAGGTGTCACTTGTTTCGAATGTAACGGGCATGGACACTTTAAGAAGGAATGTCCGAATTATTTGAAATCGAAAGGTAAAGTGTATGCCACGACCTTGAGTGACTCGGATTCATCTGACTCAGAATCAGAAGAAAGCTGTGATGGAGAGGGGAACTATTCAGCTTTTATGACTATTGCTCATGTTGAGTCTTCAGATGAGTTGAATCTGCTTGTACGAGACCTTGGAGAACATAGTGATGATGAATCACTAGGAATTGTTGAAGAATCAGATGCTGAAGAAGATGAAAGCACAGCAAATCTTCAAGAGAATTATAACTCACTCTTGGAGAAGTCGGGTGAGTACACAAGGGTGGCCAAGGCTGCTGTGAGAAAAATGAAGAAGGCTGAGGAGGACTACAAAAGTCTCCTAATCCGATATAGGGAGGCCAAATGTGAGATAGAAACACTGAATGGTGAGTTGTCCGAAACTTACACAAAAGTGAGATTTCTTGAGAATGAGGTTGTGCAAGCAAATGCTAAAGTAGAGAGGGTCACCACCAAGAAGCTAGATGATGTTATCTCATCTCAAAAGAGCTTTTCAGACAAATCCGGATTGGGATATACCGGAGGAAGTAGTTCATCTGGAAATATCACTAAAGAAGTGAAGTTTGTAAAGGCCAAAGATCCAGTTGTAGCTGACCTTACTGATGAGAAGCTCAAGGTGGAGGAGAAGAAGAATGTGGTGAACCAACGGATGCTGAATCCCCGTAATCAATCTGTGGGCAGGTCTGAATCTCGTGCCAAGTCACGTCCACGACCACAAAGAGGTCCTAGAGCAAATTATGTGTGTCATTATTGCAGACTTCAAGGGCATACTCGACCAAATTGCCATAAGCTGAGAGCAAAGAATAGTGCAACTCCTCAAAGGTCAGGAGGACCTAGAAATGATAGAAGAAATTGGGCAGGTGATCAATCTAGAGATCAGAATGGTGATCCCGGAATGATGAACGTGATGAAGATGATTGGTGCATTCACCAACTGCTTGGAAATCTTCTCACGAAGGTTTGAAAGCCCTAACTCTCGTACCCAATCCTATAAGGAAATCACCCCAAACGCAAGTGAAGTGTGGGTGAAAAAGGGTACTCATGCATAAGCATTACAATATGTCCATGCATTAATACTTCCTATGCTTTGTGATGATGTTTGTTTGTTTGCTTGCTGTTTTTGCTGTTGGTTGTTTGCTTGTCTTCTTGTGCATTTTTTTTATTTTGTCTTATCAATCTTTTTGTTTCTTGTGTCAAAAATCCAAAAATCACATAAAAATTAGAAAATCAAAAAGCTTGATTGACTTTGTTGAGTTTTTGTCTCAAAACTTGTTTTGCCTTGTACCTTTGTGCTAATGGCTTTGTGCATTTTCGAGCATTGCTTGTTTTCATGCACTCATATCACTGTGAGAAAAATCTTGAAATCTATGTGATTGTTGTAAATAGATCTTCAAACTTGTCATGAATGATTAGTGAATGGTTATGTTGATCTTGAGACATGCATAGACTTGTGTCTATATATCTTCCCACTATTTATTTATGTTTTTGCTAAAAAGAGCTCACCAAATGTAAATCTCCAAATGAAAAGAGATATTGAGCTGCAAAAGCCTGTCGCACATTCTAGTATTCGACTAGGAAAAAGGGTAAGCGAATTTATATTAAAGAAAATGTTTATTCAAAAGGCCAAAGGCTTGTTCATTAAAGCGAAATATCAAATATCACTCTCACAATGAGAGGTGATTGCCTCAAAAGATCAAAAAGATCAAATGTTATGATTGAAAGTGGAGTCAAATGTAAAGCTCCAAGTTATGTTATCAAGTTTTGTGGGAGGTCATATATACATACTTCTATAATTGAGATGGCTCACATGATCTAGTGCTAATTGTGTATGTCTTGGTTGAATTGATCATTGAAGTTTCACATTAGACTAAGGACTATCTCATTATTAATATCCACACACAACACACAAGTTTATGTTCAATAAATGCCATATTCATTTGTGTGATTGTACTTGATGAAATGTGTTTTCACATGCTCAATCTTTGTTAATTCAAGCACAAAAAGATTTTTTTTAAGTGTTTTAGGTGTTTTTGGAAAGTATTTTTTTTGAAAAATCTGAAAATTTCAAAAATCTAGTTTTGCCCTGTTTTAGCGGCTAAGTCGCGGGTATGTCAAGTCGCGAGTCTCAGTCGCGTCTTCGAAGGGTCATTTTTGGCGACTTGTTCGCGAGTGGAAGGTCCAGTCGCGAAGGTTACTCAGAGATTTTCGCGGCTCAGCTCGCGACTCACTCGCGGGAAGACCTTCCAGTCGCGAAAAACACTTAGAAAAATTTTTCAAATTTTTGTCCTTGAGTGTTTTGGCCGCTTGAACTGGCGACTTTGTGGTGACTCAATCAAGTCGCGAAAAATGCGTGTTTGGCAAAAATAGGAGCAGTTTTTAAATCTTTTTCAGTTTTCCCTTGAACATTTGTGACTGTTCATCTTCTCTCTAAACTATCTCCTTCCCAAACACTCCGTGAATCCATTTTCAAATCTCATTGGTGCTTCATTTCTTGTCCAAATCTTCAAGAAAAGGTATGGGTTTTGCTTTCTCAATTTCATTTTCCCTATTTCATGGATATTTCTATTACCGTTTGGATTGATATTGTGTTCGAAATATTTCTCTCTTTGTGTGATGGGTATGGCTTGTTATGTTTGCTATTGTTCTTATATGTTTTCATGTTGAGCGGTCACAATGTGCTTTTTCATTGTTCTGATATTTGCCTGTTGTTGAGACTGAAAACCTTTTAGTAAATGGGTTTGGTACTTATTTGACTTGCTCATTTCACTTGCTTAAGTGTTGATGTTGGATTTCGGTATTGGGCTACTGAGTTTTTATGATAACATAATGTGTGTCTATCAACCATGTGTTCTAGTTTGGATGCTTTGTGACTTCATTTTGAAATATTTTCCCATGTTCATATCTCTTGTGGAATGTTTTATGATATCTGTTCTTAATGTTCGAATGCTGTATCTGTTTGCATATCATGGTCATGGTAACCTGTCTCATTGATAGTTTTGTTAGTTGTTTTGTCTCTCTATGTCTTTGTGCACTATCACCATTTTGCTGCACCTGTCATTTTGTGCTCCTTTGTATTGTTGGAAGTTTGGTTGGGTCTACACTATCTTCAGTTTGGATTTATGTATTGAAATTTTTTGATCAGCACTGAATCTTGTTGACATTTATCTTGTGTGGTACTGTTGTTGGTTCTTTGTTGTGGGCCTGTTCTCTTGCAGATGTCTCGTCGATCTTCCAGGGGTAAAGACATTGTTGATGACGATCTAGCAACACCAGTTGCTAAAAGGACTCGACTAGCATCACAGGCATCTCAAGACCCTAATGAGGATAGGTTCAGAACTCCGCTTACCTCACACGTCTACTCAAACATTTTTGACAAGTCAACTACTATAGTGGAACGGGTGGTGGAGTTTAACACCTTAGGGACCACTTTTATCCCTCGAATATTTGAGAAACGAGATTGGACAAACTTGTTCGGGAACTTTGATGATCCAATGGATGAGCTGGTCAAAGAATGCTTCTCCAATGCAACTGATCTTGGAGTTCAACTCGTTTTCTGGGTCAGAGGAACAGAGTTTAGCATTTCCCCAGACTCCATCGCAGATCTTCTCGGCATCACCAGACCTCAGAAAGTGGATCTAACTCCTTACGATGAACGAACTCCAGAGGTTGAAGAAATTCTACAAATCCTAGGATTCGATCATGAAGTATCCAGTGCAGGAACATCCATCAGCACCGCAAAGATTGCACCAGAGCTGACCACACTGAAGTTGATCATGTTCACCAATCTCTACCCACTATCTAACACTACATTCATCAATCTTGGGAGAGCTCTATTCCTTTGTGATCTTATTACAGGAGCCCCCATTGATATATGTGCTCACATCTACTACACCTTGAGGAAGACCGCGTGTAGAACTGCAGCTCGAGGAATTATTCCATTTTGCAGTCTCATCATGAAGCTCATTCTTCGTGAAGGCATTATTCCTCCTGCAGATGGAAAAATGTTGACCCGTCAGCGTCCCATTTCCATGTTCACTCTTCAAGCTAGCAGAAGTCACTCCTCTAAATCACCAAGGAGTGTTCACATCTCTCCGGTTACTCCAGCTGTCCCTGAATCAGAGACACCTACACACACCACATCTACTTCGCATACTGTTCCTGAAACTTCACAGGCTAGTATTCCGCAAGCATAGACTGCTCCTCATACTGATAGAGTCGGCAGTGTACTTGAGCATATTCAGAAACGCATTGATGAGATTGTGGCACTTCTCTACTCCACAAACAACCATGTCCAAATGCGTCTTGAGACTATGGAGAATCAGCTAGATGCTATTCAACAAAAGTTGGACGAGTGCCTTTAGCTATTCGTGCCAAAAAGGGGGAGAGCATTCAGAGTATTATGTCCATATGATTCAAGTGCTTCACAGCTTCTAGAGTTAGGTGTGAGTGAGTTTTGTTCAACTGTTCCCAACTCACATGTTAAGTTTAGAGTCTGTTTTAGGGTTTTGTCACGGAATAGCCAAAGGGGGAGATTGTAAGGTTGAAATTATTCAACCATCTAATTGGCTTTATTCCGTGCCAAATTTGCTTGTATTTCAGCATTTTGTAACCCTGTATTTAGGTGGGTTTGATGTAAGGGTAGTGAGTGAGATAGAGTGAAGATTGCTCAAGAGTGTGCAAGAAAATAGAGACTCGCGGTTGCAAGCCGCCAGACGCAGCACACGTGCCAAGCATGCTGGAAGATGAACAGTCATGCTAGCTAGAGCACTACAGGACAAAACAGGACAACTGGCCATACGGTTATCTCGCGACTGGATCTCGCGACTTGGTCAAGCCGCGAGGTCAAGCCGCGAGCCACCCCTGTTTTGTAAAACCTGACGTTTCACATTCCTCTCCCACTCCAGTATAAATACCCCTTTATCCACGATTGTAAGAGAGATTCCAGAGAGAATTTTGAGAGAGAAACCCTAAAGAAAAACAAGATTGATTCACCCACAATCTATACCTTAGAGTCTCTTCAAATTCCTCAACTCTCTTCCTCTCCATTGTCAAATC
The DNA here is from genome assembly GCF_001633185.2 of Quercus lobata. Taxonomy (NCBI): domain Eukaryota; kingdom Viridiplantae; phylum Streptophyta; class Magnoliopsida; order Fagales; family Fagaceae; genus Quercus; species Quercus lobata. The sequence goes on along the minus strand of NC_044913.1, from coordinate 36,027,955 downwards.
CTTGAGAGGCATTATACCAAACCTGGTTCTCACCATTAACATTACTGTGAGAGAGATGTTTGGATTTCTAGGAAGCAGTTAGGAAGGAACCAATTTTCATTGGTTGATGCTACGGTTTAGTAGCGGAATCCGGGAAGCTAGAAAAGAAAAAGGTTCGGCGCAACCTCGTTGGAGCAAGAAGCTTGGAGGGCTTAGGTGCACTGGGTAGATTAGGCTTGGAGGGTCTATTGCTGTCCATGTATCCCAACTGTATTTTCTAGTGGATTGTTTACCGTTTGGAGGGCGGTGGAGAGGTTTTACGCCGAGAGCTTCGGTTTCCTCTTCGATAACACATCGCGTGTTGTCTTTGTGTTTGCATTTTCCTTCCTCTCTATCTTTGCCTTTTTATTATCTGCTGTAGATTGTGTTGTGTTTCGGCTTAGATAGTTTTTACCAATTTCATATTATAGCATATGTTAAGTTTCCGCACACTAGTTGTTTGACATATTGCTTGAATTGGTTAAGTTTTAATTTGGGGGTCTAAACGTTCAAGGGTGTTTATACACGTTTTTGAACTTTCACAATCCACTAAAGAATGTAGTTGGGATACATGAACAGTAGAAGACCCTCCAAGCCTAATCTACCCAATGTACCTAAGCCCTCCAAGCTCCTACTCTAACGAGGTTACGCCGAACCTATTTCTTCTTTAACTTACTGGATTCTGCTACTTGACCATAGTATCTACCAATATGAAATTAGTCCCTTCTTAACTGCTTCTCAAACACCAAATGGCCTTCTCACAAATATGGGTATAATAAGAAAAGGTTTTGGTAATGTACCTCTTAAGAATTTGACAATGGAGAGGAAGAGAGTAGAGGAATTTGAAGAGTCTTTATGTGAAGATTGTGGATGAATCAATCTTGTTTTTCTTTAGGGTTTCTCTCTCAAAATTCTCTCTAGAAGCTCTTTGAAAATCGTGGGTATAAGGGTCTATATATAGTAGGGTGAGAAGGAATGTGAAAAGTCAGTTTTTCCCAAATAGGGTGGTCTGGTGACTTGACCTCGCGACTGGGTTGAGTCGCAAGTTCAAGCCGCGAGCTAACAGCTTGGCCAGCCTGGGACTTTGTCCTATAGTGCAACAGTTGGCATGACTCTTCAGCTCCCCTGTATGCTCCACACGTGTGCCAACTTTGGCGGCTTGCTAGTCGTGAGTCACCTGCGAGTCCAGCCACGAGTCTCTACATCCTTGCACAATCTTGAGCATTTCTTCACACTCTCTCACTCACCACCCTTACATGATTCCCACCTAAATACAGGGTTACTAATTGCTAAAATACAAGCAATTTTGACATGGAATAAAGCCAACAAGATGGTTGATAAAATTCAACCTTACAAATTCGAGATAGGCTCCTAGTATCCCAGGAATGATGTGGCCAATCCAAGCATGGGCGATTTCTTCATTAGTCAGAAGGTCTGCCAACCTGATAGAAAGACAAGGATGGGATGGAATTGTTTCAGTAGGGTACATGTGTTGAACCTAAGCCAGTACCCGGTCACCAAGATACCAATACCTCCCATGGCCACATTCAAACAACACTTGACGATCATTCAACTCTTGAGCCCATGCACAGTCATCATGCTCCTCACATCCAAGCCAAGGATTTAAGGACATTTGACCACCACAAAGAACCCAAAATGAAAGACATCATAAAGAACCCAAAATGAAAAGAAGCCATACCTAAACACACACACACACACACACACACACACACACACACACAAAAAAAAAAAAAAAACATTTAACTCATTGACATCAATCACCATCTGCCAAGCCTACAAAGAATGCTTGGGAGGCAATGACAGATGATACTTAGGCCTCGTTTGGGAGGAGGGAATGGAATGGGATGGAAATGGATGAAAAGAATAATTTTAGAATATTCTTCCCTTCCCTTGTTTGAGAGTTTTAATGGAGGGAATGGAAAGCTCATTCCCTTATTTGAGAGTTTAAGTGGGAGGGAATGGAATGGGTAGGAGGGAACACTCATTCCTCTCTATTCCCTTAAAATCTCAAATTTTCATTCCCTCTGAAATTGGGAGTAATAGGAGGGAATAGAATTAAATTTAATGATTTTTTTACTAAAACTCCCAAAATAACCCTATACATTTAACCTTTTATTTTAAAATAGGGGTTTAATAGTAATATTTTCATAAAATGATTCCATTCCATTCCCTCCATGTTACTCCCAAACAAGATTACTTACATTCCATTCATTTTCATTCCTTTCCATTCTTTCATTTTAAAACATCCAATCAAGGTTACTTAATTCCATTCCATTCTTTTCCCTTACTTAAATACATTCCATTCCTTTCCATTCCCTTATGATCATTCCATTCCATTCCTTTATGAACTCCCAAACAAAGCCTTAGGTAGCTAGCGAAGAAACCTCGGAAACATATCATCAACATCCTCTAAAAGTTGTGTGCCAACACCAAAATATTCATACATCTAGACCTAAAAAAAAGAAGTCAGCACACATCAAAAATAGCATAACAACAAAAATAAACTTTGCAAAATACACCCGACCAAGAATTTGAATTTCACCTGCAAAACAAATGGCGCACCTCCTAAGCTTGAAAGACTACGTCGAGAAAGTTGAGTCATAAAGTGCAAGAGGGTTGCATAAGCCATGCCACCCCAACCATAATTTTTGATCTGATCGATGTCCCTCAAACTCCATAAGTAATATAAACTCACAATGATCCCCAAGTCAGGACATAAGAGAGTTCCAATGAAGAGAAGCATAAATATTCGGGTGCCAATTGCTACAGTTTCACACTTGCCAATATTGGTATACAGCTACATCAAGGGTACATTCTTACTCCTAACTCATGGAGCCATCACACCCAAAAGACCCCTAATTTCCACTGGTGAAATGGAATCATTACCCTCAATTCTCTCACCACCAAATTTTAAGCCAGTAATGGCTGAGTAGTCATAGGGAGTCAACATCACCTCGCCAATGCCCGAAAAATGAAAGGTACAAGTGGTATCCCAGAATCGCTCAGAAAATGTGACCAGTAGTTGAAGATCCTTATACTTAGTGGTTTCATGATCTAAGAGAGCTTGGAAAAGGGTTTAGAAGCCGGCTTCATTGATGACATTTTTAATGTCTGGGGATAACACTGTCCACCTATGCTTCAGCAACTGTAGACTACCCCGGCTCTTGAGATTTTGCAATTAACAAGAGTATCCCACGTGAAAAATATAAACAAATAACAATGAAAAAAAAAAAAAAAAACCTTTTCCAATCATCATGATATTCACAAAAATACCTTGTTCCAAAAATAATACCCAAAATCCCAACCGACAATCAAAGAAGCCCCTCACAAAAATTAGCTGGACCTAAATGCCATTTCACAAATTCAAATTCTATGATATCCTAACAATATCCCAATCAACCCAAAAATCCTTCATCTCTATAAATTCATTCAATAATGACTCAAACATAAGTCCAACCTATAGAAAAAAATTTCTTTCCATACCCATGAAAATAATACCCACAAAAAATTTCCATACCTATAAAATAAAATAAAAATCAATCAAGTCAAAATTTATCAAACAATGCCCAAAGATACATACAATGCAAAGCTCCAAAAATCATCAACATTGTCCGAATTCACAATACTAAACAACTCAACAATTCAAAAATGCCCAAAAAAAAAAAGTCGACATGATCATATAATGATTTCCACCCAAATCATACAATATCCAAAAAATTCCCACAAGAGCAAAAAACAACAAAATGACAATGCCCCACCATAAAGTTCTCAACAAAGCATGAAATCAACAAATTTGCCCAAAAAAAATAAAATAAAAAAATAACTCACCTTGAAATCTTTTTTGGATGAGTCTGGAGCATGGTTGCTTGGGTCTTCATCATTCCATTCTATAGATGGATGATACTTTTTCCCATTAAATGTAAGAAAGTAAGGTGGTCTAGGAGGAGATGCCATTGGAGATGCAAAGATGAAGGTTTGAAAATGGATTTCAAAGAAGTGGGTTTTGGAAAGATTCTAAAACACTTAAGGATTTGAAGAAATATTTCATGGGACGGTAGAAATCAAGTTTAGAAGCTTGGAGAGGTGATTTTCTAAGCAAGAAATGGTGAGGGAAAAGAGAAAATGCAAGAAGAATGGAGCTTGGAATAGTGGCTATGGAGGAAGAGGAAGAAGTATAAATGAAGGAGTAAAGAAAAATAAAAGGGGGCCAAAATTTCAGCCCCCCTTGGCCTTGTTTTACCTTGAGTTGCTGAGTCAACTCAGGTTTGACTGATTTGACTCGGTCAAACTTGAGTTAACTAATAAAAAAAAATCAAAACAAAACCAAAAAAAGAAAAGAAAAAAAGAAAGAGAAAATGAAAAAATGATGATGAATGAAATATAAAATGATGAACGAAAAATTTTTTGAAAAGAATTTTTGAAAAAAAGAAAGAAAAAAATGGTCCTTAAAATTTTTAGAAATGTTTTCAAAATTTGTGGCATCAATTGTGTTGTAAAAAAACAAGAAAAGTGAATGCTCGAAAAAGTGTGAAAGTACAAAAGCTTTTTAGACCCCCAAATTAAAGTTATGGCTCGATTGATTTTACTCTAACTTAATATTAAGTGCGGAATAGAGTAAATGCGAGTAAATAAACAAACAAGCTACTCTAACCCATAAACATTATAACACAGTAGTAAAATGAAAGGTAAAAGAGTAGGGAAGAAGAATGTTGTAAAGTTGTGATTTACAAATTTGTATTTTGTTGGCTTTTATTCCGTGCCAAATTTGATTGTAATTATATTAAATCTTGTGTACCCTGTATTTATTGTGGGATGTGATTGTAAGTGTTGTGTGTTAGAGAGAGAGAGTGTGAAGACTCAAGTAAGTGAAGCTAGAAGACTTCTCGCGGATGTCTCGCGACTAAGCTTCCCGCGAAGTGAAGCATATGCCTTGCACATGACTAGAATGCGAAGAGTCAGTACAGATGGAGACAGCTGTGTCTTGCGAGTATATCGCGGGTAAGACCTTCCCGTGAGACACCCGCGAGACATTTTGTTCTGCCAATCTGTACTGTCTGATACACACTTTCTGTACCCACACTATATATACCCATATTACCCGCAAATGTGAAGGAGAGTTTCTGAGAGAAAACCCTAGCTAAAACACTTGAGAGTTAGAAATTGTTATACCAACAATTCTCTACACGTTTGTTTGTGGAATTTCCTCATCTACTACCTCTCCATTTTCATACCATTGAGAGGTCAATAGTCCAAACACTTACCACATCTTTTGAGAGTGTCTAGTGAGGTTTTGGTGCTGCTGGGAAATATTGGAAGAAGCCAAGGATGGCAGATGCAACATGGAGCTTGTTGCGGGATCTAGAGAGCTAGACAAGACACGGTTCTGAGAAGTCTTGTTGGAGTAGGAGTTTGGAGGGCTTAGGTACAGTGAGTAGATTAGGCTTGGGGGGTCTTTTGCTTACCCATGTATCCTAATTGATTGTCTAGTGGATCGATTACTGCTTGGAGGGCGGCAGAGAGGTTTTTCGCCGAGTTCTTCGGTTTCCTCTTCAATAACACGTCTCGGTGTTATCTGTGTTTGCATCTCTCTTCCTTACTCTTGTTCATTTCATTTTACTGCTGTGTTGCTTTAAATATGGATTAGAGTAGCTCTCGTGTTTGTATGCTTGTGTTTACACTATTCCGCACTTAATATTAAGTTAGTGTAAAATCAACTAAGTCTTAATTTGAATTAGGGGTCTAAACAAGCTCTTGTATTTTCACACATTTTGAGCTTTCAAATGTAAACACAAAATAACACGCTGATGTGTTATCGAAAAGGAAACCGAAGAACTCGGTGAAAAACCTCTCCCCCGCCCTCTAAGCGGTAATCGATCCACTAGACAATCAGTTGGGATACACAGGTTAGCAAGAGACCCTCTAAGCCTAATCTACCCGATGTACCTAAGCCTTCCAAGCTCCTACTCCAAACAAGGCTTCTCGGAACTGTGTCTTGTCTAGCTCTTCGGATCCTGCAACAAGTTCTATGTTGCATCTGCCATCCTTGGCTTCTTCCAATGCTTCCAACCAATACCAAAACCTCACTGAACACTTTGAAAGGGTGTGGTAAGTGTTTGGGCTATCAACCTCTCAATAGTATGAAAATGGAGAGATAGGAGTTGAGGAAAATCCACAAGCAATTGTGTAGAGAAATGTGGGTATAACAATCTCTAACTCTCAAGGTTTGTGGTTAGGGTTTTCTCTCTGAAGCACTCCTCAACTTTTGTGGGTAATGTGGGTATATATAGTGTGGGTACAGAAAGTGTGTATCAGATATCACAGTCCGTCAAAACAGAATGTTTCGCGAGTGTCTCATGGGAAGGCCTTACTCGCGAGTTACTCGCAAAACACAGCTGTCTCCATCTATCCTAACTCTTTGCATTCCAATCATGTGCAAGGCCTATGCATCATTTCCCGAGATGCTTAGTCATGAGCTACCTGCGAAAACTCTTCTGTCTTCAATTGCTTGAGTCTTCACACTCTCTCTCTCTATCACATAACCCTTACAATTAAATCTTACAATAAATATAGGTTACAAAAGATTGAATAAAATTACAATCAAATTTGGCACGGAATTAAAGCCAACAAAACATGTAGTTGTAAATTACAACTTTACAAAAAGAAAAAAGAATTGCACAAGGAATAAAATTGATCAAGTGAAACAAAAGGAATGGAAAATTCCCTAAATGGAGCAGATACAGTCTTAGAAGGCATTTGGATAGAAATTATTTTCTTGCATTTGCTTTTTTTTTTTAATAAATCTAGCACCTCTTGCACTGTTCATGGGACATGAATAGTGCAATGAGGCAAATGCACAGTGATTTCATTAATGAACAGTAATCGGAAAATATTTTTTAATTGTTTTCAATTTTCAGTAAAATAAGCGGTATCCAAATGCACACTTAGTCATCAAAATTCTAATTTGACTTTTCTTTTGCAGATTACTAGATCGAGCTGGATGTAGTTCTCAGTTGCCTCCAAATTTTCAGGTTGAGTTGAATATAGTTCTTAGTTGCCTCCAGATCCTCAAATTGAGCCGGATACAGTTTTCAGTTGCCTCCAGATTTTTAGATTGAGCTAGATATAGTTTCCAGTTGCCTCCAAATTTTTAGACTAAGCCAGATTTAGTTCGTAGTCGCCTCCAGATCTTTAGATTGAGCTAGATATAGTTTTCAGTTGCCTCCAAATTTTTAGATTGAGTCTGATATAGTTCTTAGTTGGCTTCTAGATGGAGCAAATACAATTCTCGATTACCTCATCAGTATTCAAGATTTTATCCAGGCTCATCAATTATCAAGTAGTTTAGGGGTCCATAGTTTTCATTTTTTTTAAAAACAATAAAACACTAGTTCTACACCTAAAGGTTCTAGGTTCTAGGGCTAGGAAATCTTTGAAATGTCAACCTCGATTAAATCATGGTTGCTAAAATTAGTGTCTTTGTTTTACATTAACATTCTCTTTTCAAGCTTTGTTAATGAGGGGCATTCTGTAGGCACTAGATTTTGCGCTAACAATTTAGTTTTGGAAGATGACTAAAATGATCATTTCAAATACCCAAAAATTATAACTGCATTTCATGTATTAAATTGATCATTACATATCATAAAAATGATCTTGAGATTGTAACGGTCACGACGGTGTACTCGATTCCCAAATGGGAGCGTTGGATTGAAAGATATCACAAGATCAAATGTTCACGGTCTGCATGCATTGTATAAGGGTGAAGCCGATCATGTGTAATTAATTGAAATTAATTTTGATTGGTTAAACAATTAAAATTAATTGAATAATTATGTGATTGGTTATTGGTTTTTATCAGAAATAAGCCTGATTGCATAGGAATAAAATGGATAATCAAATAACAAGGGAATTGTTGATAATTAAGTCTTTTTAGAATATTTATCTATTAGATAATTATTGTTTAAAGGACCTGATTATCAAAATAAAAGGGATTGATTCTAGAATACAATTTAAAAATATGTCCAAGTACAATTCCTGACTTAGAAAATCCCTAAAAAAGATTCCAGATCGAACCAAAGTTGGGAATTGGGCTCGGCACTTCCCAGGGCCAATCGGCACTCTTCGAGGGCCGATCGACACTTCCCAAGTGCCGATTGGCATAGCTTCGAGGCTCGGCCTACAAATGTTCTGATCATGATAAAATGAATCCATTTCGAATTTTTAGGGATAAGAATGTAAGCTAATTCGTATTTGATCCAATCCAACTTATTTTTTAAGAATTAAACCTCTACAAATAGGGAACTAAAATAAGAAATTAGGACCCTTTTTCGGACTTCTCTCTCCCCTTATGTTAAAGAAGTTTTGGAAGCTTTGCTTTAATAATTTCTTTTTTGTAAAGAGGCTTCACTAAAATCCTTAGAAACTCACTATTTGGTCTCTAGGATAGGTTTTTTCGCTAGTAGATTACGTTCATGCAGGTATGATTCTAACCTTACTTCCATAACATGATTTATTTTAATTCCAAGAGCATGCTTTCATCTTTGCTTTATTTTCCATGAATGTAATGTTGTTGTTGTTGTTGTTTTTATTTTTTTATTTTTTATTTTTTATATTTTTTGGATTTTAGATTTTGCAAATTTTCTCTAGGGTTTTCATAAATAAAATTAGATCTGCAATTTTTCTCATGTTTTTTTTTTTTAAACTAAAATCAAATCTGCAATTTTTCTCCATCTTTTTCAAAGCAAAACTCAGATTTGCATTCTTCTTTTTGATTCTTTTTCAAACCAAAACCAGATCTATATTTTATTTATAAAATCTGATATGTATTTTATTTATAAAAATTAGATTTGTATTTTTTTTTTATATAAATCTGATATGTATTTTCTTTATAAAAAACTGGTCTGTTTTTAATAAAAAAAACCAATCTGTATTTTTCCAAATAAAAATCTGACTATTTTTTAAGTAAAAAACCAGATCTGCATTTCTCATAAAAAATTATTGTTTTCAAAACAAAAATCTGTTTTTCTCTCACATTTAAAGAATTCAAATCTGATTTGAATATTTATTAAAAATTCATTCTTTTTTTTTCTTTCTCAAAAAACTCAATCAAAATTTTTCACCAAGCACTCTCATCAAATCATTTTTACATAAAACAAAATTGTGGATCTAAGGTTCTTAGATAGAAGTTTAACCCTAGATCTAGGATTTAACATGGCATTTGTTGCATATCATTTCATAATTTGAATATGGGTATTTAATGCTCATTTAAAGTCTAGAAGACTAAACTCTGTCTGGGGGGGCTGAGTGCTTAACACCATCCCATCCTGTAACCTAACCCGTGAACCTTATAATTTTGGGTTGGTAGGATTAGTGCTTTATTTTGTTTTGGTAGATTGTATCTAGGACCAAAGCTTTGTAGATTTTTTACGTAGATTGTATTTAGGACCAAAGCCTTGTAAAGATATTTTACCAAATTGTATTTGTATAATAAATTAATGAAATTTAAGGTATCTTGGACATGTGAATTTGTATTATATTTTTTCTTATTTTTTTATAAAAACAAAATAATAAGTGGCGACTCCACATATAATCCTAAAAAGGGAAGGTGCCGATGCCTAAACCCTTTTTTGATAGCACCAAATTTTCTGGCCTTTCGTAGATATGAACATGCTTGATTGAATGATATGTTTTAATGTTGAGATGCCTATCATGTGCTTGTTTGATTCTACCATGCCTATGTTTATGCCATATAACTTGCTGCCATATTTCTGCCATTGTGATATCTTGTTTGTTTGTTGTTTTGGATAAGAAAATATGATATGCATGACAAATGTATGCTAGGCTTGATGTGAGTTGCCATGATAGATGTATGTTAGGGTTTTTAGGATGATTGATGCCATATTGATTGCTAGATGAATGTTAGTGTGTGTGTGAGTTTAAGATTCAATATTGAAAATGACTTTAATGAGATTAAGATGTAAGACATAATGAGTGGAAGCCAATTCATGGGTTGAGTGGGGTTGGGTGCCTAACACCTTCCCATCCCCATACCTATTCTCCGAACCCATACTCTGGTAGTAAGATCAATCCTTCCACGTAAAGGTGCTATATATATGGTTCCTAGACCTAAACTATGTGGTGACTCCATTTCTTATCTCTACCCTGGTCCACTTAGCCGAGGCGTACTCCTCCACACATTGCACCAACAATGGCAACTTCGTTGGGTATAGAGAGTTTAAATCCAATGTGTCTTATTTCTTAATCTTAATAAAGGTTAGTTCAATACTTGTTTGCGCATACTTTACTTGGTTCTCTTGTCCCTTTTACCCCGGTTTGTAATGAGTGGAAAGATAAGTATGCTCCATTCAGGCCAAAGTCTTTTGAAGTTCATCCCACCAACTCACAATTTGTGCCATTGCCTATGATGAGCTTTGAGTACATTAACGGTATGTCACCAATCCACAAAGGTCCACTAAGGCCCTCGGTTGGAATCATAGCCCACCTAGTTGTGAGTGACCTATTGATCTATCCTTTTAGCTCTAGAAAGCCTACCCACACTTAGAGAGATCCTAGATCCTATCCATGAAAGGGTACCCTTTTATATCTCTTGTATTTTCAACCATATATCTTGTGTTCACTTAATTCTAAGGACAAATAAAAGATGTAAAAACTTGAGGATGACCCAAAAAGTTATGGCATACCCTAAGATTTTGGAATAAAAGAAAAGAAGCTATCATATATAAAAGGCTTATCCCAAAGATCCAAAGGTATATCTTAATTTGAAAGGTTCATAAGACCATAGCCTAGTTGTTATCACAAGCCCAAAATCAAAAAGGCCTCTTGAAAAAGAAACTTGGGCCTAGGGTAACATATATGCTATAAACTTAGCATCCAACATCCTACAAAGCTAATATGAAATTCCCTAATCTCAGGCCTCATTGTTGCATACTTAGGCCCAAAATGATGAGAAATTCATGACCTTTGAAAGGAAGGCTACAATATATCCTAGCTAGAGGGCTACTTCAAAAAAATAATGATAATGAATGGAAAGAGGAAGAGCCCAAAGGTGATGGATACATTGTAAACCCATATTTGAGACAAATGGTTGAAAACCTCTAAGCACGTTCTAATGAAAGCCCAAGAGAGTAAAATGAGAGCTTTATTGTAAATGAACTAAAACCCAATGAAACAAAGACAAGGTTTATGAGAGGAAAGGGAGTGACGTTGTAATTAGGTCTTCATTAAAATGGACTTAAGGATTTTCTAAGAATGTCTAAGTTAATACAATAGGGCTTCTTTTCAAGCACCATTGCGCCACCAAGATCAAGAAAGCACCTCCCCACTCCAATTTGGGTTTGAGAAAAAGACAGAAGGCATTTGATCAAAATTGAGGAAACATATCAAGAAGAGGTATTTCAAGAAGAGACATTACAAGGGGAAACATCTCAAGAAGTAATGGCTGCTCCAATTGATGATGCAACTGCACAAAAGATATTCAAGGCAATAGAAGAACAAAGCCAAGTTCTTAAGAAAATAGGGGGTCGTTTCACCAAGCTAGAGGAGAGCAAGCTTAAGGAGTCCATACATGTGGAAATACATGATGAAGATGAAGATTGGGATGAAAGGGATAAGGTTGAATATGAAAGAAACAAGCAATTTAAGAAGCTCACCGTGGATACTGTGGCCATGAAAGAAAAGATGGACAAGATGCAACTAGTCTTTCGTAAGACTCGAGGAATGGATGATTGTCTCTACAATATGGGTGGCATAAGTTCCAAGACTCCCAATGCATTGCCTCCAAAGTTCAAGATTTCTGATGCAAAAAAGTTTGACAGGACTGGAGACCCAAAGAAACATGTTAGGAGGTATCTAAGCATTACTAAAATGAAAGGATTGGATGAGAAGCAAACTTTGCATGCTGCTTTCCCTCTCTCATTTACGGGAGGTGCATCGAGGTGGTACTATAGCTTGGACCCAACTAAGACCAAGGTGTGCAATGAACTAGTAGAGTTGTTCAATACTATGATTGATTTGGGGACTACCAAGCAAGGAGTAGGGGAGACATTTTTCGAATACATGAAAAAGTGGAAAGAGAAGGCATCTAGGATGGTTAATAGGCCAAATGAGAAAATCCAAAATTTTACATGATTATCAAGAATTTGCTTCCAGCATATAATAGTAGGCTCCTATCATCGCCTATTAGTTCTTTTGGAGAGCTGCATGATTGTGGAACTAGAATCGAGGATGCCATCAATAATGGGCAATTAGAGAAAGGTGAGAGCAAGCCCCCAATCAAGAAGACATATGGGGAAGGAGTTGCCACTAAAGCACCTAATCCTGTAAACGTAAGTGCAATCATACCTCAACAAACCTTAGCCTACCAAAGCTTTACAAAGAAATTCCGTTGAGAATTTTCTGACCTAGGAATGACTCTCGCCTAGCATATGAGAATTTAACTTCCAAATGATTCATTAAACCCTTATACCTCACACCTATGCCTAATCCCGTGCCTCCTACTTGAAACCTCAATGAATATTTCCATTTCCATCAGAAACCTAGCTATAAAACCAACAATTGCTTCCACCTTAAGCATGAATACAAGAACTCATAGACAATTGAACCCTCTCAAATCCACACATCATCACCAGGCCAAACATTAGGAAGAACCATTTGTCTAATTATCATCAAGCTCCTCCTCTACATCAAAATTAATAGTAAATAGAAGAAGTCGATTAGGACTGTTCAAAGTTGATACAAACCATAGAAGTTAACGCAGTAGAAGTATAAGGAATATGGGATGAAGAAGATGAGATTTTGAAGAATGAGATGGCTGTATGGGGGATACTCCCCAAAGGAATGACTGAGTTGAAGAAAAGAGTCCCCGAGGACAATATAGCAAACATTACTAGGAGTAGGAAACACTACAAGCCATCCTTTTTAGAGAAGGATTACCCTGGTAGGAACATAGGAGAAGGGTCCAATCCCACGAAACTCAAAGGTAAAGAAGAGAAAGAGGAAGAGGATAGGGTCTTGATCCAATTGAAGAAGACTCAAGCTCGTGTGTCCATGTGGGGCTTGCTAATGGCTTCTTACAAGCATCGTAGTGCTCTCTTGGATGCTTTGAATGGAAATGAGGTGCCCATAGAAACTACTCCACAAGAAGTGCTATCTCTCATGGGAGTTAAGGCTCCTTCTCATCCTTCCCTCACCTTAATCGATGAAGAACTCCCTCCTGAAGGGGCCACTCACACTAGACCTTTGTAAATCACCATCGAGTGCATGGGTGCCAAGGTTCCAATGGTGCTTATTGATAATGGATCCACATTAAATGTGTGCCTTTTTAGGCTGCTCTCCCCATTAGGCTAGATGTGGAGACAATCATCCCCTCTCCTTTGACTGTTAGGGCATATGAAAATACTTCGAGGAAGGCTATGAGAACTTTCAAAACTCCTTGCAAGATTGGTATGTTGGAAACAATTATGGAATTTCATGTAATGGACATCACTTCTAACTACAACCTTCTCTTAGGAAAGGCATGGCTTCAACCTATTGGAGCTATCCCATCAACTCTACACCAAAAGATGAAGATCCCATGGAAAGGGGAAATTACTGTAGTGATTAGTGATGGTGAGATCCTAGCTCTTGTCTATGGACTTGAGGAGGGAGGAAGTGAGCTTCAAATGAGTGGCTTTGAGTTTATGAACATGGCTGACTATGGATTGAAGGATGAAAGGTTTACTACGGATTTGCTCCCACATTGTAGCCATAAGGTGATTACGATGATGAGAAAACATAGGGTACATGCTTGGTATGGGTTTTGGAAAGGAAGGAAGAAGAGTGGCTGAATTCCCTAACTTCAAGACTCAACTGACCAAGGAACGTTAGGGATTCTTTGAAGGCTATGATGGAATCAAAAAGAACCTCAGTACTCTAAATGGGAACTTTGTGAAGGAAGGAGGGGACTTCCCTTTTTGTGGCTTTCCCGAGCTTTGGGTGGACAAGGACAGAAAAGTGAATCCCGATTGGGAGATATTCTTCAATGAGAAGCTTACTTTCAAGGAGAAACCTACTATGGTGATCAAGGAAGTTCAAGAAGAGGTCGACTAGGTGGACTACATGGATGCTGAATCAATGGGAGCTATGTTGAAAGAGGAGGGGGATGTGCTCGCCATCACCATCGAGGAGCCAAGTGATCCTTCTACCTTTATCATGCTTGCTGTTGGGCAACTTAATAATTGGGCTTAGGTTGGGTTCTCTAAGAATGCAGGAAATGAATTTTGCGAGTTCAGATGTACTTTTCAACATTTTCAATAAGATGAATTCTAATTTGGCTTATTTTGATGTGTCCCATAATATTGAAATTCTACACTTAAATGATTCTAATAAATTGGAAAATGAAATTAATAAGCAATTGGAAAAGAAATTTGAACCTATGGAACCAACTTTTGAAACTCTTAATTTGGGCAATGATGAAAAACCACGCTTAATTAAAATTGGCTCAACCTTAAATGAAAAAGAAAGAAAAGATCTCAAAGAGCTTCTCACAGGATTCCAAGAAGTATTCACATGGTGTTATGAAGATATGTTTTGGCATTGATCTCGAGATAGCCTAACACCACATTAATACTCACGCTCACATGGTACTCGCTAAGCAAAATTTGAGACATATGAGAACCGAATGGCTCCTTAAGATCAAGGAGGGAGTCACAAATTGGTTGAAGGTAGGATTCATCAGAAACTATGAAAGGCAAGTTTTTCTACATTAAAGCTAAGGTTTGGAACCAATCCCACAACATTGGGAGTTGTTCCAAACCCATATTTTCTCAATATAAAAAGCCATACATGGTACCTTTTCAAAACACACAGAAAATCTTAAGGGAAAACCCAAAATTCACTAGAAATAGTGAATCAAAGAGGGAGTTTTTCACAAAACATCCTTAAGTCCATTTTCTTCTGACTGAGACCTTTTCTGGTCTCAATCTTTGAGTTTTCAAGTTTACTAATTAATTTTGTTGATTGTGAATAGATTTGATTGAGGAGAACGGTAAAAATCAAGCCAAAAAGCTCTAGTTTTTTAGGTATAAGTTCTATATTTCCTTTTTTCATTTCTTAGATTTTTCTTGTTTTATTCTTTTTGTTTTCCTTGTTTTTCTTGTTTATTTTTGATATAACATGTTTGTTTAAGCTTAGATTTCTTTGTTTTATGTTTTAAAGTATGTTAGGTTGTTAGATTTAATAGTTTTTGTTTCTGTTCTGTTTTTGTTCTTGCTGTTTTTGGGTTAGGGTTTGGGCATGTTTGCGTACACATGCATTCTACATGCATATGCATACTCAAAGTATGCATACGCATATGCAGGGCCTATGTATGCGTACGCATACTCAAGCCCAAAAACCCTAATTTGACCTTTTTTGCTTCTGTTTCTTTATTTCTTTTGACTAATATGTCTCTATTCTAGCTTATTTTCACATGTATATTTCTTTGCTTCTCTGTTTACTCTTTGATTGTCCTTCACATGTTAGATTAGGGTTTCCTTTCAATTAAATCTTTAATGTGCCATTAATATGCATATGATATGATCATGCATTGATAAATCCTGTGATGCAGTAAGGTAAGTGAGGTAAGACATACATTCATATGAGCATGCATTTATCTTGTGCTTTGATGATGGATATGAACATGCTTGGTTGAAAGATATCTTTTAATGTTGAGATGCCTATCACATGCTTGTCTGATTCTACCATCCCCATTCCTAAACTTCGAACCCATACTCTGATAGTTAAATTAGTCCTTCAACATAAGAGTACTATATATATGGTTCCTAGACCTAAACTAGGTGGCAAATTTCTTTTCTTCGTCTCGGTCCACTCGACTGAGGTGTGCTCCCATTGTTATGCCCACAATTCCCTTGTAGCTTTACTTTTCACTACCATATCCTCCATGTAGGCTTCCATATTCCTCCCTAGTTGTACCTTGAACATTTTAGTGACCATCCTTTGATATGTTGACCCCACATTCTTCAACCCGAACGGCATGACTTTATAATGATAATTACCCGTGAAGGCGATAAAAGATGTTTTTTTCTTGGTCTTCGGGAGCTGAAGCGAACTAATGGTAACCCTGGAAGGCATCAAGGAAACTCATTCTCGGATATCCGAAGGTAGCATCGACAAGTTGATCAATTTTGGAAACTAAGAAGGGATCTTTGGGATAGGCTTTGAACAAATCCATTAAGTCCATACCCTTCACTTCTTGCCACTTCCCATTTTTCTTTTTTACCACCATTGTGTTAGCTAACCACTCAGGATAAAACACCTCCTTAGTAGCCCCAACCTTCTTTAGCTTATCTACCTCTTCCTTCACTACATTAGTATGGATATCCAAGGATCTATGTAATTTTGGTTCTTCGGTGTGCAGTTGGGATCCATGTTAAGCTGATGGCATATAAACTTGGGATCCACCCCAAGAGCTTCATATGGGTCCTAGGCAAAGACATCTACATTACCTACTAAGAACAGTAAAATTTTTACTTTCTCCATGATTGGTAGACTCTTCCCCACTTGAAAATACCTGTTTGCAAGGTCTATATACATATTCTCCAACTATTCGCATGGATTCTCTAGGGGAACTATAGCTGCTATGACGGCTTGGAAAGCTCAGTTTCCGTTGTCTATTTGCAACCGATAGCAGCTATTTGGCATTATCGGGCTAAACTCTAATCTCCCCAAAGCTCGTAATTACCCAGATTAGTCGGGAATTTCACATTCTAGAGTAAAGAAGAGGGCATATTCCCCATGGAATGGATCCACGAATGATTGAGAACGACCGTGTAAGGAGAGTAGAAGTTGACCACTATGGAATCTACCAATTATTTTCTTCCACCTACTTCCATGGCTAATCGTATTTGGCCAGTTGGTGTCACCATGGTGCCATTAAAGGCCACTAGGGGGTGTCATACTAGGTTAAGTCCTTGGGGGTCAGGCCTAAACCCTCGTATAGATCGGGATACATAATTTCAACCCTGCTCCATTGGTCTATCATTACTTTCTCCACATCAAATCCTACAATCTGCAAAGTAACCACCAATGCATCATCATGGGGTTGAATAATACCCTTCTTATCCATTCTTGAAAAACCTAAACATTCTTTTTCCCACTGTGCCCTTTTAGAAGGGAAGGGACTCATCTCCGAGTACGAAATTAGGGCCACAATCAAAACTCGGGAAGCTACATGCCCTGGTTGGCTCGTGGCTTTAGCGACATAGATGACCCCATGTGTCCTAGAGTGGGAGCTAAGGCTCGCGACAAACTCGCCCCTTTCCCATCTTAGGGTTGGGGCAATCCCATGCTATGAATTCCTTTAGATGTCTCGCTTTTTTGAGCTGACGTAGATGATCCTTCAAGATTCGGCAGTCCTCTGTCGTGTGACCCCCGTCTTGATGTTAAGAGCAAAACTGGCTTTAGTTTCTTCACAATACGTCACCGCTCATCTTGTTCGGCCATCAAAAGTAGGGCCTATTTTTTATCTTTTCTACAATCTGATACACCAGTTCTTTATACAATGAACCTAACATCTTAAACCTTAACTTTTGCACTTGGGGGAAGAAATCTCTTCTCAGATAAGAAGAGTGGTCTATTCTAATCTCTTTCTTCTCAACCATAGGTGCCTTAGCCTTAGCCTTATCTTGCAATTGATCATCTTTAAACCTTTTATATTCTTCTACCCATTCCATCAACTTGTGCAAATCCATGACTAGTTTTAAAGCAAGCAAAGTCCTTAACTTGGAGTTGATGGGGAGCCCCACTTTGAAGGTACTAGCCATAATTCCTCTGTTATCTCTGCCAATCTTATTGTACAACTACCAATAACGATTTGAGTAAACCTTAAGGGTTTCACCTTTCTTCATGGACATGGTGAGGAGATAGTTAAATGGCTTCAGAATTCTACTACATATTACAAAAACCGCTCTAAATGCTCTTATCAACTCATCATAACCATGAATGGAATCCTTCTCTAGCCCATCAAACCATCTTATCGCGGTAGGCCCCAAGCTAGAGGGGAAAATCTTGCACATCAAGGCCTCATTCTTAGAGTAGATTTTCATACTTTGGTTGTAATGGCTAACGTGCTCCATGGTGTTAGGGTCATATCTTATTGTAATTGGCTAATCCTCTGACAAAATACACTTTACTTGTAATTAAATGGATCTAAGATGGGTTTAGTACTTCAAGAAACATGTTGTTCAAGTCAAGTATTAAAGACATGAAGATTGGTCCAAGAAACAAGTGAAGAAAAGTTGTTCATTAAGTCTTGACAGATAGCTCGACAGATGCCTACTATCAAGACTTAATGTGAAGCTCGATAGATAGCTCGACAGCAGCTCGATCTTTTAAGAATTACGATTTCAAAATTTCTAGATCTGAAATCTTGCCTAGACTTTTGTATTTGTTTAGGGTTTCTTTTCTCATAACCTTAGACATATATAAGGCTTATTTTCAGAGCCATCACATACAGATACAGAGATCAAGAGACTTATTTTTTCTGTAAGAAGCTACTGCGTTTGTACATGAAATCTCAAAATTGTGTGAAAACACAAGAGCTTGTTTAGACCCCCAAATAAAAGTTACGGCTCGGTTGCTTTTACTTTAACTTAAACTAAGCGCGGAATAGAGTAAATGTGAGTGAACAAACAATAAAACTACTCTAAGACATATTCATCAAATATCAACAATAAAATGAAAGCTAAAAAAGTAGGGAAGAAGGATGCAAACACAGATAACACCAAGACGTGTTATCGAAGAGGAAACAAAAGAACTCGGCAAAAAACCTATCCGCCGCCCTCCAAGTGGAAAATCGATCCACTAGAGAATAAGTTGGAGTAAACGAATAACAAAAGACCCTCCAAGCCTAGTCTACCCCATGTACTCTAGCCCTCCAAGCTCTTGCTATCAATTGACTTAACGAATCCTTGTCTTCTCTAGCTTTCTCGGATCACGCAATTTAGCCCAATTGCATCTGCCAACAATTGGCTTCTTCCAATGCTTCCCAGCAGCACCAAAACCTCACTTTACACTCAGATTGGGTGTGGTAAGTGTTTGGGCTATCAACTTCTCAAGGATATGGATATGGATATGGAGAGGTAGGAATAGGGGAAAACCACAAAGGATTGTGTAAATGATTGTGGATATAACAATCTCTAACTCTCAAGTGTGTATACTAGGGTTTTCTCTCTAAAAAGCACTCTTTACAATATGTGGGTAATGAAGGTATATATAGTGTGGATGAAAACATGGTGGAGCAAATATGCCAAAATAGCAAAACATAATGTTTCGCGAGTATTTTGCGGGAAGGCCTTACTCGCAAATAACTCGCGAAAACCAGCAGTCATGACTTTTCACATTCTAGTCATGTGCTCTGCATGTGGCTTACTTCACGGGATATCTTCTTACAAAATTCACTTGGTCTACAATAATAGCTTGAGTCTTTACACTCTCTCTCATACACAACCCTTACAATAAAATCCCACATACAATACAAGGTAAACATGATTGAACATAATTACAATCAAATTTGGCACAAAATTAAAGCTGAATGTTCAAAAAGTGTGTAAAACACCTATTAACGTTTAGACCCCCAATTTACAAATTACCAACACAAGCTTTTATAACCAAACAATATATGTGCAAAATATGAAAATAAGCTAAAACAGAATTCATAAAACAATCTAAACTGAAATTTATCACAACCATAGCAGTAATTAAAAGGCAAAGATTAAGGGAAGAGAGATGTAAACACAATGACAACACAACGATGTGTTATCGAAGAGAAAACCGAAGTCATCGGCGAAAAACCTCTCTGCCGCCCTCCAAACGGTCGATAATCCACTAGAGATTGTAGTTAGGATACATGAATAGCAGAAGAACCTCCAAGCCTAATCTACCCAATGCACCTAAGCCCTCCAAGCTTCTTCCTCCAATAGGGTTATGCCAAACCTTGTCTTCTTTAGCTTACCGGATCCCGCAATAGCCCATTGCATCAACCAAAATGAATTAGTCCCTTTTGAACTGCTTCCTAAGCACCAAATAACCTCCTCATAGATATGGGTATGGTGAGATAAGGATTTGACTAATGTATCAATGGAGAGGATAAGAGTAGAGGAATTTTGAAGAATCAAAGGATGAAAATTGTGGATGAGTCAATCTTGTTTTTCTCTAGGGTTTCTCTCTCAAAATTCTCTCTAGAAGCACTCTACATTGTGTGGGTGTAAGGGTATTTATAGTAGGGTGTGTATGGAATGCAAAGAGTCAATTATAACTAAATAGGGTGTTCTGGCGACTTGAGCTCGCGACTCGTTCCAGTTGCGAGCTAACTGCCTTGCCAAACTGGAGGTTATGTCCTGTAGTGCAACAGCTGGCGTGACCCTTCAGCTCCCCCTGCATGTTTCACACGTGTGCCACTCTGGCGACTTGCTAGTCGCGAGGCTCTTCTTGATTGCACACTCTTGAGCTTTTCTTCATACTCTCTCACACACTACCATTACATGATTCTTACTTAAATACAGGGCTTTTAAATGTTGAATTACAAGCAAATTTGGCACGGAATAAAGCTAACAAAATGATTGAATAAATTTAACCTAACAATCTCCCCATTTGGCTATTCCGTGACAAAACTTTAAAACAAACTCTAGACTTAACATGTGAGTTGGGAACAATTGAACAAAACTCACTCACGTCTAACTCTAGAATCTGTGAAGCTCCTGAACCATACGAACATGTATTCTTTGAAAACAACAACACAATATGGTCATTGTAAGTAGAAAACTTGAAATGCATATGAAGCAAGCACAATGCGATCAAGTAATATAGATTAAAGCAATAAAGCATGGCTTGACCAAAAACGAACAATCACTATAAATAGTGACCATAATGATCATTCACACAAGGAATGAACATCCGGATATGCAAGCTAATAAGCTCAATGAAAAGTATCATATGCATGTCCAACACTCAACTGATACAACAACACAAGGTAATTGCACCAAAGATATAAAATCCAACAAAGGGCACAAGAGTGATGTACTAAAAGAAATGCATAACTGTAAAGTTGAAATTTTATCAACCATCTTGTTAGCTTTATTCTGTGCCAAATTTGCTTGTATTTTAGCAATTAGTAACCCTGTATTTATGTGGGAGTCATGTAAGGGTAGTGTGTGAGAGAGTGTGAAGAAATGCTCAAGATTGTGCAAAGAAGTAGGGACTCGTGACTGGATCTCACGAGTGGCTCGCGGCTTGCAAGCCGCCAGAAGTTGCACACGTGCCAAGCATGCCAGAAGTTGAAGCGTCATGCTAGCTGTTGCATTACAGGACAAAAGTCCCAAGATGGCCAGGCCGTTAGCTTGCGACTTGAACTCGCGACTCAGTCCAGTCATGAGGCCAAGTTGTCAGACCACCCTATTTGGGAAAAACTGACTCTTCGCATTCCTTTCTCACCCCACTATATATAGACCCTTATACCCACGAAATGTAGAGAGATTCCAGAGAGAATTTTGAGAGAGAAACCCTAGAGAAAAAAAAGATTGACTCATCCCCAATCTTCACATAGAGACTCTTTAAATTCCTCTACTCTCTTCCTCTCCATTGTTACATCCTTGAGAGGTACATTATCAAAATCTTTTTCTCACCATACCCATATCTGTGAGAATACCATTTGGTGCTTTGGGAAGCAGTTAAGAAGGGACCAATTTCATATTGGTTGATGCTATTGTCAAGTAGTGGAATCTGGTAAGTTAAAGAAGTAATAGGTTTGGCCTAACCTCATTGGAGTAGGAGCTTGGAGAGCTTAGGTACACTGGGTAGATTAGGCTTGGAGGGTCTTCTACTGTTCATGTATCCCAACTATATTCTTTAGTCGATTATTTATCGCTTGGAGGGTAGCGGAGAGGTTTTACGCCGAGGGCTTTGGTTTCCTCTTCGATAACACATCGTGTGTTGTCCTTATGTTTGCATCTTTCTTCCCTTAATCTTTGCCATTTAATTTCTACTGTGGATGTCATTTTATTTAGTTTAGATTGTTTATCAATTATGTATTAAGCTTATGTTCATATTCCGCACATTAATTGTATGATAATAAGCTTGAATAGGTAATTTGTAAATTGGGGCCTAAACGTTCATAGTGTTTTTATACACTAATTGAACTTTCATTTGGTATCAAACCCGGTTCACTTATATTGGTTTCATTACCTGAGTGTGATCCTTGACCCCATTTTGAGACCGGTCTCCATCCTTAAATGCACCTTCATATTTTGATGGTAGCAACTATGCATTTTGGAAGGTGCGGATGAGAGCATTTTTGTGTTCTATAGATGAGGCTATTTGGGATGCCGTTGAAATAATTTGGACAAAGCCGGAGGTAGCCAAATCCACATGGGATAAGGCAGCCCTCGCGGCGTCAAATGCTAATAGCAAAGCACTTAACGCAATTTTTTGTGGTGTGTCCCCAGATGAGTTCCATCGGATTTCTCATATCACCGTTGCCAAGGAAGCTTGGCAGATTTTGGAGACCACTTATGAGGGTACAAAGAAAGCTAAGGACACAAAACTATAGATGCTGACAACCCAGTTTGAGGAGCTCAAGATAAGCGAGGATGAGTCCTTTGACTCTTTCTATAGTAAGCTAAATGAAGTGGTCAATGGTAAGTTTAACTTGGGAGAGAAAACGAAGGACTTGAAAGTTGTACGAAAAATTCTTCGTTCATTGTTGGAGAGCTTCCATGCTAAGGTGACTGCAATTGAGGAGAGCAAGGACCTTGATGAAATCAAAGTCCAAGAGCTGATTTGTTCTCTCCAAACGTATAAGCTTTCATTACCAAATCAAAGAAAGAGCAAATCACTTACTCTTAAGACAATAAATGAAAGGGTAGAAACTCACAGTTCATCAAATGAGGATGTAGTTGAAAAGGATGTTGCCTACCTTGCAAAGAATTTCCGCAAATTTCTAAAGTTCAAGAACAGTGAGAAATTTGGTGATAAAGGGAAATTCATGAGTTCTGGAAAGGAAAAGAAGGACTTCAAAAGGAGAGAAGGGAAGGAGTCCCAATCTACTCAAGGAGTCACTTGTTTTGAGTGTAATGGACATGGTCACTTCAAAAAAGAATGTCCTAATTACTTGAGATTGAAGGGCAAGGTGTATGCCACTACTCTCAGTAACTCAGATTCCTCCACCTCTGATTCGGAGGAAAGTTGTGATGAAGAATGGAATTTCTCAGCTCTATTGAGTTTTCGGAGGACTTGAATTTGCTTATGGAAGAGCTTGGGGAGCATAGTGATGAGGAATCCATGGGAATTGTAGAAGAATCAGATGCTGAAGAAGATGACGATATAGCTGGTATTCAAGAGACCTATAATTCACTCCTTGAGAAGTCAGGAGAATATGAAAGGGTGGCTAAGGCAGCTGTGAAAGAGATGAAGAAAGCTGAGGAGGACTATAAAAGTCTCCTAGTGAGATATAAGGAGGCCAAGTGTGAGATAGAGACGCTAAATGGCGAGCTAACCGAAGCTTACACCAAGGTGAAATTCCTTGAGCTTGAGGTGGTTCAAACAAATGCCAAGGTAGAGCGAGTATCCACAAAGAAACTTGATGACGTCCTTTCCTCTTAAAAGACCTTCTCTGACAAAACCAGATTAGGATACACCGAAGAAAGTAGTTCAGCTCTGAACATCTCCAAAGAAGTGAAGTTTGTGAAGGCCAAAGAGCCGGTTGTAGTTGCCCCTACTGTGAAGAAGGCAAATGTTGAGAAGAAGAAGAATGTGGTTGACCAGCAAGTGCTGAACAAGCCCCGTAATCAATCTGTGGTTAGGTCTGAAGCCAAAGCAAAATCTCTTCCATGATTGCAAAGAGGTCCTAGAATGAACCATGTGTGTCATCACTGCAGACTTCAAGGGCACACGCGACCTAATTGTCATAAACTGAGAGCATTGAGGAATGCAAGTGATCAAAGGTCAAGAAGACCAAGAAATGACAAGAGGACTTAGGCTGTTGAGCCATCAAGAGATTGAAATGGTGATTCTAGAATGATGGACGCGATGAAGATGATTGGTGCATTCACTAACTGCTTGGAAAGCTTCACTAGAAGGTTTGAAAGTCTAACTCTCGTACCCAATCCTATAAGGATATCACCCCAAACGCACGTGACGTGTGGGTGATAAAGGGTACTCATGCATAAGCATTACAGCATGTCCATGCATTAATACTTCCTATATTGTGTGACTATGTTTGGTTGTGTGCCTATTGGTTTGTTTATTGATTATGTGAATTGAAAATTGTTTGTTTGTTTTTGCTTTCTTTCATTTAAAATGTTTCTACATTGTTGCCTTTGATCAATCTTTTCCTTCTTGTGTGTCAAAAATCCAAAAACCACATAAAAAGTAGAAAATCTAAAAAGTTTGATCGACATTGTTGAGTTTTGTCTCAAAATATGTTTTATCTTGTACCTCTGTGCAAATGGCTTTGTGCATCTACGAGCATAGCTTGTTCCCTATGCACTCATATCATTGTGGAAGAAATCTTGAAATCTATGTGACTGTTGTAAATAGATCTTCAACCTTGTCATGCATGATTAGTGAATGGTTTTGTTGATCTTGAGACATGCATAGACTTGTGCCTATATATCTTCCCACTCTTTATTTTATTTTTTTGCTAAAAGAGCTCACCAAATGTAAATCTCCAAATGAAAAGAGATAATGAGCTGTAAAAGCCTGTCGCACATTCTAGTATTTGACTAGGAAAAAGGGAAAGCGACCAAAAATAAAATTGTATGATGCCTAAAAAGCCAAAGGCTAACTCATCAAAGTGAAATATCAAAAATTTCAGGCATCGATCTCACAATGAGATGTGTTGATTCAAAAAGATAAAATGCTATGTTGAACATGGAGCGAAATGAAAAGCTTCAAAGATATTATATTTAAGTTTATGTGGGAGGTCATATATGCATATTTCTATAATTGAGATGGGTCACATTATCTAGTGCTAGTTGTGTATGCCTTGATTGAATTGATCATTGAGGCTCCACATTAGACTAAGGACTATCTTATTTTTGATATCCACACACAACACACATGTCTATGTTCAATGAATGCCATATTCATTCGTGTGATTGTACTTGATTAAATGTGTTTTCACATGCTCAATCTTTGTTGATTAATCACAAAACGTTTTTTGAGTTTTTAGGTGTTTTTGGAAAGTATTTTTTTTTTTACAAAAAAATTTGTCAAAATTTCAAAAACATGTTGCCCTGTTCTGGTGACTCAGTCGCGGGTTGTACCAGTTGCATGTCCCAATCGCGAGCCCATACAGAGATTTTTTGCGACTCACTAGCGACTCATTGGTGGGTAAATGCTTTAGTTGCAAAAAAGACTTAGAATATTTTTCAAAAATCTGTGTTTTCATGCTTTTCGCAACTCAGGTTGGCAACTTGTTCACAGGTGGAAGGTCTAGTCGTGAGGGGTACAAAGAGATTTTCGCGGCTCAAATCGCGACTCTCTTACGAGTTGAACTTCCAGTCATGAAAAATACTTAGAAATTTTTTCAAAAGTTTTCTTTCAAGTGTTCTGGTGGCTAGACTTGGCGACTTTCTGGCAACTTGACTCAGTCGCGAAAATCGCGTGTTTTGCCTAAATAGGTCAGTTTTTTTTTTTTAAAAAAAAACTTTTCAGTTTTCCCTCAAACATTTCTGACTGTTCATTGTCTTCCTTACCTGAAACACTCTCAAACTCACCGTGTCACTTTCGAACAAACTTCCATTTTTACATCATTTCAACTCAAAATCCGCAAGAAAAAGGTATGGGTTTTCTCTTCTCTCTACATACTTCATGTTCTGAGTCTCGTTTACTTGAATCTGTGAGTTGTTGATTTCATTTGGGATATTTGTTATTTCGGTGATGGGTTGGATGAATGTTTGTTGTGCTTGGATTTTTGGGTAGTGTTGATTAGGCTTTTAGGACTCTATTTTTGCTTTCATGGTTGATTTTGACTGAGTGTGTCTATTGATTTTGAAAGTTCAAATATGTGTATAAACACCCTTGAATGTTTAGACCCCCAAATTACAACTTAACCAATTCAAGCATTATATCAAACAACTAGTGTGCGGAAAATTAACATAATCTATAATATGGAATTAGAAAAACTAACTAAGCCAAATTAAAATCTTAACCCACAGCAGATAAAAAAGCAAAGATAAAAGGGAAGGAAGATGCAAACACAAAGACAACACGCGATGTGTTATCGAAGAGGAAACCGAAGCCCTCGGTGTAAAACCTCTCCGCCGCCCTCCAAGCGGTAAACAATCCACTAGAAAATATAGTTGGGATACATGGACAGCAATAGATCCTCCAAGCCTAATCTACCCAGTGCACCTAAGCCCTCCAAGCTTCTTGCTCCAACGAGGTTGTGCCGAACCTTTTTCTTTTCTAGTTTCCCAGATTCCGCTACTAGACCGTAGCATCAACCAATGTAGATTGGTTCCTTCCTAACTGCTTCCCAGAAATCCAAACAGCCCTCTCACAGTGATGAATATGGTGAGAACAAGGTTTGGTAAAATGCCTCTCAAGGATTTGACAATGGAGAGGAAGAGAGTTGAGGAATTTGAAGAGACTCTAATGTATAGATTGTGGGTGAATCAATCTTGTTTTTCTTTAGGGTTTCTCTCTTAAAATTCTCTCTGGAAGCTCTCTTTCATTTGTGGGTAAAAGGGGTATTTATACTGGAGTAAGAGAGGAATGTGAAACGTCAGGATTTACAAAACAGGGGTGGCTCGCGGCTTGACCTCGCGACTTGACTGAGTCGCGAGATCCAGTCGCGAGATAACCGTATGGCCAGTTGTCTTGTTTTGTCCTGTAGTGCTCCAGCTAGCATGACTGTTCACCTTCTGGCATGCTTGGCACGTGTGCTGTGTCTGGCGGCTTGAAGCCGCGAGCCACCCACGAGAACAAGCCGCGAGTCTCTGTTTTCTTGCACACTCTTGAGCAATCAACACTCTATCTCACTCACTACCCTTACAACAAACCCACCTAAATACAGGGTTACTAAATGCTGAAATACAAGCAAATTTGGCACGGAATAAAGCCAATAAAATGGTTGATTAAATTCAATCTTACAGATTTGTTTGGTGTTTGAATCTCATACCCATTTTGTTATGATTTTTGGTTTTTTGTAATGCACTTTGTGTTTGTTCTTGGTTGATTCAAGATGGTTGGGCTATTTGTTTAAACTGTTTATGGTTATCATGTGTGTTGCTTCTGTCTTATGGATATTGTTTGCTCTATGTTGGTTTGAACATTTCATACTCTTTTTGCCATATCTCATAGTCATTTGCCCCCTTTTGGTTAAGTGTGTTTTACACTGCGTGTGGGGTACTTTTGGCTCTTTACAATTGATTATTGCATGTTGAAGTATATGTTTGGTATTGTCACCTAGAGCTTTCATGTTTAAGGTGTTGTGCTCTTTGATCATTGATATCACTATGTGTTATGCATTAGTATGAGATATCTCTTTCAATGACTGTTTTTAAGCTGAATATGGTCTTAGTGTTGGCTTGATCTTCTATTCTTCTCTATACCACTAACCTGTTACTAATGGTTGTGTTCATATATTATGCTTTGTTGTTGTGGCCTTTTCTGCTTGTTTACAGATGGCCCATAACTTATTTAGGTTTGTTCAACACTTTGAGAGATATAGAGATTCTTTCTTGAGGGGAACCATTATTCAAGAAAGGTTTGCAGACTTAGGGGACTTAAAGGACACCTTCATTCTAGTTTGTTTTGAGGGCAGAGGATGGGATAAATTGTTGTGTGACCTACCTGCAGTTTGAGAGCCTTTAATGAGGGAATTCTATGCAAATGTTGTGATAAGGGAGGATGAGTTGAGCTGTTGGGTTAGAAGAAAGGAATTCACTATAGATGCCCATGACATAGATAAGGTGCTAGGGCTTGAAGGTTTAGAGGACTATGACTTCACCAACTATAAGGACAAGATGCTATCTATAGAAACTATCCAAACTCGCATTGGTGGACAAAGAGAGGGGAGATGCCTCAATACTACAGCATTTCCAGGTGACATGAGATGCCTAGCCACCATCATGATGTTCAACTTGTACCCAATGAGGAAGCTAACTACAATCAACAATGCCAGAGCTATCTTCTTTATGAAACTCAAGGAGAAAACCTTCATTAACATCAGCTCTCACATCTTTGACACTATTGTGGATGAGACTAGAACCACCTCTAGGCCCAAGTTGATCTTTCCTAGTCTTCTTATGAGGCTTTTCAGAGCAAAAGGTGTTGAAATCCCTCAAGATATCAGCCTTATGCCTACACCTTCAGCCATCAACAAGCTAACCATTATTAGGATACAAGTCTGTCTTCCAGGTGATGAAGAGGAAGGTGACCAAGGTGAAGGTGACCCGATGGAGATTGAGACAATGACTACAGGACAAACTTCAACACCTAGAAGCCAAGGCAAGAGGAGTATAGCTTCAACCTCATCAAAGGTACCTCCAGATGCATTCCAGATCATCATGGAGAGGATTGATGGACTCAGAGAGGTCTAGAATGAGCATACTGACAAGATGGTAGCAATTCAGGATTAGCTCAACATACTTTCAGCCAAGTTTGACAGCATTAACACCCAGCAGTGACCCTTTGGCCATTCCGGTCAAAAAGGGGGAGAATTTTTTATTTTAAGGGGCAGCTTTTGAGAGGGAGTGCCATTTTGAGGGGGAGCATGCCATAAACAGTGTTTTCAGTTTATGTTTCAGTTTTACTTTATGTTTCTTATGGTATTATGTTTTATGGGCTTAATACACTGTGATTAAAGTTTTTGGTTTAAAGGTTTAAAACTTATGGTCTTGTTTGGCTGTGATACTTTGGTATATTAACATTTAAAGATGTTATTCAGTATATTTTATTTGTACCCATGTTGCTTTTGTAAACTTTTAGGGTTTGTTTCCATGTGATTTGTAGGCTTTTGTGGTTTGTACCATGCTTATGCAGTCTTTATGCTTTGTTGCCTAGTACTTCTAGCTAAATGTTATGCATTTCCTTTAAGTACTCTCACTCTTGTGCCCTAGTAGGATCTTGTTCCTAGATGCATATACTTTCTGTATTATGCATTGGTTGAGTGTGGGACATGCAAGTAATTTGCATTGAGCGTGTTAGCTTGTATGTTCGGATGTTCATTCCAAGTGTGAATGTGCATTGTGGTCACTATTTTATAGTGATTGCTTGTATGGTCAAGTCATGGTTTATTACTTTATTCCATTTTGCTTGATCGCATTGTGCTTGCCTCATATGCATTACAAGTTTTTCTACATACAATGATCATATTGTGTTATTGTGTTTTAGGAGATTCTTGTTCATATGATTCAAGAGCTATACAGATTCTAGAGTTAGGTGTGAGTTTGTTTTGGTTAACTGTTCCCAACTCACATGTCAAGTTTAGAGTTTGTTTTAGGGTTTTGTCACGGAATAGCCAAAGGGGGAGATTGTAAGGTTGAAATTTTATCAACCATCATGTTGTCTTTATTTCGTGCCAAATTTGCTTCTATTTTAGCAATTAGTAACCCTGTATTTAGGTGGGAGTCATGTAAGGGCAGTATGTGAGAGAGTGTGAAGAAATGCTCAAGATTGTGCAAAGAAGTAGGGACTCGCGATTGGATCTCGAGGGTGGCTCGCGGCTTGCAAGCCGCTAGAAGTTGAAGCGTCATGCCAGCTGTTGCACTACAGGACAAAAGTCCCAGGCTGGCCAGGCCATTAGCTCGTGACTTGAACTCACGACTTAGTCCAGTCGCGAGGCCAAGTTGCCAGACCACCCTATTTGAGAAAAATTGACTCTTCGCATTCCTTTCTCACCCCACTATATATAGACCCTTATACCCACGAAATGTAGAGAGCTTCCAGAGAGAATTTTGAGGGAGAAACCCTAGAGAAAAACAAGAATGACTCATCCCCAATCTTCACATAGAGACTCTTCAAGATTGACTCATCCCCAATCTTCACATAGAGACTTTTTTTGAATCAGAGCGTGGGTGCTTCGATGACCTTTTTGAGGCCGAATGCTTAGTAGGAGATATCTGTAAAATCATTCACAGACACAAAGAGACAAGTACAAAACACAAAACAAGAACACAAACTTGATTAGTACCAAGTTAGTCCATAAAACAAACACAAAAGTCTTAAAAAGAACATAAAAACACGAAAACAAACATCACAAGAACATGTTATGAGTGCTAAACATGTAACATTACTTATCTAGCATGAGTGATATGCAAAACATGTCAAGTGAACGAGTGTGTGCATCAAGTGTGCATGTGGTGTGCATATGTGATGCATGATCAAGGCATGACTAAGCACATTTGGGTCAAAGTGTGTAAAACACACAATCAGTGATCAAAACATGATAAACATGCATAATCATTGTAATCCCTAAAGTTTGGTACTCATCGAAGTCCAAAACAACACCAAAATGTCATTTGGGTATTTTATCAAACACTTGGTATGCACCAACACAACTAACATGTAATCAACGCATGAACATGTGTAAACCTTGCCTAAATACATGTTAAAATGCCATAAGGGGCCAACACTAACACAAACAAAGCAAATGGGATAGAGCCTAATCAAGAAATTGAAAATTTTTTGCACAAAACTTAAAGTTTCCTAACCCTTTCAAAAATATACCCAACTCATGAAAACCTAGAATCTAAAGTTTCCTAACCCTTTCAAAAATATACCCAACTCATGAAAACCTAGAATCTAAGGCTTAATCTGAGAAATTAAAGAGAAAAGAATGATCAAACATACCTTAAAGAAGACTTTGAGAAGATTTCACTTGAGTTTTTTTTGGGTTTTTGAGAGAAAATAGGTTTAGGGTTGAGAGAGGCTCAAGGGAGGCAAAGGGTGAATGTTTGAAAAACTGTCATGATCAACCCTTTTAAAAACTAAAAACACGCATTTTTCGTGGGTTAGCTTCTCACGAAGTTACTCACGAAAAATGCCACTGAAGCACAAAACTTTTCGCGGGATAGATTATCTCGCAAGATTGTCACGAGAGTTTCTATTTGAAATCTTGTGTTTTAAATTTTTGCCAACCTCATTTTCATGGGAAGAGCTTACTCACAAAGCTTCTCACGAAAATGCATCTGAAGGAGTTTTTTTGTTAAAAAACATGAAATAAGCAATATGAAAAAAAAAACTCAAAACATAAAAGCATAAAAACAATTTCAAAAACATATAAAATACTCAAAAATCTTTTTGGGTTTTGATCGACAGGCAATAGAGTATACGTATCACATTTGAACACGTACGATCACACAAATAAAATAAGCATTCATTGAACAATAGACTTGTGTGTTCTATGTGTAGATCAAGTATGAACTAGTTTATAGTCTGGTATGAAGCTTCAATGATCAATTCAATCAAGTCATACTCGACTAGTATGAAGTCAAGTGACCTATCTCACTTGTAGAAATGAACATATATGACCCCTCACCAATGTGATTACACTTGATTAAAAGCTTTTTGGTGTGCTTCGATTTTACATACTTTTGATCAAAACAACTCAAAATTTTGAGAATCAATGCCATAAAGATTTTGAATGAACTTTGACAATTTTGCCTTGGCTTTGGCACCATACATTTTAGTACAAATCACTTTCCCTTTTTCCTAGTCAAATACTAGTATGTACGATGGCTTTTTCAGCTCACAATTCTCTTTTCGAGATAGGCATTTGTAGAGCTCTTGAAAAAGAAAAAATGTGAGGAGATATATAGGCACAAGTCTACACATGTATCAAGATCAAGCAAGTCTATTGATCAATCATTCATGACAAGCTTGAAGATCAATTTACAATAATCAAAACGTAGATTTCTAGATGTCAGTCACACATAGAAAATGTGCATACATAACAAGCTAAGCTCGTAAATGCACTACACCATTAGTATGAAGGCACTAGGCCAAACTTACATGTGATATACACTAAATAAGCAATCAAACTTTTTGGAGATTTTTCACTTTTTATGGTTTTCAAAATTTTCAACACACTCAAAAATAGAACATGAAAAGTAAGATCAACACAAATAACAAGTATAAAACAAACTTGAAAAAAAAAATGCTAAAATGAAAACATAAGCAAACAACCAAACAACCAAACAATGTCACAACATATTGAAAGAATTGATGCATAGACATGTTCTAATGCTATGCATGTGTACCCTTCTTCACCCACACAGCACGTGCGTTCAACACACTCAAAAATTGAACATGAAAAGTAAGATCAACACAAACAACAAGTACAAAACAAACTTGAAAAAAAAAATGCCAAAATGAAAACAAAAGCAAGCAACCAACAATGTCACAACATATCGAAAGAATTGATGCATGGACATGTTCTAATGCTGATGCATAGACATGTTCTAATGCTTATGCATGTGTACCCTTCTTCACCCATATGGCACGTGCATTTGGGGTGATATCCTTGAAGGATTTGGTACTTGAGTTGTGATTCTCAAACCTTTGGTTGAAGTTTCCAAACAAGAAGTGATGGTATGTATCATATTCATCACATCACCAATACAGGGATCGACTTCTCGTCCTGATCTTTGAGAATCCATTTTCTTCAATGCGTGAAGCTTATAACAATTAGGTCTAGTGTGTCCTCGAATCCTATAGTGGTGGAAAAAGTGTTGAACTTGAGGACTTCTTTGAGACTTCGGAAGAGACTTCCCTTTAGCCTTAGGTTTGGCCACAAATGGATTTTGAGGTTTTGTCAAAACCTTTTGAGCAGTTCCATTTGGCTTCTTCTCAACCTTCACATTCTCAACACTTGGAATTGCTACCATTGGTTCCTTAGCCTTAACAAACTTCATCTCCTTGGACATATTAGTGCTGGAACTACTTTTTCCAGTGTATCATAAGTTGCTTTTGTCAGAAAAAGGCTTTTGATGTACAAGCACCTCGTCAAGTTTCTTAGAGGCGACCCGCTCCACTTTGGCATTAGCTCAAATCACTTCAAGCTTAAGGAACTTGATCTTGGAATAGGCTTCGGTGAGTTCCTCATTCAGCACCTCAACTTCACACTTTGTTTCTTTGTACCTCATGAGTATGCTCTTGCAGTCTTGATAAGCTTTCTTCATTTTTCTAATGACTTCCTTAGCCACTCTAGCATACTCTCCGGTCTTCTCAAGAAGAGAATTATAGGATTCTTGCAATCTCTTTTCTCCTTCATCATCATCATCATATTATTCCCCAATCCCTATAGATTCTAGTTCGGTGTGCTCACCGAGTTCTTCCACTAGAAGGCTCAAATCTTCTGAAGATTCCACAGGAGCAATGGCCATAAATGCAGAGTAGTTTCCTTCTCCGTCACAACTTTCTTCCGAATATGAACTGGAGTCGTACGAGTCACTAAGGGCAGTTGCAAAAACTTTACCCTTTGCTTTCAAATTTGTGGGGCATTCTTTCTTCACATGCCCATGCCTTTTGCACTCAAAGCACGTGACCATTTGAGATGGAGAAGAATCTTTGGAATCCTTCTTCTTGAAGTATTTCTTGTCCTTCTTGAAATTTGAGAATTTTCCCTTCTCAAAATACTTCCCATTCCTCTTGAACTTTAAGAACTTACGAAAGTTCTTAGCAAGCTACACCACTTCCTTTTCAACCTCATCCTCATCCGAGGAGTCTTGAGCTTCCAATCTCTCATTGATTGTCTTGAGAGCAAGAGATTTGCTATTCCTTTGTGATGGTAGAGATAGCTCATAGGTTTGAAGAGAACCGATGAGTTCTTGAATTTTAATCTCATCAAGGTCCTTGCTTTCTTTGATGGCAGTAATCTTTACACGAAAGCTCTCCAGCAATGATTGTAGAATCTTCCTCATTGATAGGCCACAAACTGAATTACCCATTGTGATAGAAATTAATTAATTAATTAGCCAAATTATTAATTAATCAATTTATTATGCAAATGCATGGCAGCACAAACAAATCACCAACAAACTAAATATGCAGCGGAAAATAAATAATACGGTGATTTGCTTACGAATGGGGAAAACCTAACGACAAAAACCCCACCGGGTGATTTTCAGGTCACCACTCCCGAAACTCCACTATTATCACAACAAGCGGTTACAAGTAAAGGAATCCAAGTACCTTACCAACCTACTGTTGAACCCTTACCCCAATACCTAATTGGATTTGTTCTGTAGTGACAGTTCCCCTTTCAGATGCACGACTCCCAATACGTGATTAACCAATTGCGTGAATCCCAACATGTGACTTCAATCACCAACTAAGAAGGTTGTTGGTTGCAAAGTTCTTTAGTTCATCCACACGATGAAGATCAAGAAGATGCTTGGTCACAAAACCCTATGGTGCACATACACAACAACTTCTTCAAGAGAAAGAGATGAACTAGGGCAAGAATTTCGTCTCCGGTCACAATTTTGTTTGAACAGAGTTTGCTCAAAGCTTGTGCAACTTGTGAACACTTTGACGGCCCTTAAACTGATCATTTTATATGTCTAGGGTTAGGAGAAAAGAAAACCCAAAGACACATTCACGGATCCCAAGAAATTCATATTGAAATTCTAAAAATCTTAAACCTCGACAGATAGCAGGTGTCGAGTAGCTGTCGAGAAGGTGTCGAACACACTGAATGTAGAACAGCTTCCTTAAGCTCGATAGATGCAGCTGTCGAGCCAACTATCGAGCTTTAATGAATTTTTACTCTGAACTTGTTTTTCTTGAACAGACTTGAAGACTTCAATACTTGATCTTGAAACAAGGTTTCTTGAAGTATTTAAAGACATCCTAAATCTACCCAAATACAAGTAAAGTGCGTTTTGTCAAAGGATAAGCCAATTACATAAAATCATGACATATGTTCTTAACATGTGAAATACATATGTCCTAACAATCTCCCCTTTTGGCAATCCGTGACAAAACCACAACAAACAAATGAACATATGAGAGAAGTCATACTCACTCAACTCATATTCACTTGTTGAATACAATAAAGTCTATCCTAGCACAAACTCTTGAAAAACTTTGCAACAAGGGAGTTTATGGCAAGTAGACTTTGACAACCTGTATTTTTGAAACACTTTAAACAAAACTCATAAAGACATCTTTGTGTGAAACAGAAATAATAGATTGCATACAAGTATAAGAAACATGTGTATAAAGGGAGAAAAGAAACAACACATGAAGGTAGGTGAAAGAAAAACATACATCAATATAAAGAAAGAGATAAGTACAATGTATGTCTATAAATGGTCACATGACCTCATGTACAAGAGTAATGTATCTAAAAAGAAAGAAAAGAAAAGATACATACTATCCTCACTACATCCCTCAAAAAGTATCAACATTCCCCTAACAAAATTGTCCTACTAACTCTCCCCCTAAGATGGACTACTCTCATACAAAACTACTCCCCCTTTTTTCATGAATGACAAAGGGTAAGAGTGTCAAGTAGACATCTCATATGTAGAGCTAGCATCTCCATCAGCATCATCCGAAGCATCATCGTCATCACCATCATCATCATCCTTATCCATAGAATAGAATTAGAAGCCACGGGAGAAGGTGGTAAAGGAGTAGCCTCAGAAGCAAAACCACCCATGGACGCCTGTCGTCGTGCAATACGACCGACACGAACGTTCACCTGATACAACTCTATAGAGAGTGTATCGAGGTAAGCATCTATGCGCTGTAGCTGCGCCATGATGTCTCCTAAAGACACATCGCCCGAAGAAGAAGGAGGAGCTGAAGTGGATGGAGCTGAACGGGATGGAGTTGAACGGGAGGAAGGAGCTGCTAAATCTGACTACCATGACCGAAGTTGGGCCTCGCTACGTTTAACGGTAGCGTAATCTATGGCACACATGACGGTAAAATGGTCGGAAGAGGGAAAGGAACAGAAAAATGGCGTAAAATCCTCGTGATAGCGGAAGGAAAGATGAGCTTATCACAGGACACTGAATCTAGATGAACATCTATAATAGACAAAATGAAATGAGAAGGAAAATCTATGGTAAGATGCTCAAGAAGTGATAACAAAAATCGAGCACGAGGCTCTGTGATGGAGTTATAGTGAGAGAGTGGATGCAAAACAAAAGTCATCACCATGTTCATGAATCTAAGACCTTTAGCAAAAGGTCGACATGGTGTAAAAAGACGCTCACCTCAAGCAGTAGGGCGCTCACAAAAAGCAGACATAAGCTCATCCCTGGACACAGTCCTCAGATGCTCACAACTAGGATAGTCAGGAAACTCTATCCTAGGGACTCGAAGCACATCCGCAACGAGCTGCGATGTGATAGGAATGCGCGTACCTCGAACGCGAGTGAAGAAAAGAGGTACTGACCGATCAATCCCGTGCATGTTGGAGTAGAACTCCTGGATAAGCATGAGAGGACAGGTGACCGAAACGTCACACAGTGACTTCCATCCCCTACTGTGAATGACAGAGGGAAGGTCAGTGTCTACAAAATCCGAAAAAATGACTTGTTTTCGAATGAATGCCTCGTCTAGAAAAGTTCTTCGAAAATGCCTTAAAGGCATCATTATCATGGAATCGGATATGAGATAGAGTAGGATCAGACGAAGAAGAAGCATCGAAATGAAGAGGATTCTGGGCTGGAGTGGATTAAAAGTTCTTCGAAAATGCCTTAAAGGCATCATTATCATGGAATCGGATATGAGATAGAGTAGGATCAGACGAAGAAGAAGCATCGAAATGAAGAGGATTCTGGGCTGGAGTGGATTTACGCTTAGGTGCCATAGACACGACTAATGTAAACTAACAGAGAAGGAGAGAAAGAATGACAATCAGAAAAGTCCCAAACAGTTTCAAATATAACAAGTATATTGAAAAGAAGTACGTATGCATGGGAAATGCATGAACATGTGACATGCAAAAGAAATTGCATCATGGGCTCAACCCAATCCAAACCTATCAGCACACAAACATATAGCACACATCTAAATGCATGGCAATACCATTATAATGCTAATGTGATGCAATGTATGAGTTTTTAAACACATTTAAGTGAAAGTCTAACCCAAAATTTCAATGAAAGCTCATCAATTTTGAAAAACCCCAAAACCTAGGTTTCAAAACATGAAATGCATGAATGAGAAAGGATTAGAAGCTTACCAAGTAAAGAAAAACTTGAAAAACCTTGAAGAATCCTTGAGAACCAAGATTGGAGTGAGATTTGAGTGTTTTTGGGAGAGAAACAGAGAAGTATCGAGAGAGAGATTGATGGAAATGAGAACCGGATCACACAGGCTGCTTATATAGGACAAGCAGTAAATCTCAACAGATGCAGGTATCGAGAGGTATCGAGGGATCTGTCGAGGAGGTGTCGAGAAAATGCTCATCGACAGTTGAGGTGTTGAGAAGGTATCGAGGATCAATTCAACAGAATCAAGAACAGATGCTCGATCGATCCACTAGGTGTCGAGAAGCTATCAAGCATACAAACCCAATCTCAATCGATCCACCAGGTATCGAGGTGCAGGCGAGATTGCGTTAAGAAAAAGCTTAGGAAGCTCGACAGATAGCTAGCTATCGAGGAGGTATTGAGGAGGTGTCGAGCCAGCTTTTAAAAGAAGTTTTTCGAGATGTGAAAAACACAATCATGAATGCAATCCAACATGCAATTCAACCAACAATCCAATCAACATATTAAGCTTTCAAAATCATCTCTCAAATAAAATTTAAGCACATGGATCTTCAAGAGCACACACACACACTAAACAAGTCTAACCAATTTTATTTTTCAAAAACAAGTCAAGACAGTTTAGTGAGCATACATTAATACATGTAAAACCTCGTGATGGCCAAATCACATTGTACCTGCACATGTATCAAGAATAGCAAAGAATATTGCGTGTTGTGTAAAAAACATCGCAAGATTGCATAAGTGTATGTTATGACGATTTGAGATATGAGAAAATCTTTAACTCACACACAATCTAACAGCTTGATGGGGACTATCACCTTTGAAGTACATCCTATAACTCCCACATCTCCTAGAATACACGCTTGCAATCATATTTAAAGCATTTTTGATCTTTTTGCTTTTGATTTTTCTTTGCATATTTTTCTTTTAAGCATATCATGCATGGGCATATAAGAGAGAAAGAAGAAATACTCAATGATATTTGACATTTCAATTTTGCTATGCCTAAGCACACAAATGTCATTGACACTGCACTTTTGCTATGCTGAAGTATATAGGTGTCATATTATGATTGGCGAGCAACAGTGGTAAAATGGTAATTAATGCCTTTATCTTAGGATTTCCTAGTCATTCCCGTCAAAGAGAGTGATATGAGTGTTAAGTATAAGAGACAACTTAATCGTACTCATCACAAACATGAGCCACAAAGCTCACTTGCTTAGTTGTGCATAGAGATGCTCATCTAAGTTACAAATGA
This sequence comes from Quercus lobata, assembly GCF_001633185.2. Classification (NCBI taxonomy): domain Eukaryota; kingdom Viridiplantae; phylum Streptophyta; class Magnoliopsida; order Fagales; family Fagaceae; genus Quercus; species Quercus lobata. The sequence goes on along the minus strand of NC_044913.1, from coordinate 35,989,426 downwards.
TACAAAATTTAGAAGACTTTGTTTCAATGGCCATCCAAGGTACACAAGTACCAATGTACACAAAACACATACTGTTTTTGTATTTTCTGATTTTTCAATTTTTTTTATTTAAAAAAAAAATAAGCAGAAACTGAAAAATAACCAAACAAAAACATGTTAAACAACCAAAGCATAAAAACTAGACTGACTCAAAACATGAAATAAAAGCACCTAAGAAATGCACACACAAAAACAAGAAGAGAGAGAGAAAAGTGACAGAGTCACTTGGAGCCCTTTTCCTTCCACACCTTGGAAGAACCTTTCCGTCTAGCAAACCCTTGAACCGGTGGTGAAAGGGAAGAATTAAAACCGTTCAAGTTCGAAAGGAACATAAGGGCTTTGAGAAGATCTCCAAGGGGAGCAAGAGAGGATTGAAGCTGATTCTGGTTGCCAAATGCTATCATGCCGTTGCTTTGTTGAGTGGCAAACCACTTGTAGCAATTTGGTCGAGTATGACCGGCAGCTCCACAATGATGACAAAGATGCTGCTTCTTTTGTTTAGACTTTTGAGAGTTAGCCTTCTTAGCCTTAGGGTTTTTAACATCTTTCTTCTCAAGCTTAGGGGGTGCTCCTAAGATAGATTTACCCTTGTCTATGTTCTTACTAGCTAATTCAGTTTAATCTCATTGTTCTCATTTTTAACATTATTAGCAGGAGGAACAAAAATAGTAGTACTAGAAGAAGAAGTATTAGAGGAAGAAAGTCCATACCCTAAGCCTGTTCGATCTGAAGCAGATTTCTGAATGCTTAGCATCTCATCCAGCTTTGCGCTTGAAGTCCTTTCCAGTTGAGCTCTAACTTGACATAGCTTTGCTTCAAGCTTCTTGGTCTTCTCAGCCAAGAAATTGTTTTCAAATCTCAGTGCCCCAATAGTCTGATTAGCCTCATCAAATTTTGTGGAAAGCTCCTCACAGCCAAGTTCCACATCACTGAGCTTCTTGATGGTTAGCCTATACAGTTTCTCATGCTTCTCAGAAAGCTTGTACAGTTTCTCATAGGCTATATGGATGTCATCTTGATCATCCATCTTCTCAAATTTGGATTCCACCAGTTCTTCTTCTTCAACCACATCTTCAACAATCCCATCAGTAGGATTGACCATGGCCATGAAGGCATTTAAGATTCCGTCATCCTCATTGTCGGAATCATCCTCAGGCTCAGTGTCACTTAAGGTAACAGCAAGTGCCTTGCTCTTCCCAATGCTCTTGAGGTATGTAGGACACTCATGCTTCATGTGACCGAAGCCTTGACACCCAAAGCACTTAGGTCCTGAGGGAACAGTGTACTGACCACCTTCCTTAGCATCCTTTTTCCCTTTGTCTTGGCCTTTAAACTGAGAAGAATTGTATTGCCTGCAGTCCTTGTTGAAACCCTTTCCATTGGCATTCTTCATAAATTTTTTGAACTGTCTGGTGATTTAGGACTTCATCTTGGAATTTTCATCATTAGAAGATTCATCTGTTTCACTGCTCTTGGCTTTCAGTACCTTACTCTTGCTTTTACCCAACTTGCCTATTCTTGTCAACCCTAGCTCGTAGGTCTGCAAGTTTCCAACTAGCTTAGTCAGAGGAATCTTGTAAATATCCTTTGATTCCTCTATTGCCGTAATCTTGGCATGAAATCTCTCGGGCAGAGATCTGAGCACTTTCCTCACAATCTTGGGTTTAGGAATGGTTTCCCCAAGATTGAAGGCTGAGTTCACTATGTCCTTTAGCTTGGCATAGAACTCATTGAAAGACTCATCCTCCTCCATCTTTGTCTCTTCAAAGCTTGTAGTGAGCCTCTGAAACTTTGAGTCCTTAACAGCCTTAGTACCCTCATAGGTTGTCTGGAGAATGGTCCAAGCCTCCTTGGCAGTTTTAGTTGAGGATATCTTCTTGAACTCCTCATTGGTGACAGCACTGAATAATGCATTCAATGCTCTGCTGTTGAAGTTTGCCGCCTTAATCTTGGCGTCATCTAGTCGGCTGGCGCTTCTGTAGGCTTAGTCCAACCTATCTCCACAGCTTGCCACACTTTCTCATCTAAAGACTGCAAGAAAGCTCTCATGCATATTTTCCAGTATGCATAGTTAGTGCCATCAAATAAAAGAGGTATGATTAATGACTATCCTCTATCCATGACAAACAGGGGTCAATGGATCAACGCAGCAAAGATTAAACCCTAATTAGAGTGTGCCTGCTCTGATACCACTTGATAGGCCACAAACTGAATGACCCCTTGTGATAGAAATTAATTAATTAATTAGCCAAGTTATTAATTAATCAATTTATCATGCAAATGCGTGGTAGCACAAACAAATTACCAACAAACTAAATATGCAGCGGAAAGAAATAACACGGTGATTTGTTTACGAATGGAGAAAACCTAACGGCAAAAACCTCTCCGGGTGATTTTCAGGTCACCACTCCCGAAACTCCACTACTATCACAACAAGCAGTTACAAGTAAAGGAATCCAAGTACCTTACCAACCTAGAGTTGAACCCTTAACCTAATACCCAATTGGACTTGTTCTGTAGTGACAGCTCCCTTTTCAGATGCACGACTCCCAGTACGTGACTAACCAATTGCGTGGATCCCAGTACGCAACTTCAATCACCAACTAAGAAGGTTGTTGGTTGCAAAGTTTTTCAGTTCATCCACACGATGAAGATCAAGAAGATGCTTGGTCACAAAACCCTATGATGCACATACACAACAACTTCTTCAAGAGAAAGAGATGAACTAGGGCAAGAACTTCGTCTCCGGTCACAATTTGCTTAAACAGAGTTTGCTCAAAACTTGTGCAACTTGTGAACACTTTGACGGCCCTTAAACTAATCCTTTTATATGTCTAGGGTTAGGAGAAAAGAAAGCCCAAAGACACATTCACGGATCCCAAGAAATTCATATTGAAATTCTAAAAATCTTAAACCTTGACAGATAGCAAGTGTCGAGCAGCTGTCGAGCTTTAATGAATTTGCACTCTGAACTATTTTTCTTGAACAGACTTGAAGACTTCAATACTTGATCTTGAAACAAGGTTTCTTGAAGTATTTAAAGACATCCTAAATCTACCCAAATACAAGTAAAGTGCGTTTTGTCAAAGGATAAACCAATTACATTAAATCATGACATATGTTCTTAACATGTGAAACACATATGTCCTAACACTCACAATCTTGGAGTCCTCCATCTTTTCTTCCAAGTTGAATTTACCAATCACCACTTCATTTAGCTTTCCATAAAATGATTCGAATGACTCGTCTTCACTCATCTTTAACTCCTCGAAGCGGGTGGTAAGCATTTGCAACTTGGTATCCTTCACCTTTCTAATGCCTTCATAGGTCGTCTCCAAGATTTGCCTCACCTCCTTGGCAATCGTAACATGAGAGAACCTGTGAAATTCGTCAAGTGGGACACCACAGAAAATTGCATTTAAAGCCTTGCTATTGGCATTAGCTAAGGGTTGCCTTATCCCATGTGGATTTGGTGGCCTCCAGCCTAGTTCATCCTATCTCGACAGCGACCCAAACACTATTCTCAATAGAACATAGAATTGCCTTTATACAAACTTTCCAAAATTCATAATTGCTCCCATCAAAGTAGGGAGGTGCATTGAGGGATTGAAATTGATCCATCTCAAACGGGGTCTAGGATCACACTTAGGTAATGAAACCACAACAAGTGCATCCGCTTTGATACCAATTGAAAGCTCAAAATTATGTGAAAACACAAGAGCTTGTTTAGACCCCCAAATAAAAGTTACAGCTCGATTGCTTTTACTCTAACTTAAACTAAGTGCGGAATAGAGTAAATGTGAGCAAACAAACAATAAAAATACTCTAAGCCATATTCATCAAATATCAACAATAAAATGAAAGCTAAAAGAGTAGAGAAGAAGGATGCAAACATAGATAACACTGAGAAGTGTTATCAAAGAGGAAACAAAAGAACTCGACGAAAAACCTCTCCGTTGCCCTCCAAGTGGTAAATCGATCTGCTAGAGAATAAGTTGGAGTACACAAATAACAAAAGACCCTCTAAGCCTATTCTACCCCCATATACTTGAGCCCTCCAAGCTCCTAGTATCAACGGACTTAACGAAGCTTTGTCTTCTCTAGCTTTCCCAGATCATGCAATTCAACCCAATTGCATCTCTCAATGATTGGCTTCTTCCAATACTTCCCAGTAGCACCAAAACATCACTTTATACTCAGATTGGGTGTGATAAGTGTTTGGGCTATCAATCTCTCAAGGATATGAATATGGAGATGTAGGAGTAGAGGAAAACCACAGAGGATTGTGTAGATGATTGTGGGTAAGACAATCTTTAACTCTCTAGTGTGTATGCTAGGGTTTTCTCTTTGAAAATCACTCCTTACAATATGTAGGTAATGAGGATATATATAGTGTGAGTGAAGACATGGTGAAGCAGATATGCCAAAATAGCAAAACAGAATGTTTCGCAGGAAGGCCTTACTCACGAATTACCCACGAAAACCAACTGTCATGACTCTTCGTATTCTAGTCATGTGCTTTGCATGTGGCTTACTTCGTGGGATATCTTGTCACGAATCTTCTCATGAAATCCACTTGGTATTCAATAATAGCTTGATTCTTCACACTTTCTCTTACACACAACTTTTAAAATAAAATCCCACATACAATATAGGGTAAACATGATTGAACATAATTACAATCAAATTCAGCATGGAATTAAAGCCAATACAAAATAGTTGTAAATAACAAATTTACAGTACGCCATAGGGTTTTGTAACCAACTGCTTCCCGATCTTCATTGTTGATGAAGTGAAGAATTTTACAGCCAACAACATCTATTCAAGTTACTAGAGTTAGTCACGTACTGGGATCTGTGTAAAGGGTTAGTCACAAATTGGAGGTTTGTGCATCAAAGGAAAGAAGACTACTACAAGATCAAGTCCAATTGGGTATTGAAGCGAAGGTTCAACAACAGGTTGGTATTTCGGGATAGGCTAAGGTAGTTGGTAAGATTCCTTATACTTATAACCACTTGATTGTTGATTAGTGGATTCTTGGGAATGGTGACCTTAAAATCACCAAGTAGGGTTTTTGCCTTGCGAGGTTTTCCCCATTTGTCAACAAATCACTGTGTCTAATTTATTTTCCACTACACTTAGTATTTTTAGTGATTTGTTGGTGCCTTCATGATTTGCATGCAATTGAACCTAATTAATCAACTTGGGTAATTGAATTAATTAACCGAGGTCAAGTTATCTTAACCCAACACATGGGATCGGTCTTACCATCGTAAATGGTGAAGGTAGGCCTACTAAACCTCTACAATAGATCTGTTCTTTCTATCTCTTCCGAGAATGGAGAGTGAGATATTTGTTATAGTGCCTTGCTCATATTGTCGTTCCTCAAGGTTTGAAAGGTAGGAGGCTCTCTGAGATCCCGGAATGCTGGATACTGAGGGGAGGTGTCCTAATCCTCTCCCCATGTAGTGGGTACTCCTCCCTCCTATACCTCCAAGGTGGAGAAACTGTTCTCTCCCCATGAGGTGGAGGTTATCCTATATCACGGTCTCTTCGACATCCCCCCATGCTACTTTCCTCCCTCCAGGGATGACTTGGTGTAGGGCTAGGGATTCTTTGTTGGAGGTGGTCTTCATCCCTCATAGCCTCTCGCTATGGACCAATACTTGCTCCCTCAGCCTCCCTATCACTAGTGGATTGGGAGGGTCTCGCGGAGTTAGTGATGACCTCTCCCTATGTGGGGGTGGGGGGGGGCGGAGGTAAACTGCCTATGCACTTCAGACCGTACATACCTATTCTCGTGGACCAACTCCTTTAAGATGCTCAAACAATAGGGGTGAGCAAGCCCACTCCTTGACTGATTTGCCATCCTCTTACTTGAACCAACTTCTAGACCTACTGCTTGGTGGAACTTTCCATAAACGACGCCAATTATGGTGGACAAAAAACAAACATTATGCCTAATATAATGACTAAGTAGTTGACTTACACAATTTATTTATAAGAAATACAAGGTACAAGTTCCACAATGGGAGACCTAAACAATTGATAAAGAAGAAATGAGGGATGGTAAATTATCCAATGACATATAAACTATTTTCCCGAGGTACAAAGAGTTGACCAAAGAGCTAAAACAAATCTTGTCTCTATTCAACTAGTGCATTTTCTCTCTCTCTTGTTCTTCTCTAGGTCTTTCCCTCAATATTTTTCCACACCCTCCCATATTACACCTCCCCCCCCCCCCTTTTCTAAGTGTCTGCCCCTTCCTTATTCCTCGAGCTAGCCTGCTTCCAGTTGGTTCTATGGGATACCTGTCACTGTGGAAACAACGGGGAGTTGCCACCTAGTCTTTGCAATTTCCTAGGAACCATATATATAGTGTCCTCTCAAGGAAGGACCTTTTGATCTTACTACTAGAGATATGGATTTGGAGTTAAGGTAAGGTCTTGGGATGGTGCCAAGCACCCAAAACCGCCTAACCCTAAAGTTGGCTTCCCATCATTATGTCTTATGTCTTAACCCTATTAAAGGCATACTTAATATTGTATGTAACTCACACACACATTAACATGCATCTAAACACACAACATAGCATCAATCATTCCTAATCATTCATCTATCATGGCAATCAAACAAGACCTAAACATACATCTAATCATGGCATACCCTATCATACATCTAGCATACATGTCATGGCATCAAGGCATTCATTACAACACAAACCCTAATTATACATCTGGTCATGCTTCATCACAAATCCTATCATACATCTAATCATGTTTCATCACAAACCCTCTCATCATATCATCTTATCCGTCCAAGGCAAAAACATATGAACATTAAGAGGTCTAAACAAACATGTGAGGAAGCACAACTTCATCAAACAAGCATATTCACATCTAAACAAAACCCTACTCAAAGATGCATGTTCATGTGGATGCATGACTTACCTTTACTTACCTTGTAGCAACTTAACTCCTATGGCATTATGCATGAGCATATGAATGCATGATCACGGTATTGAAATAAGGATAACACAAAAACAAACCCTAATCTAAGCATGTAAACGCAATCATCTAATTAAACAAGTGAAACAAAAGCTTTAAAAAGACAAAAACATATAAAGGAGCTTAACAAAAGTAAACATGTGAAAGCGTAAGCAAAAATAGAAGAAAACAAAATTAAGGTTTCTAGGCTGGTTCTTGCATACGCATGAACAACCTTGCGTGCGCATGATCAAGGCCGCGTAACCCTAAAAAATGCATAAAACTAAGCAAGATTCAAAACATAAATTATAGCAACCTAACATGCTTAAAACATAAAGAAAACATAAACCTAGTCTAAGCAAACATGTTATAAGCATAAAACAAACAAAGAAATAGATCAAAGACAAAATTAAAAGCAAAAAAATGAAAGAAAGGTTAAAAAGAGAATTCCTTAAAGAAAAAGCTCACAGGCTTGACTTTTTGATTGTTCCCCTCAGTCAAATTTATTACAAACCAATAAGAAAGTGATTAGTAATATTAAAACTCGAAGATCAAGGCCAGAAAAGGCCCTAATCAAATAAAATTGACTTGATGATGTTTTGTGAAAAACTTCCTCTTTGATTCACTATTTCTAGTGAATCTTAGTGTTTTCTTATGGGGTTTCTGTGTATTTTTGAAAGGTACCATATATGGCAATTTATATTGTGAAAGTGGGGGTTTGGAACGACTCCCAAACTATGTGGGATTCATTCCAAACCTCAGTCTTTAATGCAGAAAACTTGTCTTACTAGTGTTTTTGAAACCCTACCTACACGTACAAACTTGTGTCTACATATGCAGGCTCTTAGGCTGTGTAGGCAGGTTCATGCTTGCGTACACAGGCTTAGGGTTTCTTTTGGCCTTTATTTTCCAAAAATATATTTTAGCTCATTAAAAAGTTATATTTTCCATTTTAACATCTCTCAAGTCAATTTGTAATATGATTGGGCTCTAAACCAACCTTGGGTCTTAGAATTTCAACATCATTGGGGAATGAGGGCCCGAGTCCTAATGGGTACAAAATGTAGTGTCTACAGATACCCCTATTTTGATTCGTGATCTTCGTTCACGAAATCAAAAGAATTAGCGACAAAACATTTTGTTTTGATGTACAGCTTAGGCCCAATCCACACACATGACACACATCACACATACATGGGGCAGAGTGCGACTTCGAAGAGTCGTTTGGGATTTATATGTCAGAATTCCTACCTTTGTTGCTTGAGAAATGAGCAATGATATCCCATAACCTGTTTTGTCAATTGCAAGCAAAAGGCGAGTGACTCACTATCCTAGAGTTACTTAAAAAGAAAAAAATAAACAAAAGTGCTTTTACGAGCTTAAACAAACAAACAAACAAACAAGGGTGCTTTTACGAGCTTAAAATGATATATATATGTGGTGTCCATCTAGGGCTCTGGTCTCAAACTTCTCCGGGTGGCTTCCGCCTCTTGTCCTCCTCTTGTCCTCTCCATCTCCATCTTTATCTCTTCATGTGAGGCTTTTGCCTCGGGGTGACCTTGGTCTCTATCTCTATCCCTACCTCTTCCACTGTGCCTGCATGTTCAATTCCATTGGGATATGTGCACAAGTATGTTTGTTTTGACCCCCGAGGGAGTCTTTGGTGAATGATCCATTGGGGATGATAAAAAGGAACTCACTAGGGAGTATGATCTTCCTAAAACTTTGGTGACCCTCAGAGGAGCCTTCTTGTTGAAAAAGGAACTTGCTAAGAAGTTTGGTGATTCTAACCTATAAGGAAGTCTTTAAAAATGTACGGTCCACTGGGGAAGATTTTCTTTCTTCCTTTCTGGCTTATTGGGGAACTTGTGTTGACTCTACCTATGAGGGGGTTTCATAAACTCTATGGGGATTATCTTCTTCACAACTCATAAGGGGGTTGCCATTGTACCTTGGACTCACGAGGGTCCCTTCATGATATTGTACCTTACTGGGTATTTGTTTAAAAATTTGAACTCTCGAGGGAGTTCTCTTGGTGACTTATGGTCCTTTAAGGGATGCTCTTAATACTATTAGGACATATGTGATTCACTTGTTAGGAACATATGTCACTATTTTATGTAATTGGCTTATCCTTTGACAAAACACACTTTACTTATATTTGGGTAGATCTAGGATGTGTTTAATACTTCAAGAAACTGTGTTTCAAGATCAAGTGTTGAAGACATGCAAGTCTGTCCAAGATTCAAGCTGAAGAAGTGCTGTTCATTAAAGCTCAATAGTTGCTCGACAGCACCTCAACAGACAGCTATCTGTCGAGCTTTATGAAAAACAGAATTCTAGTTATGTTTTGACTCTAATCCGATTTTATGTGTTTAGGCTTTCTTTTCTTTTAACTCTAGACATATAAAATGATTATTTTAAGGGCCATCAAAGTGTTCACAAGTTGCACAAGCTTTGAGAATAGTTTGTTCAAGTAAAGTGTTCATTGTGTGGATGAACTGAAGAACTTTGCAGCCAACAACCTTTTCTAATTGGTGATTGAAGTCGCGTATTGGGATTTGCGCAATTGGTTAGTCATGTACTTAGGAGTCGTGCATCGAAAAGGGAAATTGTCACTACAAAACAAGTCCAATTGGGTATTGGGGTAAGGGTTCAACTGTAGGTTGGTATAAGGTACTAGGATTCCTTTACTTGTAACCACTTGTTTTGATAATAGTGAAATTTCGAGAGTGGTGACCTGAAAATCACCTGATGGGGTTTTTGCCGTTAGGTTTTCCCTATTCGTAAACAAATTACCGTGTTATTTATTTTCCACTACATAATTAGTTTATTGGTGATTTCTTTGCACTACCACGCATTTGCATGTTAATTTGATTAATTAATAAACTTGGGTAATTAATCAATTAATTTATCATAAGGGGTCAATTCGTTTTTGGCTTATCAAGTGGTATTAGAGCAGGCACACTCTGATTGGGGTTTAATCTTTGTTGTGTTGATCCATTGACCCCTGTTTGTCATAGATAGAGGACAGTCATTAATCATACCTCCTTTATTTGATGGCACTAACTATGTATACTAGAAAGTACGCATGAGAGCTTTCTTGCAATCTTTAGATGAGAAAGTGTGGCAAGCTATTGAGATAGGCTGGACCAAGCCAAAGGAAGTGTCGGCTGACTGGGATGATGCCAAGATCAAGGCGGAAAACTTCAATAGCAAAGCGTTGAATTCCTTATTTATTGTGGTCACCAATGAGGAGTTTAAGAAGATATCCTCAACTAAAACTGCCAAGGAGGCTTGGACCATTCTCCAGACAACCTATGAGGGAACCAAGGCTGTCAAGGATTCAAAGCTACAGAGGCTCACTACAAGCTTTGAAGAGGTTAAGATTGAAGAGAATGAGTCGTTTGATGAGTTCTATGCCAAGCTGAAGGACATAGTGAACTCTGCTTTCAATCTTGGGGAAACCATTCCTGAATCCAAGATTGTGAGGAAAGTGCTCAGATCTCTACCTGAAAGATTCCATGCCAATATCACCGCAATTGAGAAATCAAAAGATATTGACAAGATTCCTTTGACAGAGCTGGTTGATAATCTGCGGACCTACGAGCTAAGGTTATCAAGGATTGGTAAGACGGGTAAAGGCAAGAGCATGGCATTGAAGGCCAAGAGCAGTGAGACAGATGAGTTTTTAGATGATGAAGATTCTAAGATGAAGTCCTACATCACCAGGCAGTTCAAGAAGTTTATGAAGAATGCCAATGGAAAGGGTTTCGACAAGGATTGTAGGCAATCTAGTTCTTCTCAGTTCAAGATCCAGGACAAAGGGAAGAAGGATGCAAGGGATGGCGGTTAGTACACTATTCCTACGGGACTTAAGTGCTTTGGGTGTCAAGGCTTCAATCACATGAAACAAGAGTGTCCTACATATCTCAAGAGCATTGGGAAGAGCAAGGCAGTTGTTGCTACCTTGAGCGACACCAAGCCTGAGGATGATTCCGACAATGAGGATGACGGAATCTTGAATGCCTTCACTACCACTGTTAATCCTATTGATGGGATTTTTGAAGAAGAGGAATTGTTGGAATCCAAGTTTGAGAAGATGGATGATCAGGATGATATCCATATAGCCTACGAGAAATTATACAAGCTTTTTGAGAAACAAGAGAAACTTTACAGGTTGACCACCAAGAAGCTTAGTGATGTGGAACTTGATCGTGATGAGGCTAATCAAACTATTGGAGCATTGAGGTACGAGAACAATTTCTTGGCTGAGAAGACTAAGAAGCTTGAAGTGGAGCTGTTTCAAGTCAAAGCTGAATTGGAGAGGACTTCAAGTGCAAAACTTGATGAGATGCTCAATCTTCAGAAATTTGCTTCTAATCAAACTGGTTTAGGGTATGGTTTCTCTTCCTATAATATTGCTTCTACTAGTACTACTGTTTTTGTTCCTCCTAGCAATAATGTTGAAATTGAGAATAATAATGTTAAAACTGATTTATCTAGTGAGAACTTAGACAAAGGTAAATCTATCTTAGGAGCACCCCCTAATCAAGATAAGAAGGAAGCTAAAAACCTTAAGGCTAAGAAGGCTAACTCTCAAAAGCCTAAATAAAAGAAGTAGCATCTCCGTCATCATTGTGGAGTTACCGGTCATACTCGACCAAATTGCTATAAGTGGCTTGCCACTCAACAGAGCAACGACATGATAGCATCTAGAAGCCAGAATCAGCTTCAATCCTTTCTTACTCCCCTTGGAGATCTTCTCAAAGCTCTCATGTTCCTTTTGAACTTGAATGGTTTTAATTCTTCCCCCTCATCGCCAATTTAAGGGTTTAATCAAAGGAAAGGTTCTTCTAGGGTGTGGAAGGAAAATAGCTCCAAGTGATTCTATCACTTTTCTCTTTCTCTCTTCTTATTTTTGTGTGTGCATTACTTGTGTGTTTGCTTTCAAGTTTTGAGTTAATCTAGTTTTTATGCTTTGCTTTGTTTAACATGTTTTTGTTTGGTTATTTTTCAGTTTTGCTTTGTTTTGTTTTTCATATAAAAATAAATTTAAAAAATTGAAAAATCAGAAAAATACAAAAATAGTGTGTGTTTTGTACCTTGGACGACCATTGAAACAAAGTTTTCTAAACTTTGTATCTCTTGTAGCTTAGATGAGCATTTCTATAGACAACTAAGCAAGTGAGCTTTATGGCTCTTGTTTGTGATGAGTAAGAATAAGTGATTTCTTGTACTTAACACTCGTATCGCTCTTTTTGATGGGAAGGACTAAAAAATTCTAAGAAAAAGGCATAAATAACCATCTCACCACTGCTGCCCGCCATTCATAAAATGACACTTATATGGTTCGGCATAGCAAAAGTGCAGTGTCAATGATATTTGTGTGCGTCGGCATAGCAAAATTGGAATGTTAAATGCTTACCATCATTGGGTATTTCTTTTCTATATCTTATATGCCCATACATGATTTGCTTAAAAGAAAAATATGCAAAGAAAATAAAAAGCAAAAGATCAAAAATGCTTCAAATATGATTGCAAGCGTGTATTCTAGGAGATGTGGGAGTTATAGGATATAGGATGTATCTCGAAGGTAATAGTCCCCATCAAGCAGTTATGATTGTGTGTGAGTTAAAGTGATTTTCTCATATCTCAAATCATCATAACATGTATACACTTATGCAATCTTGCGATATTTTTCACACATAACACACAATATTCTTTGCTACTCTTGATACATGTGCAGGTACAATGTGATTTGGCCATCACAAGGTTTTACATGTGTTAATGTATACTCACCAAACTGTCTTGACTTGTTTTTGAAATATAAAATTGGTTAGACCTGTTTAGTGTATGTGTGTGTGTGTGTGTGTGTGTTTTATGGGATCTATGTGCTTAACATTTCTTTGTTGAAAGATGATTTTAAGAGCCTAAAATGTTGAATGGATCTTTGGTTGAGTTGCATACTTGATTGCATTCATATCTATGTTTTTCCCTTCTTGAAAAACGTTTTTTTAAGCATCTCGACACCTTCTCGATACCTCCTATACACCAGGCTTTCTGTCGAGCTCTTAGGTCTTTTCTTATCACAATCTCGACAGATTCTCGACAGCTGGTGGATCGATCGAGCTTCTCTTCTTGTGTCTTGGATTTTTTTCTCGATAGCTGTATCTGTCACCGTTGTTTTTCTCGACACCTACCTCGACAGATGGCTCGACACCTCTTGATGAGAATCAACAAGCATTCAAGGATCCATTGCATGTTCCAATTGGGCCTATTACTAAAGTAAGATCCAAGAAGATCAAAGAAGCACTTAATGGGCTGATTCAAGAGATTTGGGCTAGTTCAAAGGCAGGCATTCCAAGCTGGGCCCAAAGAAAGATGAAGGCATAATAAATTTAATTCAAGCTATCCAGGGCTGATTTGGCTTAATTGGGCTTGATTTATGGCGTGCATTAATGGCTGATTGATTTTCCAGCTCCATATCAGTCAATAGATATTTTTCCTATTCTGGAGCTTCTAATTTCGAACCAGATCTACCTTAATTTTAGGCTTTTATTATTTAGAACTTTTTTTTAGCTATTTTCCTATTTTGGATTTGCTAATTTTAGACCAAATCAACTTTTATTTAGGGTTTTATTATTTAGTACGTTTTTAGATTTTCTATTTTCAATCATGTCTTATAAATAGCATGCACTCATTGTAATAGAGGAGATTTTATTGAATAAAAATTAGAAAAGGTGAGGCTTTGCTCTTCTTTTGGCTCTTCAAGAACTGTGAACTTATCAGGGATTCTTCCTTGTGGCGTTCAAACTTTATACCTTTGGTTCACGATTCAATTATAATCATTGGGTCAAGGTGTTGTTACTTATACTTTTGGTTCGCGTTTCGATAATAAATGTTGGGTTAGGGTTTCTATCAAAAATCTGAATTTTAGCTTTCTTGGGCAAGTATTCCAACATTTTTGTTGGGTCTCAAAGCATGTCGATTGAGGTTTGCATCACCTCTATCTGTTGAGAATTACTGAGGAGCTATATATTCGTTCGTCGTGATCCGGTTCTCATTTCTTCAATCTCTCTCGATCTGTCCACACTTGTTCCTCTCCCAAACACCTTCTCTCTCACTCCAAACCTCTTCCCAAGTGATTTTTCAAGCTTTTTCAAGTTTTCCTTCACTTGGTAAGATTCTAATCTCCTTCATTTACATACATTCATGTTTTGAAACCTCGATTTTGGGGTTTTTGAAAAATTTGTGGTTTTTCATAATTGATAAGTTATTGTTGAAATTTTGGGATGGGTTTTTACTCAAATGTGTCTTAAATCTCATGCATTGCATCACATTAGCATAATAACAATATTATCATGCATTTAGATGTGTGCAAATTGATTGTGTGTTGGTAGGATTGGATTGGGCTGAGCTCATGATGCAATTTCTTTTGCATATCACATGTTCATGCATTCCCCATGCATACGTACTTTCATTTCAATATACTTGCTATATTTGAACTGTTTGGAGCTTTTCTAATTGTCTCTTTCTTCCCCCTCTCTCTCTTATTTACGTTAGCCGTGTCTATGTCACCTAAGCATAAGTCAGCTCCGTCCCAGAACCCTTTGCGTTCTAGGGCATTGTCTTCATCTGATCCTACTCCTTCTCGGAGAACTTTTCTTAACGAGGTGTTCATTCGGAACGCCAAGTCATTTTGGCGGACTTCATTGACATTGACCTTCCCACTGTCATTCATAGTCGAGGATGGGAGTCACTGTGTGACGTCCCAGTCACTTGTCCTACCATGCTGATCCAAGAGTTTTACTCCAACATGCATGGTTTCAATTTTTCAGTACCTCTCTTTTCTACTCGCATTCGAGGTACACGCATTGTTGTCACACCGTAGCTTGTTGTGGATGTGCTTCATATTCTGTGGGTAGAGCATCCTGACTACCCCGGTTGTGAGTGTTTGAGGACTATATCCATAGACGAGATGATTTCCGCTTTCTGTGAGCATCCCGCAGATTGGGGTGATCGTTAGTTTACACCATGTCGGCCTTTTGCTAAAGGTCCTAGAATCGTAAACATGGTGATGACTTTTGTTTTGCATCCACTCTCTCACTATAACTCTATCACAGAGCCTTGTGCTCGATTTTTGCTTTCTTTATTAGAGCACCTCATTATAGATTTTTCTTCACATTTCATTCTTTTTATCTTAGATGTGTATAGGGATACAGCCACCCGTGATAAGCTTATTTTCCCTTCGGCTATCATGCAGATTCTATGCTATTTTTCTGTTCCTTTTCCCTCTTCTGACCATTTTCCTGTCATGTGTGCCATAGATTACGCTACCGTTAAACGTAGCGAGGCACAGTTTAGGTCTCGGTAGTTGGATTCAATAGCTCCTCCCTTCCATTCTACTCCGTCTCACTCTGCTCCATCCACATCCGCTTCCTCCTCTTCTTCGGGCGATGTGACTCTAAGAGACATCATGGCGTAGTTGCAGCGCATGGATGCTCACCTTGATACTCTATCTATGGAGTTCTATCAGGTGAACGTTTGTGTCGGTTGTATTGCACGATGACAGGCAACCATGGGTGGTTTTGCTCTTAAGGTTTCTCCTCCACCACCTCTTCCAATGGCTTCAGATTCTGAGGATGAGGGTGATGATAATGGTGATGACAATGATGCTTCAGATGATGATGACGGAGATGCTAGCTCTATCGATGAGATGTCTACTTGACACTCTTACCCTTTGTCACTCGTGACAAAAAGGGGGAGTAGTTTTGGATATATAAGAGTAGTCATTCTTAGGGGGAGAGTTAGTTATAGGACATTTTTGTTAGGGGGAGTGTTGATATCTGAGGGATGTAGTGAGGATTACATGTATCTTTTTCTTTTCTCTATTTTAGATACATTTTTTCTTGTACATGGGTCTTGTGACCATTTTTAACATACATTGTACTTATCTTCCTTATATATGATGATGTATGTTTTCTTTCACCTACCCTCACATGTGTTGTTTCTTTTCTCTCTTTATGCACATGTTTCTTATTCTTGTATGTAATCTATTATTTTTGTTTCACACAAAGATGACTTGATGAGTTTTGTTTGAAAGTGTTTCAGAAATACAGGTTGTCAAAGTCTACTTACCATAAACTCTCTTCTTGCAAAGCTTTTCAAGAGTTTGTGTTAGGATAGATTTTATTGTATTCAACAAGTGAATATGAGTTCTCTCATATATTCATGAAAGTTCAAAAACGTGTACAAAACACCTTTGAACGTTTAGACCCCCAAATTACAACTTAACCAATTCAAGCAATATGTCAAACAACTAGTGTGCGGAAACTTAACACATGCTATAATACGAAATTGGTTAAAACCTATCTAAGCCATAACAAAATAAAATCCACAGCAGATAATAAAAAGGCAAAGATAGAGAGGAAGGAAGATGCAAACACAAAGACAACACGCGATGTGTTATCGAAGAGGAAACCGAAACCCTCGGCGTAAAACCTCTCCGCCGCCCTCCAAGCGGTAAACAATCCATTAGAAAATACAGTTGGGATACAAGGACAGCAATAGACCCTCCAAGCCTAATCTACCCAGTGCACCTAAGCCCTCCAAGCTTCTTGCTCCAACGAGGTTGCGTCGAACCTTTTTCTTTTCTAGCTTCCCGGATTCCGCTACTAGACCGTAGCATCAACCAATGAAGATTGGTTCCTTCCTAACTGCTTCCCAGAAATCCAAACAACTGTCTCACAGTGATGATGATGGTGAGAACCAGGTTTGGTATAATGCCTCTCAAGGATTTGACAATGGAGAGGAAGAGAGTTGAGGAATTTGAAGAGACTCTAAGGTAGAGATTGTGGGTGAAACAATCTGGTTTTTCTTTAGGGTTTCTCTCTCAAAATTCTCTCTGGAAACTCTCTTTCAATCGTGGGTAATAGGGGTATTTATATTGGAGTGGGAGAGGAATGTGAAATGTCAGGTTTTACAAAAACAGGGGTGGCTCGCGGCTTGACCTCGCAGCTTGACTAAGTCGCGAGATCCAGTCGCGAGATAACCGTATGGCCAGTTGTCCTGTTTTGTCTTGTAGTGCTTCAGCTAGCATGACTGTTCATCTTCCAGCATGCTTGGCACGTGTGCTGCGTCTGGCGGCTTGCAGCCGCGAGTCACCCGCGAGTCACCCGCGAGTCCCAGCCGCGAGTCTCTGTTTTCTTGCACACTCTTGAGCAATCTTCACTCTATCTCACTCACTACCCTTACATCAAACCTACCTAAATACAGGGTTACTAAATGCTGAATTACAAGCAAATTTGGCACGGAATAAAGCCAATTAGATGGTTGAATAAATTCAACCTTACAATCTCCCCCTTTGGCTATTCCGTGACAAAACCCTAAAACAGACTCTAGACTTAACATGTGAGTTGGGAACAGTTGAACAAAACTCACTCACACCTAACTCTAGAAGCTGTGAAGCACTTGAATCATATGAACATAATACTCCTGAAACACAACAATACACCATGATCATTGTAAGCAGAAAATTATAAATGCATATGAAACAGGCAATATGTGATCAAGCAAAGATGGAGTTAAGAAACAAATCATGACTTGATCAACCAAGTGAACACCACAAGGTAGTGATCACAGTGCTCATTCACACTTGGAATGAACACAAGGACATACAAGATAACAAGCACAAGGCAAGACACTTGTATGCTCAACACTCAACCAATGCATAACATATAAGGTATATGTATCTAGGAACAATCCTACAAGGGTACAAGAGTGACAGTACATAAACCAAAATGCAGAACATTTAGATTAAAGTACTGATTTCAACATAGCATAAAGGCTGCACTAAGCAAGGTACAAACCATATAGCCTACAAACTATGCATAAACCATTAACCCTAAAAGCTTACAAAAACACATGGGTACAAACACAAAATAACCTGAATAACATCATCAAAAAAATATTAAAGATAAAACCAAGAGTATAGGATAAGAGTTAAAAACAACTATACACCAAAAACACAGTGTATCAAACCCATAAAAACACTAAGAGTACTCAAAACATAAACATATATAAACAAAGTCTTAGAGTTTGACAACTCCCCCTCAACACATTACTCCCCCTTAAGAGCTGCTTTTCTGCTTCTCAATCAATCATCAATGTCATTATCAACAGAAACATCTCCCCCTTTTTGACAGGAATGGCCAAAGGGTCAGTGTTCAGGCTGAGTAGTGAAGCTGTCAAGTTTTGCAGACAAAACATCAACCTGATCCTGCATAGCTCTCATCCTCTCAGAGTGCTCAGTCTGGACTTCTCTGGTCCCATCAAGTCTTTCCAGAATGATTTGGAAAGCATCTGGAGGTGTATTTGAAGAAGTTGATGCTCTGGGTCTTTTGCCACTCCTCCTGGGTGTTGAGGTTGATGCATGCCCTGCTGCCTCTGCTTCAGTCTCCATTGGGACACCTTCTCCTTCATCACCTTCATCTTCTTCTCCTGGAAGCCTAACACTTATCCTTTTGTAGGTAAGCTTGTTAATTGCAGAAGGTGTGGACATGGGACTGATGTCTTGTGGGATAGGAACACCGTTCCTTCTAAAAATCCTCATTAGCAAACTGGGAAAGACCAATTTTGGCCTAGAGGTTGTTCTTGTCTCATCCACAATGGTGTCATATATGTGGGAACTTATGTCTATGAAGTTCTTTTCTTTGAGATCCATCAAAAAGATTGCTCTAGCACAATTGATTGTAGTCAACTTCTTAATGGGATAGAGGTTAAACATCATGATGATTGTTAGACACCTCATGTCCACTAGAAAGGCAGTGGTATTCAAACATTTTCCTTCTCTTTGCCCACCTATCCTTTGTTGAACTGTTTCAATAGAGACACTCCTATCCTTGTAGTTGATAAATTCCTCATCTTCTAATCCTTCAAGCCCTAATGCATCATCTATGACATGAGCATCCAAAATGAATTCTTTACCTCTAACCCAGCAACTTAACTCATTCTCCTTTATCACAGCATTTGAGTAAAATTCCCTAATCAGGGGTTCACACACTACAGGGAAATCACTCAGAAGTTTTTCCCATCCTCTTACTTCAAAACAGCTGGGGATAAAGGTTTGTCTCAAATCCTCCAAATCTACAAATCTTTCTTGAATAATTCCTGCTTTCATGAAGTTATCCCTGTATCTCTCAAAATGATGAACTGACCTAAATAGTTTAGAATCCATTTTCAATCTTTTGTCAACCTTCTTTGCAGGAGTTTTCTTCTTAGGAGGTGAGGGAGCCATCTGTGAACAATCAGAAGAGGCCACAACAGTATAGAGCAATATATGTGAAGAACTAGTCAGTCCCATGTAATTAACAAAGAGATTTCATCCATACAAATGAACTTGGAACATTTAAACACAAGCTACTTAGATCAATCACATGGATAAACAAGCCTAAGATAGGAAACACACATAAAAGCATCAGATATAGAAACTATCCTAAAGGCAGTTATAAGTCAATGAGACAGATAATGGAAAATGATATGTCTCATAAACAGCATTGTGAAGCTCACATATGCTCCCAGAAGATTTACACAATAGAGCATGCATATTTAGCACAGTAAAACTCACAGCCTCAAAAGGAACAATTTGAAACAACTCAACAGCTCAAAGTTCAGATAAAATCAAAGAATCACTTAGCTAAGCACAGGATGAAGAGCAATAAGGAAACAACTAAGATAAAATCATATTCTAGCAGCAGCATTCGCAAGTGAGGCATGAACAAGGAGCATAATCCGAAACACAAACCCATTTCTAAATCACAAACATATGCGAAAAATCAAAGGGAAAAGCACAAAATCAAGTAGAAAAGAGTGCAAAACTGAAAACCCATACCTGTGACTTGAAGATTTTGAGCTACAAGTATGCAACAATGGAGATTAAAGATGAGAGCACGGAGTGTTTGGGAGGGAGATAGTTTAGAGAGAAGATGAACAGTCACAAATATTCGAGGGAAAACTGAAAAAGGTTTAAAAACTGCTCCTGTTTCTGCCAAACACGCGAATTACGCGACTTGATTAAGTCGCCACACAGTCGCCAGCTCAAGCCGCCAAAGCACTCAAGAACAAAAATTTGAAAAATTTTTCTAAGTGTTTTTCGCGACTGGAAGGTCTACCCGCGAGTGAGTCGCGAGCTGAGCCGCGAAAATCTCTGAGTGAACCTCGCGACTGGACCTTCCACTAGCGAACAAGTCGCCAAAAATGACCAGCGAAGATGCGACTGAGGCTCGCGACTTGACATACCCGCGACTGAGCCGCCAAAACAGGGCAAAACTGGATTTTTGAAATTTTCAGATTTTTCAAACAAAATACTTTCCAAAAACACTTAAAACACTCAAAAATCTTTTTGTGCTTGAATTAACAAAGATTGAGCATGTGAAAACACATTTCATCAAGTACAATCACACAAATGAATATGGCATTTATTGAACATAAACTTGTGTGTTGTGTGTGAATATCAACAATGAGATAGTCCTTAGTCTAATGTGAAGTTTCAATGATCAATTCAACCAAGACATACACAATTAGCACTAGATCATGTGACCCATCTCAATTATAGAAATATGTATATATGACCTCCCACAAAACTTGGTAACATAACTTGGAGCTTAACATTTGACTCCACTTTTAATCAACATTTGATCTTTTTGATCTTTTGAGGCAATCATCTCTCATTGTGAGAGTGATATATGACATTTCACTTTAAAGAACAGGCCTTTGGCCTTTTTGAATAAACATTCACTTTAATATAAGGTCGCTTACCCTTTTTCCTAGTCGAATACTAGAATGTGCGACAGGCTTTTGCAGCTCAATATCTCTTTTCATTTGGAGATTTACATTTGGTGAGCTCTTTTTAGCAAAACAAAAATAAAGAGTGGGAAGATATATAGACACAAGTCTATGCATGTCTTAAGATCAACATAACCATTCACTAATCATTCATGACAAGTTTGAAGATCTATTTACAACAATCACATAGATTTCAAGATTTTTCCCACAGTGATATAAGTGCATGAAAACAAGCAATGCTCGAAAATGCACAAAGCCATTAGCACAAAAGTACAAGGCAAAACAAGTTTTGAGACAAAATCTCAACAAAGTCAATCAAGCTTTTTGATTTTCTAATTTTTTATGTGATTTTTGGATTTTTGACACAAGAAACAAAAAGATTGATAAGACAAAATAAAAAATATTCACAAGAAGACAAGCAAACAACCAACATCAAAAACAACAAGCAAAACAAACAAACATTGTCACAAAGTATAGGAAGTATTAATGCATGGACATGTTGTAATGCTTATGCATGAGTACCCTTTTTCACCCACACGTCACTTGCGTTTGGGGT
This sequence comes from Quercus lobata, assembly GCF_001633185.2. Classification (NCBI taxonomy): domain Eukaryota; kingdom Viridiplantae; phylum Streptophyta; class Magnoliopsida; order Fagales; family Fagaceae; genus Quercus; species Quercus lobata. Next base: position 35,968,000 of record NC_044913.1, on the reverse strand, counting down.
GATTTCCATATAGGATTGGGTACGGGAGTTAGGGCTTTCAAACCTTCGTGAGAAGCTTTCCAAGCAGTTGGTGAATGCACCAATCATCTTCATCACGTTCGTCATTTCAGGATCTCCATTTTGATCTCTAGATTGATCTCCTGCCCAAATTCTCCTATCATTTCTGGGTCCTCCTGACCTTTGAGGAGTTGCACTGTTCTTTGCTCTCAGCCTTTGGCAATTTGGTCGAGTATGCCCTTGAAGTCCGCAATAATGGCACACATAGGTTCCTCTAGGACCTCTTTGTGGTCGTGGACGTGACTTGGCACGAGATTCAGACCTGCCCACAGACTGATTACGGGGATTTAACATCCGTTGGTTCACCACATTCTTCTTCTCCTCCACCTCGGGCTTCTCACCAGTAAGGTTAGCTACAACTGGATCTTTGGCCTTTACAAACTTCACTTCTTTAGTGACATTTCCAGATGAACTACCTCCTCCGGTATATCCCAATCCGGATTTATCTGAAAAGCTCTTTTGAGATGAGATAACATCATCTAGCTTCTTGGTGGTGACCCTCTCTACTTTAGCATTTGCTTGCACAACCTCACTCTCAAGAAATCTTACTTTTGTGTAAACTTCGGACAACTCACCATTCAGTGTTTCTATCTCACATTTGGCCTCCCTATATCGGATTAGGAGACTTTTGTAGTCCTCCTCAGCCTTCTTCATTTTTCTCACAGCAGCCTTGGCCACCCTTGTGTACTCCCCCGACTTCTCCAAGAGTGAGTTATAATTCTCCTGAAGATTTGCTGTGCTTCCATCTTCTTCAGCATCCGATTCTTCAACAATTCCTAGTGATTCATCATCACTATGTTCTCCAAGGTCTTGTACAAGCAGATTCAACTCATCTGAAGACTCAACATGAGTAATAGTCATAAAAGCCGAATAGTTCCCCTCTCCATCACAGCTTTCTTCAGATTTTGAGTCAGACGAATCCGAGTCACTCAAGGTCGTGGCATACACTTTACCTTTTGATTTCAAATAATTCGGACATTCCTTCTTAAAGTGTCCATGCTCGTTACATTCGAAACAAGTGACACCTTGTGTGGGTTGGGATTCTTTTCCATCTTTCTTTTTGAATTCCCTTTTCTCCCTTCCAGAACTTTGGAATTTTCTTTTATCATCAAATTTGCCATTATTTTTGAATTTCAAGAACTTTCTGAAATTTTTGACAAGGTATGCAACATCTTTGTCAACCACATCTTCTCCCGATGAGTCTTGATCTTCCACCTTCTCATTAATGGTCTTTAGAGCAAGAGATTTACTCTTCCGTTGATTGGGCAGCGACATCTCATAAGTTTGCAGAGAACCAACCAGCATTTGTACTTTGATGTCATCAAGGTCCTTGCTCTCTTCAATTGCTGTCACTTTAGCACGAAAACTTTCCGGCAATGATCGAAGGATCTTCCTTACAATCTTTGAGTCCTCCGTTTTCTCCCCCAAGTTGAACTTGCTGACAACCACTTCATTTAACTTCCCATAGAAAGAGTCAAAAGACTCATCCTCACTCATTTTGAGCTCCTCAAACCGAGTGGTCAGCATTTGTAACTTGGTGTCTTTCACTTTCTTCGTGCCTTCATAGGTGGTTTCCAAAATCTCCCATGCTTCTTTGGCAACAGTAATATGAGAAATCCTATGAAATTCATCTGGAGACACACCACAGAAAATAGCATTGAGTGCTTTACTGTTAGCATTAGATGCAGCAAGTGCTGCCTTATCTCATATGGATTTGGCTGCCTCAAGTTTGGTCCAACCAATCTCAACAGCATCCCAAACGGATTCATCAATAGAACACAGAAAAGCTCTCATGCGAACCTTCCAAAAAGCATAATTACTACCATCAAAATATGGAGGTGCATTTAGGGATTGAGACCTATCCATCTCAAAAGGGAGTCAAGGATCACACAATGGTAATGAAACCAATAGCAGTGTACCCGCTCTGATACCAATTGAAAGTTCAAAAACGTGTACAAAACACCTTTGAACGTTTAGACCCCCAAATTACAACTTAACCAATTCAAGCAATATGTCAAACAACTAGTGTGCGGAAACTTAACACATGCTATAATACGAAATTGGTTAAAACCTATCTAAGCCATAACAAAATAAAATCTACAGCAGATAATAAAAAGGCAAAGATAGAGAGGAAGGAAGATGCAAACACAAAGACAACACGCGATGTGTTATCGAAGAGGAAACCGAAGCCCTCGGCGTAAAACCTCTCCGCCGCCCTCTAAGCGGTAAACAATCCACTAGAAAATACAGTTGGGATACAAGGACAGCAATAGACCCTCCAAGCCTAATCTACCCAGTGCACCTAAGCCCTCCAAGCTTCTTGCTCCAACGAGGTTGCGCCGAACCTTTTTCTTTTCTAGCTTCCCGGATTCCGCTACTAGACCGTAGCATCAACCAATGAAGATTGGTTCCTTCCTAACTGCTTCCCAGAAATCCAAACAACTGTCTCACAGTGATGATGATGGTGAGAACCAGGTTTGGTATAATGCCTCTCAAGGATTTGACAATGGAGAGGAAGAGAGTCGAGGAATTTAAAGAGACTCTAAGGTAGAGATTGTGGGTGAAACAATCTGGTTTTTCTTTAGGGTTTCTCTCTCAAAATTCTCTCTGGAAGCTCTCTTTCAATCGTGGGTAAAAGGGGTATTTATACTGGAGTGGGAGAGGAATGTGAAACGTCAGGTTTTACAAAAACAGGGGTGGCTCGCGGCTTGACTAAGTCGCGAGATCCAGTCGCGAGATAACCGTATGGCCAGTTGTCCTGTTTTGTCCTGCAGTGCTCTAGCTAGCATGACTGTTCATCTTCCAGCATGCTTGGCACGTGTGCTGCTTCTGGCGGCTTGCAGCCGCGAGTCACCCGCGAGTCCCAGCCGCGAGTCTCTGTTTTCTTGCACACTCTTGAGCAATCTTCACTCTATCTCACTCACTACCCTTACATCAAACACACCTAAATACAGGGTTACTAAATGCTGAATTACAAGCAAATTTGGCATGGAATAAAGCCAATTAGATGGTTGAATAAATACAACCTTACAGTTCATTTGTTTGTTGTTTGTCACGGATTGCTAAAGGGAGAGATTGTTAGGACATATGTGATTAACTTGTTAGGAATATATGTCACTATTTTATGTAATTGGCTTATCCTTTGACAAAACGCACTTTACTTGTATTTGGGTAAATCTAGGATGTGTTTAATACTTCAAGAAATTTTTTTTCAAGATCAAGTGTTGAAGACATGCAAGTCTGTCCAAGATTCAAGCTGAAGAAGTGTTGTTCATTAAAGATCGACAGCTGCTTAACAGCACCTCGACAAATAGCTATCTGTCGAGCTTTATGAAAAACAGAATTCCAGTTCTGTTTTGACTCTAATCCGATTTTATGTGTTTGGGTTTTCTTTTCTTCTAACCCTAGACATATAAAAGGATTATTTTAAGGGCTGTCAAAGTGTTCACACGTTGCACAAGCTTTGAGAATAGTTTGTTCAAGTAAATTGTGACTGAAGACAAAGTTTCGCCTTTATTCATCTCTTCTGAAGAAGTTGCTGTGTATGTGCACCTTAGGGTTTTGTGACCAAGCATCTTCTTGATCTTCATCATGTGGATGAACTAAAGAACTTTGTAGCCAACAACCTTTTCTAGTTGATGATTGAAGTCGCGTACTGGGATCTGCATAATTGGTTAGTCATGTACTTGGGAGTCGTGCATCGAAAAGGGAAATTGTCACTACAGAACAAGTCTAATTGGGTATTGGGGTAAGGGTTCAACTGTAGGTTGGTATAAAGTACTAGAATTCCTTTACTTGTAACCGCTTGTTTTGATAATAGTGGAATTTTGGGAGTGGTGACCTGAAAATTACCCTGTGGGGTTTTTGCCGTTAGGTTTTCCCCATTCGTAAACAAATCACCGTGTTATTTATTTTTCGTTGCATAATTAGTTCATTGGTGATTTGTTTGTGCTACCACGCATTTGCATGTTAATTTGATTAATTAATAAACTTGGCTAAGTAATCAATTAATTTATCACAAGGGGTCAATTCATTTTTGGCCTATCAGATACTTTCAATTTGTTGTGGATGCTTGTGCGATCTTTGTGTTTTCTACTCAACTGAGGGTATTTTGGTCATTTCAACGTGTTCTTGGATTTTTTGCTTCTACCCTTTGCTAAACTACACGTAGTTTAGTGGTGGACTCAACTACATGTAGTTTAGTCTTCATATTTCCTCAACAGTTACCAACCGTTTTTTTTCTTTATCTTCCTCACCTCTTCATAGTCACTCTAACACTCCAACTTCTTTTTCTCCCTACAAAAAGTTATGGCCCCCTCTCTTATTCTCTCACAATCTGATCCTTCCCTCTCCAATCTCTCGAAACTCTCTCCCAAAACTTCTTCATCTTCTCCATGGCACCTAAGTCCAAGAAAATCTCCTACATGCTCTCTAAAGATGCCTTCAACCTGATCCTTCTTTGACATATTGGCCAAAGGATCATCTTTCGGCAAATGCTCTGGCTAAATTGGTGAGTTTTTCATTTTTTCTTTCTTATTTTTGAGTTTTCCTCTAATCTTCCATTTTAATCTGTTTTTGGAATTGCAAATGCTTAGGTTTCGTTATGGATGGATTTAGATGAAAACCTAACACCTTATGAGGGTTAAGAAAATGTTTAGGATGGATTTTGGTTGAGATATGCTTGAAACTATTGAAGAACACACTCTGCATTGGTTCATGTGTACGAGGACTCGATCCTGCGTATGCGGCTTAGATTCATGAGTATGCAGCCTCTCTTTTTGTGTATGCGGGCCTATTCTTGAGATCTTGTGTACATGGGCTTCAGCCTCCGTACGCAGGCTTCATGTCTGCTTACGCAGGCTTAGGCTCACGTACACACACCACTAGGTAGAATCCCTATTTTAGCAATTTTGAACTTTTTTTTTTCTCCTGTTTCTCATCCAATTGCAAATTTAACACTTTTTTCATCAGTTATGCATATGAAATGTGATTCCCATCATTTGTCTTCTATCAGAGAGGTCAGCGAGCGCCATCTTGGCACAATGTCTTGCTGAAAGGTGGTAAGGCACTACCCACACCTTCCATATTGCTAAAAGAGAGATGACTATGACTCCCCAAGACTTTCACCACATGACCGACCTTAGGTGTGATGGTGATTGAGAGTTGGGCACTCAATTGGTGATTAACTTGCTCGAGAGGAGGTACTCTTCAGACACGATCTACTACTTCGAGATTAAGGTGGATTACCGACCCTTTCCTTAGGAGATAGTTGTGGACTCTGCTTGGATGGCTAGGGCATTCTTACTGTACATTCTAGGGGCATATCTCTTTGCCAATGGAGGGTAGACCATATCCTTGAGGTGGCTAGCCTTCTTTCATGACATTGAGGCTACTGAGGGAGCTAAATGGGGGCAAGCGTGTCTTGCCTATTTGTATTCGTGCCTGGACACACTAAGTCGGGGGACCTTGTGCCAATTAATAGGGTCTTGGAAGCTTCTGGAGGTCAGTTTCTTTCTCTTTTCTCTTGTAGCTCTTGTACATGCTATGGAAGACCCATGTTCTTGCAAACTGTCTTCATACTCTCTTTGTTCCTTGTAAACTGTCATCTTGCAAACTATATTCACTTACACATTGTAATCCTTGAAAACTGTATTCACTTGCACACTATGCTCTTACAAACTGTATTCACTTATACATTGTGATTCTTACAAACTATATTCACCTTGTACACTATGCTCATGCTAATTGTATTCATGCCTTTCTTTTTTTCTTTTTAGCGCTGGGCTGTTCGATATGGTCTTATCGTTCTAGGGTTGAACCTGAGCCTTAGAAATTCTCTTGTAGTAAGGACCCACCTGGAGGGGTTGTCTTATGATGATGTGAGTTTGAGATTCAATGCCTTCCATTGTGCTTTTTTGATGCTTCTCATGCTTTCTTTCTAACTCCATGCATTTTTACAAATCAACTAGAACCCGTGGGCCAACATTCCTCTTACTGCGACTCCTGATTTGAAGGCATCTATTGTTGTTGCCTCTGAGATCACCCAGCCTTTAGAGGGTGCAGGTTTGAGGGTGCTATACTTGGCAGAGCGAGTGCGTTGCTAGCTGGTGGACGAGGATGCCCCATCGGTGCCTATGGATCCACTGGAGCTCATGCTTGCCCCACTCTCCATGACTAACGCTAATTATGACCTATGGAGTCTCAATGTGACCTATGTCAACTAGCTTAGGGAGGAGTTGGATTGTGATGACTTTAACTGCACTCACCTTATGCCCTTACTTACTATAGAGGTATTGCTCTTTTCTTCTTGTCTTTTCCATTCCTACTCTCTTCTTTTGCATTCTTGTACATGGTGATATTTAACTGAAATACTTGTACCAGGATGCCTTTGCTCCTAGCGTTCCTATATCAACCTTCCTCACTTGCCTTGGATGGTCTATGCTTATGACCCTGATGGCTTTGCTAGGGAGCATCTCGTGCCCCGTAACACAAATGTCATGCGCTACCCTTTTCCAGATGGCACACGAGTGGTGAGTTCTCTTCCACTTCTTTCTTCTCTGTTTCTTCTGTTGGGGTTTATGCCCTAAAATCCAATTTATTGGCATGCCATAAATAATTAAATTGTTTAATTATATGGGACTATCTATAAATGAACTAATGGGATATTATCTAAGTCCATGAGATGCATAGTATGTGATTTAATCACATAAGATATAAATCACAAGTTCTTTGAAAACTCAGAATTTTATTTCGTAGTCAATGATGAAATTGGGCATTTCATCTACGAAGACTATAATATATCAACTAAGGTGATTTGTCTTAATCATGGAAGTGGAGACTTCTAGTTGGTATGTTGATATGTTTTAAGAGTTAAGACATATTAAACTGGACCACTATAAGATTTATTATTCTCCTAACGACTGTCAAATGAATAATAAATCTTACAACTTCTATTTACATCAACTCTAAATCCTGAGAGAATAAAGGACCTAATCATGAGGTGTAGGTTGCTTTGATATATCAGGAGTGAGATCTATAAGTCATGATCAAAACCTCAGTATGTTGGGAAGCCACATTTAATGTTGATGGAACATATATTTTCAAGATAGAATTCATAACCTCTTAAAGGAGATATAAAATATTCATTTGAGATAAGTTTAATGGATTTGGTTATTCAGAGTGTTGGGCCCAACCACTTTAGTGAGGAGTTACTAAAGTATATATTTATGAAATTGGATTTCATAAATATATGATGAATAACATAAAGAATTAAACCAGGCACTCAAGGATTAAGATGTAGTAATCTTCAAAGTGGCAGTCAACATTCATGACTTTGTAATACTACGAATATTTTAATGAAGGGGTTGCATGTATAATAAAGTCTTGGGATATAATTTATTAATAAGGCCTGGAGTGCAATTATATTCTTATAGTGGTACTGAATATAATTAATGGTAACTTTGGACTTGTCAAGAGTTGATAGAAAAGCCCAAGGCCCATTGGAGCTAGAGTCTTATTTGTTCCCTTTGGTCCTATCTCAAGCCACAAACTAAATCCCAATTGGGTAGGCCCAAAAGGCTAACCAAATTAGATAATCAGTTTTTATTTAATAAGAGTTATTAAATAAAGTAACTACTAAGGTAGTTTGGATGAATGTATGATGAAAAGAAAAGAAAACAGTTTTTCTCTATAAGGTGAAGAAGAAGGATTTTTCTTTGAGAATCAATGTACAAAAGGACTGATTGAGAGACCACACTTCTTGGGCACCATGTGGAATTGAGATGAAGATTAAAGGTATTCTCAAGTCTTGGTTTTGAATTTCACTGCATCAAGGTATGCATTCTATTCTTTGATCTAGAATTCAAGGTTACATGTTATCTTTCATGAATGAAGTAGATCCATGTTTGTTGCTTCCGCTGTGTGTTTTGTGTGAGATACAAAACCAGATTTTCCAACATCTTCTTCTCTTGTATCTTTTAATTGCTTGTTTTAACTCGTTTCCCTTCAAATTTCAGCCTACCATCTAGGAGCATGAGGAGTTAGTTTGGCTAGCTAGGAACCTCAAACTGGAGGTAACTTAGTATTCAAAGGACTTGTATGGCCATGGAGGACTGGCTTATCCCAATGATGATGATGATGATGATGACGATGACGGTGATGGTAAGGAGGACTCAAAGGCGACCCCTAGTCATCGACCCCAAAAGAGGCGATTCTAGTGATCCCTGCAAACAAATAGACAAACAAACACAGACACATAGCATAGCATAGCATATCTTTTTTCTTTTCTTTTTTCTTTTATTATTATTTTCTTTTTTTTAGCACACATTTCTGAACTTTGGATTTAGTTTGAGACATCAAGTTGTATTTTGAGAACATCTTTTATATTCATGATTTTATTTGGGATATGTACTTAATTTACAACTTATGGATGCACAATTCTGAGCTTGTGTTGTGTCTTGGATAGTCCTTCGGGCCATAAGATCCATAGGAGAAGCATGTGTAATAAAACTATACCCAAAATAGAGAAAATTAGGGTTCTGTCTCTCATTGTGTGTGTGTGTAAGAAAGCTTGCGTATGCAGCCTTGACCCTACATACGCAAGTTTGACCATGCATACGCATGCCACAAGTTAGAGAAACCCTAGCCTCCGTTTAGTATAAAATTGCCACTGGGGGTTCCCAAACCTCACCAAACATATTTTGCTCCTAGGAAACACTTTTTTCAGGTTTCGCAATGGCAAAAATATCTCCTTTATGGTCTTTCTTGCATTTTTCCATATCATCAAATCAAGGTGGATGAACCCCTTCTTCATGCTACTACCAATTATTGGATCCCTACTCAACAAGATTTTCACTTGAATGGTGTAGAGATATGCCCCACTCTTAAGGAGTTTAGTGCAATCATGGGTGAACCTTCAGTGAATGATCGCATCTTTCCTACCATGGGTGGTGATCTTCCTACCCTGATTCAAGCTTTGTTGGATGTCCCTCTTGAAAAGGTAAAGCAATGGTGTGTTTTTGGTAAGTTGAATGTTTATCTCATCTTTGCATTCTTGTCTCGGTTACCGAGATACTGCGCTCCCAGTTTCTCAATGCCTTTTGCATATGCATGCTTGTAAGATACTTCTTGGTTCATGAGGCTTATTGTGTGGATCATAGGATGTGCTTGGTGGTTGCCGACTTGAGGAATAGAAACCTTGTAGGCATGATATTGGTTAAAACCCTCAATGGCTTGGATGCATTCCATAGGAAAGAAGCAAACTTCTTTGTAGGGAGCCCTCCCCTCCTTTAGGTATGATCCCTAATTTTTGCCTAGGTTTCCAACCTAGCGGGATTCCTCTAATTTTTGCATGGGTTGCCTTTCGATTTTCAACCCATTGAGGCACCTTATATCTTCTTTTTCCTCTCTTTTCAATTATTTCTTTTTCTTCACACGCTTTTTTTTTTCTTTCTTTCCCTTCTTTTGTAGATATGGATATCTGACAAGCTCTGTTTACTTCATCCTCATGCTATTCCTCCTAGTCAATACCTACCCAAGCATTATTATGACTATTGGCCCAAGCATGTTGAGATGAGCTTTGAAGAGTTTACTAAGCTCATGGAGTGCATTGATGCTACAAACATCTAATGGGTAGTGGAGTGGTGGCGCATCTCAAGCATGGTTCACCGTAGCCTCAAAGACAACTATGTTCCTTTGGAAAGACTTCGCTATTGTTCTTAATACTCCACATGTCGCATTGCCAGACAGTTTCGTGACCGCCAAGGGGATCCCAGTGATGATGGCTCTTTCCACACCTTAGAGTTCAATGATAGGACCTTAAGCAGGATCTGTGAGTCTTGGCCACACAGGAGTGTGACTAGGGACATTCGTCCTCCTCAATTCCTTTATCCAATTTTAGGGTACAAGAAGTGGCTACAAGATGACATGAAGTGGGTCCTCATAGATGAAAAAGCTTATAAGAAGTCCAACAAAAGAAAGAGAGTTGAATGACAAACTTGATGTGGCCCAAATTTTAGTTTCTACACTTTATGATTCTCATGTCTTTTCGTTTGAATTTAATAAAGGATTGGAAGGTTCCAAATCCCCTATGGAAACAATTTATCATCTTTTAATTTGAGCAATAAAAGAATCATTTATTTATTATCTTTACTAATTGTCTTTATTTTCTTTTTTCTTTTTCTTTTCTTTTTTCCATGCCATGTAATTTTTGCCTATAACGTCCCTGAAGGAACTTTCGCCATGACCATGGTCTTTCCCCTATCTTTTGCCTAGATCACCCTTTTAGGTTTTCAACCTAGTAGGGTCCTCTTGCCTTAACTGAATGCTCGAAAATGTGTGAAAACACAAGAGCTATTTACGGCTCGATTGATTTTACTCTAACTTAATACTAAGTGCGGAATAGAGTAAATACGAGCAGATAAACAAACAAGCTACTCTAACCCATAAACATTATAAAACAGCAGTAAAATGAAAGGTAAAAGAGTAGGGAAGAAGAATGCAAACACAAGATAACACGCCGATGTGTTATTGAAGAGGAAACTGAAGAACTCAGCGAAAAACCTATCCACTGCCCTCCAAGTGGTAATCGATCCACTAGACAATCAGTTGGGATACATGGGTTAGCAAGAGACCCTCCAAGCCTAATCTACCCAATGTACCTAAGCCCTCCAAGCTCCTACTCCAACAAGGCTTCTCGGAACCGTGTCTTGTCTAGCTCTCCGAATCCCGCAACAAGCTCCATGTTGAATCTACCATCCTTGACTTCTTTCAATGCTTTCCAGTAGCACCAAAACCTCACTGAACATTTTAAAAGGGTGTGGTAAGTGTTTGGGCTATCAACCTCTCAATGGTATGGAAATGGAAAGGTAGGAGTTGAGGAAAATCCACAAGCAATTGTGTACAGTAATGTGGGTATAACAATCTCTAACTCTCAAGGTTTGTGGCTAGGGTTTCTCTTTGAAGCACTCCTCAACTTTTATGGATAATATGGGTATATATAGTGTGGGTACAGAAAGTGTGTATCAGATAGCACAGTTTGGCAAAATAGAATGTTTCGCTAGTGTCTCACGGGAAGGCCTTACCCGTGAGCTACTCGCGAAACATAGCTATCTCCATCTGTCCTGACTCTTCACATTCCAGTCATGTGCAGGGAACATGCATCATTTCGCGGGATGCTTAGTCTCGAGCTACTCGTGAAAACTCTTCTGTCTTCAATTGCTTGAGTCTTCATATTCTCTCTCTCTATCACACAACCCTTACAATTAAATCCCATAATAAATACAGGGTACAAAAGATTGAATAAAATTACAATTAAATTTGGCATGAAATTAAAGCCAACAAAACACATAGTTGTAAATTACAACTTTACAATAACTTTTGCCTAGGCCGCCCTTTCTGGTCTTCAACCTAGCAGGCCTTTTTCTTTTCTTTTCATTTTCAAACATTATATTTTCGAAGTCTATCCATGTTAATCGGGTGAAGCATATCTTCCCCATCGAAATCTGTATTCCTTGTTGCACCCTTTGACAAGATCTTTTTGATAACATATGGACCAGACCATCTTGGCTTCATTTTTCCGCTTGTATCAAAAGTCTCATCTTTAAGCACTTTTAGGACCAAGTCCCAAGTCCCCTTCTTTAAGGTTTCTAGGTTTCACTCTCTTGTTAAATGCTTTAGCAATCCTCTTTTAGTATCCTTGTGCGTGGTAATGTGCCCTAGCTCTCTTCTCATCTATCAAAGCCAAATGCTCATATCTTGCCTTCACCTAGTCTTCTTCTAAGACCTTGGTTTCTACTAGCACTCTCGAAGATTGTATCTCCACCTCAATTGGAAGCACCACTTCACTTCCATAGACCAAAGAGTAAGGTGTTGCCCCAATTGATGCACAGATAGAAGTTTTGTAACCCCATAAAGCAAATGGAAGTTTATCAGCCCAATTCTTGTATGTCACTACCATTTTGGGTAGGATGTCCTTGATGTTCTTATTGGCTAGTTCTATGGCCCCATTAGTCTGTGGTCGGTATAGTGAAGACTTATGATGCTCAATATTATACAACTCCATAATCCCTCGAACCTCCCCCTCAAAGTGTGAGCCATTGTCCAAAATGATCTCTTGGGGTACCCCATATCAGCAGATAATGTTATTCTCTATGAACCAAGCCACATGTTTGGCTTTCAAGACAGAGTAGGAAGCCATTTCCATCCACTTGGTGAAGTAATCGATTGCCACTAAGATGTCCTCATGTCCATTTGAGGCCTTAGGGGCTATTCTTCCAATCACATCTATACCCCATACTAAGAAAGGCCAAGGAGAGGTCATCCTGTACAATTCACTAGGCAATATGTGGTTCAAGTTTTCATGCGTTTGGCAGTCATAGTGTAGACACTGTATTTTGTCTACTTCCATTTGCATGCTAAACCCCGAAAATTCCAAAAATATTATATTTTCTCCATGGGGCCGTGGAAACATCTAGATTGACGGGGTGCAACCCGTTCGGGCATCGGAGCACTCGAAATACCATTTTAGGTCAAATTGACCAAAATGCCCCTGGTCAACCCTAGGTTGAATGAAAGTCAAATTTGGGTCAAAATCATCCCAAAATGATATATATATATATATATATATATATATTTTACATCAAACCCGAGTTACTCGATAATTTTCATCAACTTTGACCAAGTTTGACCTAAGGTTGACTCTCGAGAGCAACAGAAACTCTAATTTTGATTTGGTTCTCAAAACAGGTTGGGACCAATGCCATTGTGAAGATTATCAATTCCCTTTCCAACGACTATTCATAGGTCGAAATCGGAGTTAAAATGGTTGAGTACGCTTCATAGTTAGTACGCTTCCCGAGGCCATAAATTTTTATCCAGCCATTCGATTTTCAATTTCTTTAGTGTTATGGAAACTCAACATCCAAAGCCTTCTAGAAACACCAAGATCAACTCAATCTGAGTCCATGAAGGCCTTCAAATATGCGTCCGAAATTAAACTGAGAAAATGCTAGAATTGCTTATGTCAGCAAGGTGGCCGGTGGCCTTACAAGGTGCATGGGAAGCCAAAGGGTCATTTTTTCACTATAAATGACCATTAATCCCTCATTTTGCCAAAATAAAAATAAAAATTTCTAGGTAGTTTTTGGCAAATTCTCTCTCTCTCTCTCTCTTCTCTCTTTAATTTCTCTTCCAAACACATCAAAACACCTTCAAACACCTTAGATTATCATCTTTTCTCTACAATCTTCAAGGTAGTGTTCTTGTATCTAATCTTCCTCTCCTTGGTTCCATACCTTGGATTTTAGGTTTAGGGGTGTGGATGTAGCTTTCTAGCTACAATCCACACCCCTTTCTCTTTATTGCTCATCCTAGCTTATTTTTCCTCAATAAAATTCTTTTATTGCTTTTCCTAGCATGTTCTTGTTTCCTAGCAAGTCTTTATAGTTTTTCTAGCATGTTTCCTTGCTTATGTCATGATTTATCGCTTTGATGTTGTTGGCCTAACCTTCTTGGGCTAGGATATGTCTACTTTTCATGTTTGTGCTTAGATCCACATGATTTTACGCTCCTTTGCCATATTATTGCTTAGATATACATGTTTGTGCTTAGATATGCATCCTTAAGCCTAGATCTATGTGTTTATGTGCTCTGTGTGCCATGCTTGTATGCTCAGATCTATGTTGGTTGCTATGCTATGTGCTACTTTAGCCCTTTTTGTCCCTTGATATCTTTCTTTCTTGCTTTTTGGCCCTGTCGATGGGGTGTAGATCTAGATCCTGTGGTCTAGGCCTACATCTGCACACCTAATGTGGTTTGGTTATCAAGATATTTTTGAGTTCTAGATAAGGGTTGTATTCAACTGCGTATTTTCCCTATGGAAAAGATAGTACGCATTAACAATAGGTGATTGAATAGGATGACTATGAGGAATAAATATCAATTACCCAAGACTGTCCTTAAATCAAGTTACCATTAACTCAAAGTTAAGAAGGAAGATATTCTTAAGATTTCCATTCATACATGTTATGGAAAATACTGAATTTTAGTGATGCTAAATTGGTGGACTAATATATCTCTCTAATCAAGGACTAAGGTACGTCAAGTTTAGAGGACTAAACTTATTTTAAGGGGGGAACAGTGTAATACCCCGATTTGATTTTATGATCATCACCGTCATCATCATTATTACTATAGAGTTGAAGTATTATATGTGTGTGCACAGTAAAATGGGAGTAGACAATTTTGTGGTGCTACAAAATAGGCGAGAAAATTAAAGTTTTAGTACATACAATTTAGTGCAACAATTAAAATAAATAAAAGAGGAAGATGTTTTATAGGCTTCTTGGAGACTAAAGAGATAAGTTCTAGTGGGTTTTAAACTTTAGCCCACTAACTCACCAAGCCCACATCTCTGATGTGTTAAATATAGGGTAGAGGAAAAGATAAATTAGGGTTTTCATTGGAAGGGTTTCTTAGTAAACGTGGATGCCAAAGAAAATTTGAGAGGGAGAGAGAGAGGTGGCATGACAGAAGAAAGAGGCAAAATTGTTTAAGGGTATAAGGTTTGGCTACAAATCAAGGTGAGAACCCCATCTCAATATTACTATACTATTTATTGAGATATATATACGGTTTTGGCAATGTGGTAAAATTAAGTCATGTCAATTCGATTATAGTGGAAAGATGTTTATATATTAGCATTATTCAAATAAAGATCTGATGGTAATACTCTTAAGTTTATGGTAGTGGTGTAATTCATATTGGTTACCCGTTGAGTTTGAGGACTTTGGGTTTAACAAGAGATGACATATATTAGATTAAATTGCTAGTATTTAGTACACGATTTCACTAGGTTGCCTATGGTTAGTATTTTAGAACAAAATCATGGAATTTCAAATCTTAATCATGAATATTGTTAGGTTCTAAGAAATTAGGAACTAATGTATTAGAACTTCAATATGTATATGTTGGCAAACCATGATCAAAATGTTTAGTCTAGATTTAGGCTACTCAAAGCGTGTGTATGTGTAAAGTTGGAATTGAGTAACTGTAGGAAATTACTATTCAATTTCTACAAAGCTCAATTGATCGAAAATTAGACTCGATCAATCGAAGCTCATTTTAGTTGTTGTTGATATGCTATGTGTGTGAATCTCTTGTGAGATCTAGAGGTGTTTGCCTTCATACACACTTAGGGTTATCAAGATCAAGATTGATGTCAAGAGCTTGGTGATCACTTCAGTTGCTGTTTCAATAACTTAAAGAAAAACACAAGTGGGAGTACTTGTGGTTGCTATGGATTCAGGAAAGAAGTAGTACGTGGACTCGGAGCTGTCACATGGTCGTAGTAGTAAGTTTTCTACTCGAGGTAGCAATAGGATGTTGCTGGTCTAAGTTGCTATTGTAAAATTTCAATTCTTTCATAGTGGATCTGTTATACCTTGAGGATAGCTAGGTTAAATCCTCCCCAGGTTTTTTACCGGTTTGGTTTTCCTGGGTTATCATATTGTTGTGTTCTTTATTTTCCGCATTGTTTACTTGATATGATTTACTTGTGTTAACCTAGATTTAAATAATTTACCTAAGAAATCACTTGGCTAAATAACTAAGTTAATCAACTTGTGTTTTAAGGGGTCTAAAAACGTACAAATATGGCTTCAACATTTAGGGTTACATATATTAGGATGGCTTTAACGTTTTTGATTGGTTATATATATTATGATGGCTTTGACGTTTTTCTTTGGGGTTATATATATTAGATCCTACTTGCCCACTATGTGTATATTCTAGAACAAAGTCATGGTTATAGAGCCAAATTAAGGTTGAGGTTTTACTTTTCGTTTAGGACATATATTAAAATCCTAAAGTTTTGGCTACTGCCAATGAGTGTTGATAAATTCAAGGAAACATATTTTTGGGTAGAGATGTCTTGCATTAGTGTTATTATTTAGTTCAACAAAGTATAATCTTAGTGAGTCAGTTGTATAATTTGATAAGCTTTATGTTTTATGGAGGATATTAAGTAATTCCCATGGTTAATTATAGGTCCTATTTAAGAGTGTTTTGAGACTTTTTAGAGTGTGTTTCGGCTAGACTTTCAGAGTGATTCAAGTGCTGTAAGTAATTATGCATAATATGCACAAGTTTTGTTCTTTAGGTTCTTAGAAGTCAAAAGTTATGTTTTTAAGCTTACGTGAGAAACTTCGACTTTTAAATAATGTTTTAAAGAGAAACTTTAAACTTTAAATAACATTTTGAACATCTAAATCTCATTTAAAAGATGATGTCTAAACGAAACTATTTTCAAAAAAGAATTGAGTTTCAAGATAAGTTTTCTAAAAAGGTTCTTGTTCTTTAAGTTTTTTTAAAACCAAGTTATTTCAAAGTCATTTTCTTCTTTTCCAAATGGTATTTAAGATGTTTCTTTTAGCAAAATGGGTTTTCAAACTTATTCAAGAATTGTAAAAATATTTATATAAACTCTTCAATTCTTATTCATTCCCTAAGAGAGTCAAGCATCCTTTGATTTATGTTTCAATTCGATATTGTGATATTCGTTATTGAAATTTCAAATATGTGTATAAACACCCTTGAACGTTTAGACCCCCAAATTACAACTTAACCAATTCAAGCATTATGTCAAACAACTAGTGTGCGGAAAATTAACATAAGCTATAATATGGAATTGGAAAAACTATCTAAGCCAAATTAAAATCACAACCCACAACAGATAATAAAAAGCAAAGATAAAAGGGAAGGAAGATGCAAACACAAAGACAACACGCGATGTGTTATCGAAGAGGAAACCGAAGTCCTCGGCGTAAAACCTCTCCACCGCCCTCCAAGCGGTCAATAATCCACTGGAAAAATGTAGTTAGGATACATGAACAGCAATAGACCCTCCAAGCCTAATCTACCCGATGTACCTAAACCCTCCAAGCTTCTTGCTCCAACGAGGTTGCGCCGAACCTTTTTCTTTTCTAGCTTACCGGATTCCGCTATAATCCATAGCATCCGCCATCCTTGGCATCTTCCAATGCTTCCCAAAACTCCAAAAACACTTAACACTCTAAATGGGTGTGGGTAGTGTTTGGATAGAAATCTTCTCTCAATAGGTATGACAATGAGAGAGGGAAGGAGAAGAGACTACAAAGATTTCTCTCTAAGAATAAGTAGCTCTCTCTAATTGGGTGGGTGTTTTGAAGAAACCTCTCTTAGGGTTTTTCTTTCTGAATGGCCACACCTATTTTGTGGGAATGAGGGATATTTATACTGGTGTGAGAATGGAATGCGAAGAGTCAGTTTTTCCAAAACAGGGTTGGCTGGCGACTTGACCTCGTGACTTGACTGAGTCGCGAGTCCTTGCTTCACTACATAGTCTTGAGCATTTTTTCATACTCTCTTACATACTACCCTTACATGATTCCCACCTACATACAGGGTTTCTAAGTGCTGTATTACAAGCAAATTTGTCACGGAATAAAGTCAACACATGGTTGATTAAATTCAACCTTACAATCTCCCCCTTTGGCTATTCCGTGACAAAACACCCTAAAACAGACTCTAGACTTAAACGTGAGTTTGAGAACAATGACAAAACTCTCACACACCTAAATCTAGAAGCTGTGAAACTCTTGAATCATATGACCATAAATCTCCTGAAACACAACAATACACCATGATCATTGTATGCAGAAAAGCATGAAATGCATGAAATGCATATGAAACAGGCAATATGTGATCAAGCAAAGATGGAGTTAAGAAACAAACAATGGCTAGATCAACAAAGCAATCACTACAAGGTAGTGACCACAATGCTCATTCACACTTGGAATGAACACTTGAACAAACAAGTAAACAAGCTTAATGCAAGTCACTTGCATGTTCTACACTCAACCAATGCACAATACACTAAATATATGCATCTAGGAACAATCCTACAAGGGCACAAGAGTGACAGTATTTAAAAGAAAATGCAAGACATTTAGATAGAAGTACTGATTTGAACAAAGCATAAAAGGCTGCATAAAGTATGGTACAAACCATAAAGTCTACAAATATGCATAAAAACATAACCCTAAAAGCTTACATAAGCAACATAGATACAAAGTACAAAATACTGAATACAAACTTAAACAATATAAATTAAAAGTGCTTAAAATTTCTCTCCCCTTCAGAATGATGAAAAGCTGTGATGCACTTGGAACATACATACTTGTAACCTGAAACACTTGCACAAAACACATTAGACCCTCAAGGTAAAGCAAGTAATAAAATGACAAGTATAATGTAACAAGTAAATTGCGATCAAGTAAACATGATGTGAAACATGTGAGCAACTTGATCATACACCAAAACAGTCATATAGAAATGACTACAATGATCACATAGCAAAGCAAATGATCATCCGAACATGCATTCAATGAAGCACAATAGCATAGGGATATATGCATGTCCAAAGCACAAACATGATGCAATGAGAACAACAAAGCATAACTCAAAGCACCATAAAGCCAACAAGAAAACAAGCAGAACAAAGTTTTCTAGTTAACACAATGTCTTCTCCCCCTTGGTATATGCATCTCCACTATGGAAAATCTCTCCCCCTACAAATGTGCATGAGAAATAGAATTTCTCCCCCTAAGGATGTGCACAAGAGTCATATAGAAATGACAAAACACTCCGATATATACTCTCTAGAGTATACTCTCCCCCTTTTTGTCAGGAATAGACAAAGGGTCAAGAAGAAATGAGGGCAAGAGATGAAGGAACGAACAATGATAATGATGCATGAGGGGTGCAAGATGAATGAGAAAATGAAACTCAAACCTAAGACAAAGTAACATGCTACAAAGCATAAGGTAAACATGACATGTTAGGATGAAGAAATAAGGTAAAGACCAATGCATGACAAGGGTAACAAAAGTGTGTGCAAGAGGTGGCTAAGTGCAATGCATGACCAATGCATGAAAAATGCACATGTGGGGCAAGGTGTGTTAAATACACAACCAATGAACCAAACATGTTCCTAATGAGGAAACATGAGAAACCCCAAAGTTTGGTACTCATCGGAGTCCAAACAAGCGAGAAAATGTCTAAGAGGCATTTTATCAAACACCTAACATGCACACTATGAACAATAATGTGAAACAATACATGAACATCATGAAATCCACCCTTAATACATGTTCTTTCTGCCACAAGGGGCCAACATCCAATGCAAATCAACAAAAGAAACCAATCTCATGAAGAAAATTGACAAAAATTAAGTTTTCCCAACCCCTATGATAAAAACCCCAACCAAGAGCACAAAACTCTCCAAAACATAATCCAAGGATCAAAATTAATGAAAAGAATTTATAATTACCTTAGAAATGTTAATGGAATGAAAAACCATTCAAATTGGTTGGATTTTAATGAAAAAATATTGAAAGAGGGGTTTTAGAGAGGATAGGAGAGGTTTAAAACAAGTTTCCTACAAAAAGCCCTTTAAAAAACTATTTCTGAGCGTTTTGCGACTGGGTGAGTCGCGAGGTTCAGTCACGAAAATTTTCGCGAGTCGTGAGTGAGTCGCGAGCAAGCCGCGAGTCGCGAGGTTCAGTCGCGAAAATTTTTGCAAGTCGCAAGTGAGTCGCGAACAAGCCGCGAGTGAGTCGCCAAAAGCTTCTGTATGAACTCGCGACTGGGGTTTCGTGACTGGCGAGTCGCCAGCCGAGCCGCGAAAAACACTGACACCTGTTTTTCAATACAGAACATGGTTAAACGATGAAAAACAAAGTAAACACTAAACATGAACACAAAGAGTGATAAAAATCACTTCTAAAAACATATAAAATGATCAAAAATCTTTTTGGATTGAATCATATATGATTGAGCACACACACATCACATTTAGACAAGTACAATCTAACAAATGAATAAGACATTCATTGAACATTAGGCATGTGTGTTGTGTGTGTGTATCAAATGTGGAATAGTCCTTAGTCTAGAGTGAAACTTCAATGATCAATTCAATCAAGTCATACACAACTAGTACTAAGTCAAGTGGTCTATCTCAATTATAGAAATGAACATATATGACCTCCCACAAGAAAATGATTACATGAAATTGAAGCTTTTCATTTGGCTTCTTACAATTCATATCATTTGATCATTTTGAATCAATACAACTCATTTTGAGCAATACATCTCATTTTTGAGATTGATACCTGAAATTTTTGATATTTCAATTTGATGAACAAGTCTTTGGCTTTTGGGCATTAAACATTTTCAATACAAGTCGTTTTCCCTTTTTCCTAGTCAAATACTAGTATGTGCAATGGGTTTTGCAGCTCATTATCTCTTTTCATTTTGAGATTTACATTTATTGAGCTCTTTAAGCAATAAAAATAAAAGAGTGGGAAGAGATATAAGTACAAGTCTACGCAAGTATCAAAACCAACATGACTATTGACTAATCATTCATGACAAGCTTGAAGATCAATTTACAACAATCACACAAAGATGTCAAAATTTTTCCCACAAAGATATAAGTGCAAAAATAACAAGCTAAGCTCGAAAATGCACAAAGCCATTTGTACAAAGGTACAAGGCCAAACTAACATGTGATATGTGCTCAAACAAATACGATCAAACTTTTTAAATTTTTCACTTTTTATGTGGTTTTGGATTTTTACTCATACAAAATGAAAACATAAAAAGCAAGATAAAAAATGAAACAATGCATACAAATAAATGCAAGATGCACAAAATGCATGAAGTTATGACATTTAATGCATGAAAGGTCCTACAAAGATCAAAAGAATTAGATCAAGGACCAAAAGAGCAAAGGCTCAACCATAGAAACCCTTCCTCATCCAAACGGAACGATTGTTTGGAATGAGTGTCTCAAGAGAAGTGAGACGAGGGTTGGAAGAATGAGAACCGGAGATGCACATAGTCAAGGAGTTAAGAGCATCAAACATTTTCTTTAACAACATGCTATTTTCACTCAAAATCGGTTTACTCTTTTTAGCACAACTTCCAAAAAGCTCAAGTTTTTCTTTTCTTTTGATTCTTTTAAAAGCATGAAACTTAGAGCATTGAGGTCTTAGATGACCAAAGGCACCACAATGGTGACAAACAATGTGTTTAGGTCTGCTAGGCTTTTTGAGAAGGGATCTAGCAACATGGTTTTGTTCCCTCTTCAACTTATGACATTGAGGTCTTATATGACCAATCACACCGCAATGGTGGCAAATTGGAACAAACTTAGATCCTTTCAAAACCTTAGGTTGAGACCTAAACGAAGGCTTTGACTTAACAACCTTTCTCTCCACCTTTTGATTTCTTTTATGTGGAGGAATGTACACCGATTTGTCCTTTAAAGTAGAACATACAATAGGCACAAAATCGGGTACCACAACATGATTGCAACAAATATTTTCATCCTTGTTAACAATAGGTTCAGCAATCAAACACTTGGCATGCATCTTAAGAGATTCATTTTCACATTTAAGATCATCAACAAGTTTGTTAGACAAAACAAATTTAGCATCCAAGTCCATATTCAAACATTCAAACTCTTTCAGCTTTTCAAGAGAAATTTCAGCAATTTTTTTATATTTCTCAACCAATTTGTTGGATTCATTGAGCTTAGCAATCAAATCATCATTTTCACAAAATAACTTGCTCAAATTCTTTTGAAACTTCTTAGCATTTTTCTTCAAGAGTTTGTCAACAACACCCATAGATTCAAATAACATGTCATCACACTTATGAGGATTAACACTCATAAAGGCATTTTCACAAACACATGGCATGTTATATTCATCACCAACCAAATCATGCAAAGAGTCATACAAAGCACAATCCATGGCAAATAAACACAAGGGGTCAAGGATCACACTTAGGTATTTAAATCATAACAAGTGTACCTGCTCTGATACCAATTGAAATTTCAAATATGTGTATAAACACCCTTGAACGTTTAGACCCCCAAATTACAACTTAACCAATTCAAGCATTATGTCAAACAACTAGTGTGCAGAAAATTAACATAAGCTATAATATGGAATTGGACAAACTATCTAAGCCAAATTAAAATCACAACCCACAGCAGATAATAAAAGGCAAAGATAAAAGGGAAGGAAGATGCAAACACAAAGACAACACGTGATGTGTTATCGAAGAGGAAATCGAAGCCCTCGGCGTAAAACCTCTCCGCCGCCCTCCAAGCGGTCAATAATCCACTAGAAAATGTAGTTGGGATACATGAATAGCAATAGACCCTCCAAGCCTAATCTACCCAATGTACCTAAGCCCTCCAAGCTTCTTGCTCCAACAAGGTTGTGCCGAACCTTTTTCTTTTCTAGCTTACCGGATTCCGCTATAATCCATAGCATCCGCCATCCTTGGCATCTTCCAATGCTTCCCAAAACTCCAAAAACACTCAACACTCTAAATGGGTGTGGGTAGTGTTTGGATAGAAATCTCCTCTCAATAGGTATGACAATGAGAGAGGGAATGAGAAGAGACTACAAAGATTTCTCTCTAAGAATAAGTAGCTCTCTTTAATTGGGTGGGTGTTTTGAAGAAACCTCTCTTAGGGTTTTTCTTTCTGAATGGCCACACCTATTTTGTGGGAATGAGGGATATTTATACTGATGTGAGAATGGAATGCGAAGAGTCAGTTTTTCCAAAACAGGGTTGGCTGGCGACTTGACCTCGCGACTTGACTGAGTCGCGAGTTTAAGCCGCGAGCTAGCTGAATGGCCAGTCTGGATTTTTGTCCTGTAGTGCTCCAGCTGGCATGACTATTCAGCTCCTTTGCTTGCTCTGCGCGTGTGCAACTTTTGGCGGCTTGCAAGCCGCGAGCCTCCCGCGAGATCAAGCCGCGAGTCCCTACTTCACTGCACAGTCTTGAGCATTTCTTCACACTCTCTCACACACTACCCTTACATGATTCCCACCTAAATACAGGGTTTCTAAGTGCTGTATTACAAGCAACTTTGTCACGGAAAAAAGCCAACACATGGTTGATTAAATTCAACCTTACAGTTATGTTAGAAAATTATTCTATTTTGCATAAACTTTGCTTTTGTGACAAGTGACTCAAAATAAGTGTTTTTAGAAATGATCAGGTATATTTGTAAGCCTGCTTACAGGGTTGTATGTGAGAATAAGTGTTGATTCCTCACCAACCGAGGTTAGATATTGGTATCCGCTCAGAGGATTGTATATGAGAATATGTGATATGTGTATATGTGACATTGTGCTCTGATCTATTATCTGTATGTGTTTTCGAATGATTTTAAGATTTGATTACATATATATTAAGTAATTCATTATATGTTTTGGAATAATTATATTTGATATCTTTGAATGAGTTTGTGAAAAATCAAAATACTCGTGTTTTGCTTGACTTTATTCTATTGTGTATTGTGTATAATTGCTAACTAGATGTGTGGCTCACCCCATCAATATCAATTTTTAGATTAAAGTTTAGTTGGGAAATAGAATCTTTGAATCACTTCGTAAGGTGCAAGGTAGAGCATGGAAGTTTTTAGGCGACATCAATAATGCTTAAAGCCTTAAAGGATTTTTAGTTACTTTTATTTCAATTTAGATTTATAGTATTTGGAGATTATTTCTAAATTGTGGATTATAGATATTGTAAAAGGTTTATTAAGAACATTGTTTATTTGGAGTTTTAAATAAATTTGAAATTAATTATGTTTATTGAGTTATGTAAGATCAGCTAGTCATGCATCTAAATTCGTGTTCCATGGATTTGGGTTGTGACAAGGGTATCCATGTACCCCTTTTATTTTCTTGCCCCTTGCTTGGGTCCCATTCCCTGGGTATGGCAATGTCTGTTATACATTTTTTATACCTTGCTGAGCCATACCCTTGGAACGTTGACAATGTCTGGTTTACTTTCCTACTCTGTGTGATAGCATTGTGCATGATGCATGTATATATATATATATATATATATATATCTGCCTAGTGAGAATAGCGTTTGGCATGTTATGACGCAGCAAAGCGCTGCCAGATTTCTGCCACGAAAATAAGGCGAAATGCTTCCGAATTTTCACCGTGGAAATTTGGCAATAACTTCAAACACACTTGGAAAGCATTGATTGGGACCACACCAATTCCGAAACCAAACCTCAAAGCCCAACACATTTAAAGCCCCGGAAGCTAATGCCAATAGCTTGTTTTCAACTATCAATGTCCTTAAATTATGATTTTACCAAAATAAAGGACTATCTTTAGACAATCGTTGTGGGGTGCCTAACACCTTCCCCACACGTAACCAAACTTTTGAGCTTAAGAATCAAGATTTTTTTCCCATTCATATTAGATTAAGAAAAATGCCTTTTTTCTTAACCTATTATCGATAATAAAATCAAATAGAGTCAGGTGACCAATCACACCTTAGAAAAACCCAATGATTGGTGGCAACTTCACTTAGCCTTGGTAACATCTTAAAATTGACTCATATTCTAGTCACACACCTGAGGTATGACACACCTCAATATTCTCGCACCGAGATATACATATAAGTGCATAAGCATCACCACGATGGGTGGTCGACAATCAACCATGAGGCGTTGACACATGGCAACTCTTCACAATGTCCACATAATCAGTTTCCATCATGCTCCAATAGTACCCTATCCTTAGAATCTTCTTGGTTAACATCCTTCCATTCATATAAGGACCATAAATCCCTTGGTGAATTTCCTCCATAACTCTTTCCGCTTCTTCTTTCTTTAGACAACGAAGGTGTTTGCCATCATAGGACCTCATATAAAGCTGTCCTCCGTATAGGATGTATTGTATTGCCATCATCCTAATCGAATGACACTCTCTGTTGTCGGTACCATTTAGACGTGCCCCCAACTCCAAGAATTTCATGATGTCATAATACCAAGGAACCTCTTCCTCTTCGATAACCAAGACTTAAGTTTCATTCTTCTCCTCGTGCACTAACTCATAACTTTTTTAATCTCTAAAGGTCGTGTCCAAACTCCCTCTAGTATATCCACCATAGATGCCAAAGTAGCTAAGGCATCTACAAACTGATTCTGAGCTCTAGGGATGATTGTGTACTCAATTTTACCAAATAGTTATGGTCAAATCCTCTAGACACTGTTGATAAGGTTTCAAATGTTCTTCCTTTACCTTCCACAACTTCTGGGCTTAAGCTATAACCAAGTTCGAATCCTCAAACACTTCTGCCTCTTTTACCCCTAACTCTTTAAGGGCTTTCATTCCAGGAATACAAGCTTCATACTTTGCCATGTTATTAGTTGCCTCAAAGTTCAATTTGACAGCCAAAGGCACATGGGATCTATCAAGGGTGATCAAAAGTACTCTTATTCCATTCTCATATTGGTTCACAGCTCCATCAAAATATATTTTCCATGCCCCTAGCTCAATATTTAGAATATCCTAATCCGGAAAGTCTTCTTTCCAATCCTCTCCCTCTATAGTATTCTCGGCACAAAAATCAGACACGGCACTCCCTTTGATAGTCTTCTTCGCCACATACTTCAAATCAAACTCTGCCAATAGGATCAACCTTCTTGATAGTCTTCCACTCAAAGATGGTTTCTCAAATAGGTACTTCAAGGGATCCATTCTGGCTACCACCTATACTTGGAATGGTAGAATGATGTGTCTCAACTTTTGTACGGCCCATACAAGTGCAAAGCATGACTTCTCTATGAAGGTGTACCTAGTCTTATAATCATGGAATCTTTTGCTCAAATAGTACACTGTCCTTTCATTCTTATCATCGTCCACTTGTGTAAGCATACTTCCAACCACATCTTCTATGATAGAGAGATATAAGAGTAACGGTTTTCCATGCGTCGGGGGTACCAAGATAGGTGGATGGAAGAGATATTCCTTAATAAGCTCAAAAGCTTTCTAACATTCATCATTCCATGTGTGGGGTTCATTCTTCCTTAGGAGTTTGAAGATGATCTCACAAGTGGAAGTGAGTTTGGTAATAAATCGATTGATATATTGTAGTCGACCTAGGAACCCTCTTATTTCCTTCTCATTCTTGGGTTGGGGCATCTCCAATATGGCTTTAATCTTGGATAGATCAACTTCTATCCCTCTATCACTTACTAGGATACCTAGCAACTTCCCAATTGTTACTCCAAAGGTACACTTCTATCCCTCTATCCTTGGATTTTACAATCATATCCTCAATGTATACCTCAAGCTCATTATGCATCATGTCATGTAATAAAGCTGTGGCCATCGTTTGGTAAGTCACACCTGCATTCTTGAGCCCAAATGGCATTATTGTGTTACAATAGATCCCCTATTCCATGGTGAAAGTGATTTTAGTCATATCCTTAGTAGCCATCTTGATTTGGTTGTACCTTGAGAAACCATCCATGAAAGACATCAAAACACTACCAGTTGTATTATTCACTAAGACATCTATGTGGGGAAGAGGGAAATCATCTTTAGGGCAAGCCTTATTCAAATCTCTAAAATCCACACACATCCTCACCTTCCCATCATTCTTGGGTACGAGCACAACATTGGCTATCCATTTAGCTTGGTGTACGGGCTTAATGAACCCTACTTTCAACTGTTTCATGACCTCTTCTTTAATTTTTAAGAGCCATTCGATTCTCATGCGCCTCAACTTATGCTTAATGGGCACCATGTAGGCATGGGTATCAATGTGATGTTAGGCTATCTTGGGATCAATTTCAGGCATATCTTCATAGGACCATGCAAACACTTCTTGGAACTACATAATGAGATCCTTGCGATCAATTTCAGGCATATCTTCATAGGACCATGATCCTTGAGATCCTTGAGATCCATACGGGTTGAGCCAATTTTAATTAAACATGGATTTTCATTATTACCCAAATTAAGAGTTTCAAAAGTTGGTTCCATAGGTTCAATTTTCTTTTCTAACTGTTTATTAATTTCATTTGAATCATTTAAGTGTATAATTTCAATATTATGGGACATATCAAAATAAGCCAAATCAGAATTCATTTTATTGAAAATATTGAAAAGTACATCGGGACTTGCATTACAAAATTTCTTTTACCCACTCTTAGAAAACCCAACCCAAGTCTAATTATTAAGTTACCCCACAACAGGCATAATGAAGGTAGACAAATCATTTAGCTCCTTGATGGCGGTGGCAATGACAAACACGTCCCCCTCCATCTTCAGTATAGTCTCCAATGCTTCAGCATCCATGTAGTCCACCCAGTCGACTTCTTTTGGAACCTCCTTGATCACCATGGTAGGCTTCTCCTTGAAAGTGAGCTTCTCATTGAAGAACATCTCCCATCCCAAATACACTTTTCCATCTTTGCCCACCCAAAGCTTGGGAAAGCCACAAAAAGGAAAGTCTCCTCCTTCCTTCACAAAGTTCCCATTGAGGGTTCTAAGGTTCTTCTTGATTCTGTCACAACCTTCAAAGAATCCCAAACCTTCCTTGGTCAGTTGAGTCTTGAAATTGGGGAATTCAGCCACCCCTTTTCCTCCTTTTCCAAGACCCATACCAAGCATATACCCTCTGTTCTTCATCATCGCAATCACCTCATGACTACAATATGGGACCAAATTCGAAGTGTACCTTTCATCCTTCCATCCATAATTAGCATGTGCACAAATTTAAAGCCACTCATTTGGAGCTCACTTTCTCCTTCCTCAAGTCCACAAATCGGTGCTAGGATCTCACCATCACCAAACACTACAACAACTCCTTCCTTCTATAGGATCTTCATCTTTTGGTGTAAAGAAGAGGGGATGGCCCCAATAAGGTGAAGCCATGCCCTTCTGAAGAAAAGGTTGTAGTTGAGAGTGATATCCATGACGTGGAATTCCACAAATGTTTCCAATGGGCCAATCTTGCAAGGAGCTTTGAAAGCTCCCATAACTTTCCTTGAAGTGTTATCATATGCCCCAATAGTCAAAAGAGAGGGGATGATAGTTTCCATATCTAGGCTAATAATGAGAGCGGTCCTAAGAAGGCATACATTCAATGCAAATCCATTATCAATAAGCACCACCGGAACTTTAGCACCCATGCACTCAGTGGTGATTTGTAAAGGTCTAGTATGAGTGGCTCCTTTGGGAGGAAGGTCCTCATCGGAAAAAGCCAGTAAAGGGTGAAATGGAGCCTCAACTCCTATGAGAGATAGCACTTCTTGTGGTGTAGTTTCTATAAGTACTTCTTTCCCATTCAAAGCCTCCAAGAGAGCACTACAATGCTTGTGAGAAGCCATAAGTAAGCCCTATACCGATACGGCTTGAGTCTTCTTCAATTAAGTCAAATTCCTATCTTCTTCTTCCTTCTCTTCTTTTCCTTTAGGTTCCATGGGCTTAGACCCTTCTCCTATGTCCCTACCAGGATGGTCCTTTTCTATGAAGGATGGTTTGTAGTGTTTCCCACTCCTTGTAATGTTTACCACATTGTCCTCTATGACTCTTCTCTTCATCTCAGTTATCCCTTTGGGAAGTATCCCCCAAATAGACACCACGTTACTTAAAACCTCATCTTCTTCATCCCATATTCCTTCGACCTCCACGGCATTAACCTCTACAGTCTCTATCAACTTTGAACAATCTCATTCAATCTTATCAATTTGCACCCAATTTTGATATGGAGGAGGAGCTTGGCAGTAATTCAGCAAAAGGTTCTTCCTAATTCTAGGCTTAGTGATGATGTTGGGATTTGGGAGAGTTCCATTGTCAATGAGGTTTTGTATCTTGTGTTTGAGGTGGAAGCAATTATTGGTCTTATAGCTGAGTTTCTGGTGCAAGTGGCAATATTCATTGAGGTTCCAAGTGGGAGGTACGGGGTTAGGTGTGGGTGTGGGGTTTAAAGGTTTAATGAATCCTTTGGAAGACAAATTCACATATGCTTAGGCAAGGGTCACCCCTAGGTCGGAAAATTCTCGGTGCTCTTTCTTTGTGAAGCTTTGGTAGGCTAAGGTTTATTAAGGTATGATGACACTTACATTCACGGGATTGGGAGCTTTAGAGGTAGTTGCTCCTCTTCCATATGTCTTCTTGACTAAAGGTTTGCTCTCACCCTTCTCTAATTATCAACTATTGATGGCATCCTCTATCCTAGTTCCATAGTCGCACAACTCCTTAAAAGAACTAATAGGAGATGACAAGAGCCTACTATATATGTTGGAAGCAAGTTCTTGATAATCATGTTGATTTGATCTTTCTCATTTGGCCAATTAACCATCCTAGATGCCTTTCCCTTCCACCTTGTCATGTACTCGGAGAATGTCTCCCCTACTCCTTGCTTAGTGGTCTCCAAATCTCTTAAAATCATATCAATCATAGTATTAAAGATGAATTGACCCATAAACAACTCCACTAATTCATTCCACACCTTAGTTTTACTAGGATCCAAACTATAGTACCACCTTGATGCACCCCCTGTGAGTGAGAGAGGATATGCATGCAAAATTTGCTTCTCATCCAACCTTTCATTTCAGCGATGCTTAGGTATCTCCTAAAATTGTTGCTTCGGGTCTCTAGGTCCATCAAACTTTTCCGCAGGGGAAATCTTGAACTTTGGAGGTGGTGCAATGGGAGTTTTGGAGCTTATGGCCTACATGTTATAGAGACAATCATCCATCCCTTTGGCCTTACTAAAGGCAAGTTGCATCTTCTCCATTTTCTCTCTAATGGCTTTGGTTTTTGCTGTGAGTTTCTCAAATTGCTTGCTCCTTTCATAATCAGCTTTATCCCTTTCATCCCAATCTTCCACTTCTTCAACATCAAGGTCCTTTACATGTGGGTTTGTCTTCTTCAATTTGGCTTCTTCTAACTTAGTGAGAGGACTCCCCATCTTTTTGAGAGTGTCACTTTGTTCTTCCATGTTCTTGAATATCTTTTGTGCAATCTTATCACTAATTGGAGCAGCCATTGTTGCTTGAGATGATTCCCCTACT
Organism: Quercus lobata; assembly: GCF_001633185.2. Classification (NCBI taxonomy): domain Eukaryota; kingdom Viridiplantae; phylum Streptophyta; class Magnoliopsida; order Fagales; family Fagaceae; genus Quercus; species Quercus lobata. Next base: position 35,937,986 of record NC_044913.1, on the reverse strand, counting down.
TGAAACTCTTCTTCTTGGTGTATGTCCTCAATCTTGACCAAACGCCTTCTGTTCTTTTCTCGAATCCAAATTGGAGTAGGGATATGTTTTCTTGACTTTGGTGGTGCAATGGTGCCTTAAAAGAAGTCCCTTTTTCATTAAGTCCATGTCCCATTTAAAAAGGTTCTTTCTTTTATTCTTAGATGTTCTTAAAAAAAAAAATCTTTAAGTCCATTTTAATGAAGACCCAATTACAAAGTCACTCCCTTTCCTCTCATGGACCTTGCCCCTTGTTTCATTAGGTTTTGGTCCATTTACAATAATGCTCTCATCTTACTCTCATGGGCTTCCATTAGGCTCTTCCTTTTTCATTTTATTATCATTCATTTTTATTTTTTATTTTTTTGAAGTAACCCTTAAGCTAGAAAATATTGTAGCCTTCCTCTCAAGGTCCATGAAGTTCTCATAATTTTGGACCTAGGCATACAACGAAGAGGCCTAAGATTAGGGAAATCCATATTGACTTTGTAGGATTTTGGATGCTAAGCCCATAGCATACTTGTTATCTTAGGCCCAAAGGTTCTCCTTTTCAAGAGGCCTTTTGATTTGGGCTTATGATAGCAACTAGGCTATGATCTCATGAATCTTTCAAGTTAAGATATACCCTTTAGATTTAGGGACAAGCCTCTTATATGTGAGAACTTCGTTTCTTTTGTCCCTTTTGTCTTAGGGTATGCCATAACTTTACGGTCATCCTCCCAATTTTATGTCTTTTATTTGTCCTTTAGAATTAGGTGATCACAAGATATATGGTTGAACAAACAAGAGATATATAAAGGGTATCCTCTTTGATTGGATCTAAGATCTCTCTAAGTGTGGGTCAGTCTTCCTAAGGCTAAAGGGATAGATAAGCAGGTCACTCACAACCTATCATAGGCAATGGCACACATTGTGAGTTCGTGGGATGAACTTCGAAAGACTTGGGCCCGAATGGAGCCTTTCATCTTCCCACTCATCACCAACCAAGGTATAACGGACAAAAGATCCAAGTGATTTGTGTGTGCAATAAGTACTAAATAAGCATTTATTAAGGTTAAGACATAGGAGTAATAGGAATTAAACTCACAATCCCCAGTGTAGTTGCCATTGTGGACACAACGAGGAGTCGCCACCTAGTTTTGCAATGGCCTAGGAAACATATATATGGCGTCCTCTCAAGGAAGGACCTTTTGATCTTACTACCAGAGATATGGGTTTGGAGTTAAGGTACGGTCTTGGGAAGGTGTTAGGCACCCAAAACCACCCAACCCTAAGGTTGGCTTCCCATCATTATGTCTTATGTCTTAACCTTATTAAAGGCATACTCAATATTGTATGTAACTCACACACACAATAACATGCATCTAAACCCACAACATGGCACCAATCACCCCTTACCATACATCTAATCATGGCATACCCTATTATACATCTAGCATACATGTCATGGCATGAAGGCATTCATCACAACACAAACCCTAATCATACATCTAGTCATGCTTCATCATAAACCCTATCATTATATCATCATATCCATCCAAGGAAGAAACATGTGAGGAAGCACAACTTCATCAATCAAGCAAATTGACATCTAAACAAAACCCTACTCAAAGATGTATGTTCATGTGAATGCATGACTTACCTTTACTTACCTTGCAGCAACTCAGCACCTATGGCATTATGCATAAGCATATGAATGCATGATCATGGTATTGAAATATGGACAACACAAAAATAAACCCCAAATCTAAGCATGTGAAGGCAATCATCTAATTAAACATGTGAAACAAAAGCTTTAAAACACAAAAAAAAAAAAAATATATAAAGAAGCCTAAACTGAAGTAAAAATGTGAAAGCAGAAGCAAAAACAGAAGAAGACAAAATTAGGGTTTTTGGGTTGGTTCATGTGTACGCATGAACAACCCTGCATGCGCATGATCGAGGCTATGTAACCCTAAAAAACATAAAAAACAGAGCAAGATTCAAAACATAAATCATAGCAACCTAACATGCTTAAAACATAAAGAAAACATAAACCTAGTCTAAGCAAACATGTTATAAGCATAAAACAAACAAAGAAACATATCAAAGACAAAGTTAAAAGCCAAAAAAGAATAAAAAATAAAAGATGAAAGAAAGGATAAAAAGAGAATACCTCAAAGCAAAGCTCCTAGGCTTATTTTTTTTACTGTTCCCCTCAGTCAAATCTATCACAAACCAATAAGAAAGTGATTCGTAATATTAAATCTTGAAGATCAAGCCTAGAAAAGGCCCTAATCAAATAAAATTGACTTGTTGATGCTTTGTGAAAAACTCCCTCTTTGATTCACTATTTCTAGTGAATCTTAGTGTTTTCTTGTGAGATTTTTGTGTGTTTTTTAAAGGTATCGTGTATGACTATTTATATTGTGAAAATTGGAGTTTGGAACGACTCCCAGAAGATGTGGGATTCGTTCCAAACCTTAGTCTTTAATGCTAAAAACTTGCCTTTCCGGTGTTTCTGAAACCCTACCTACGTGCGGACTATTGTTTGTGTACGTAGGCTCTTAGGCTACATAAGCAGGTTCATGGCTGCATACGTAGGCTTACAGTTTCTTTTGGCTTTTATTTTCCAAAAATAGATTTTTAGCTCATTAAAAAGTTATATTTTTCTATTTTAACATCTCTTAAGTCAATTTGTAATCTGATTGAGTCCAAAACCAACCTTGGGTCTTAGAATTTCAGCATATTAAGGAATGAGGGCCCGAGTCATAAGGGGTACAAAATTCGGTGTCTATAGTCACATCACATTTATGCTTTACCACCCTTTTGTCAAGAGAAATGACTTTTGGAAGTGTTTGCACTATTCAAGTCAGTCTACTAGCATTTAATGTGGAAGAGATTAGGTAGAGAGTATCTCATTAATGTGGAGGTGGCTGCCTATGTGATCCTTATCCCTTTTTGACGTTTCCCGAGGTGATCTTGATGATAATGGTATCTCAGATGAAACAAGGAATTGGTTACCCATGGTTCTTTATGTATCTGTTATAGGAAAAGCTTTGCTATCCACCTCAAATGAGAGCCTTGGTGGTGGTAGCTAGCTTGGATCTTCGTGGGATTTCTTTTGGGGAGTTGCCCTTTACATCACAGGCTCTTCATTCCTATTCTCATCCTTGGGCCAAGCCCAACTTCTAAAGCTTGATCTGATGGGTTTTCGGCCTCCAGTTCGGGTTTAAATTCATCCCCCCTACAATATAAATAATTAAACTAAATTTCATTATCTAAAATTTTAAAAAATGATAGAATTTAAGCAATAATTGAACTACATTAATAGAAAAATAGAAATGCAATAAATAAATTAAAAAAGAAAAAGAAAAAGAAAAAAGAAGATAGCTCTTCTCACATAACACCCCTAATTTAATTGATGGTGATAGAATTTCTTGTATATATAACAAAAATAAAAATCTAGAAGTTATAAGAATTTAGACCTACTAGGCTACCACAATCAGGATAAGTTCAAAAATAATTAAATAAAGGTACATAAAGAGAAAACAAAAATTGTACTGCAATGTAAATGTAAAAAATTATATATTAATTACTTGGCATAGCCATTTTGATGTTTCCATAAATGAAGAAATAATTTGCATAATCAATTAAGAACACTTAAATAAATAATATCAATAATTAAGATGAATTGCATTATCTAAAATATTTTTAAAAATCATAGAATTTAAGTAATAACTGAATTGCGTTAATAGAAAAATAGAAACACAATAAATAAATAAAAAAACTACTTCTTCTCAAATAAAGGTAATTCTTCTCACCGAAAAGCCAAATTCTTCCTTATTTCTTCCCTTAATTTTAGATTTTTTATTGATTGATTTTAGCATTCTAAAATAGTAGAGTAAATAGAGTTGTAGTTGGGTTTTAGTTCAACTCAATTTCTATCAGTTTCAAACTTAACATGCTTATCTATTCTAAGTTTTCTTATTGGAATTATCAAAACAACAAAAAAGATGTTTTATTTTGTGATATAAAGTTCTCCATGTAATTCCAAATTGATATCAACTCTTTTTTTTTTTCTTTTTCTTTTTCAATTTTTGATTTGTACGTTGATATCAATTTTTCTTTTTAAAAAAATTCAATCTTATTTGATTTGCACTATTAAAAATTTGATAAGAAAAAAAAAGAGTGGTATTATCTAAAAATTAATAATAAAATGATTAGATGAAGAATTTGAATTGAAAACAAATTAAGATTTTGATTTACCTAAAAATTATTGAAGAAGATAAGAGCAAAAAAAAAAAAAATCCTTTTTTTTTTTTTAAATCTAAAAAAATTCTGCTTTGTACATTGATATCATTTTTAAAAAAATTCTATTTTATTTGATTTGCACTCCTAAAAAGTTGATAAGAATAAAAAGAGTGATGTTATCTAACAATTAATAATAAAAGGATTCGATGAAGAATTTGAATTGTAATCAAATTGAGACTTTTATCAACTTTTGTCTACAGTAATTTCTTTTGGTGGTAGGCTGAGCCTCCCTTCTTATTCTTCTATTTACTGTTCTGTATTATATGTTCAAGCTAATCAGTTACTTCCTAGTTATTAGCTTTTTCTTGTTTCTGTTTTAGCCCCAAAGTTTGTTGCAGATGTGTTTTGTTGAGACATATAAGACTAGATCTGTGCCGTCGTGTAGCCCAGTCAGACCCGGTATCTTTCTTGTTAGTGTTTGGTTAGCCTGTGTTAGCTGTCGAGAAATAGGCGTTTAGGGTGGTCCTCACTGTGTGGAAAGATTGTAGCAGTAAGAGGTTGTAGTTAGCACAAGAGAAGGCGTTGGTCCTGTTTGGACACCCTGTTTCAGATCTAAGGTTAGATCCAGAAATTTGGAGATAAAGGTGATTAGGCTGTGATTGTTTATCTTAAGCTTTTGATTCTAAACAATGAATAGGTTGTTTAGAAGCAACTCTTCTACCAACATTAGAAGTTCCCAATCATCCCTCCCTAAGATCCCTTAAGATGATGGAATTCTTAATTCAGAATCTTACCAGTTATCAGATACAGATCTAAAACTAGGAGATTGGAACATACCTAAGGTACCCACCAACCAGATCTATAAGTCATCTTCATGGTCCTTGGAAAAGGCTTTCAAGACAGATTACCATGTTAGGCCTATAGAACAAGTTTACAGCATCAACAAGGAGTATGAAACATGCTACTTGTTACCTTCTTCTGCCCTAAAGGCACACAGAAAGGAAGGACACAATTTCCTTCACATAGGTTTAGTCCAGGTTGAAGTCAAACCTTTGATCAGAGAAGGATTGAACAATTCGATCCAAATGGTCCTTTGAGATACTCGTCATATCAGATTTAATGACAGCCTCTTAAGAACCATTGAATCCAGTCTTAGTTGTGGACCAGTTCATTTCGACTGTTCCCCCAACTTCACAATTGGACTTCATGACCCGCATATAATGAAGGTCCTCACCCTCAACATTAAAACCCATGGAACTCTCATGTTACATAGAGCCTAGCAGTTAGCCTTGATATATAGAGTGTATTACAAGTGCATCAGGACGAACATGAATGTTCAAGCAATTGACAAGAGAAAGATGGGAGAAACCACTCTCATCCAAACCAAGGAAGTTAGATCCAAAGTTCAGGTCCCAAGAACCCTGAAATGGTTAGATTTCATTTGCCCTTTTGATTGGACTTTAGAGAATGAGAATCATTATCTATGGATCCAAAACCCAGCCAGAAATCTAGATCTAGATTTTGTCCAGCAACTAGCCGATGGAACAGTTAGACTTAGCTTTGACTAGTCTAGGTTTAGGACATCCTTAGACTAGGATGAACCCAGGTCTAGATCCCTAATAGATCTACACCAACCCTTTAGGCAACCAACTATCCTTCTTAGAGATAGACTTGCATCCCAATGTAGCTCATCCAGATCCTTAGCACCTTTTCCTAAATCTAGGAGAGACTTAGGATCAGAGCTCCAAGGTGTAAAAACCCAATCCTAGGTTAGTACCCCTTGTTACACAGCCAAAAAAGACTCAATTGTTGATCAAGAAAAAGACAACATTAGCCAAAAACAGCCATCACCATCAGGAACAGATATGGAAGATCCTTTTCAGCAAGAAACTGAAATTGATCATCAGCTCATGGTGATAAGAAAAGAGTTCACCCCTGATATGGATGCCTTAGGCAAAGAGTTTGACCTAGAGAAGAATAGGGTCAAGAGAGAAGCCTATAGAGCCAACCACAATAGGGAACAAAAGAAAGAAGTTTTGGAAAAATGGAAAGAATTCATGAAAGAGACATCCAGTAATGTCCATTTCTTTGAATACTTTGAGAACCATTTTGAATGGCATAAGAAGTCTTGTGTCATCACCAAAACCAACTGGACCACAGAAGACAACAAAGGGAATAAGAAAGTTGTTCGGTCTAGCCATCCTCCCCAAGAAGCCATAACCTTCAACCACCATGATAGTGATGTAGTTGCCTTTCTCTTCAAACATCCAACCAATGAGGAAATGGTTGTCAAGAAGGTAATTGAGCAAAATAACTACACCAACCAGTGTTTAGGAGTCATAGGTAAACATCTTGATAAGATAGAAGACAGGATAGGTAACAAGGTTCTCCTCCAGTTAGGAAACCGTAGTAAACCTATCCAAACCTTAGAAAAGCCTTTAGTCAAGCTCCCCACAACCAGACAAGCCAGTTTCAGACCTAAGGATAAAACAACCTTAGAAATAGTCTTCCAAAAGCTTGAGGAACTAGTGAAGAAGGAACCAGTCACCCCTTCTCCAAACACCACCTCAACCAGTAGAGAACCCCAAGACAACCGGCTTATCACCCTAGAAGCCCATACAGCCTCTAGTAGTTCTAGTAGAACCTCCTCAGAAACTGAAAAGTAGATAGAACATCTAGAAGACCAATTTTGAGGTTTACAAGTAAATAGGCTTTACCAACCCAGGGTAAACCCAACCAGCCTAACCAAGAATTGGTACCCCAGACCTACACCCCCTGACCTCCACTGGTAAACTCTATGAATGGAACATAGACGGTTTATCAGAATAGGAAATCCTAAACAAGATTCAGCATATGACCATGGTAGCCAATAACTACCTAAATGATGGACATCAACACATAGAGGTCATAGAGCTCATAACCTTAGGATTTACAGGAAAACTTCTGCAATGGTGGAATAACTGCCTAACAGAAGAGTCTAAAGAAGACATTAAGAATGCTATCCAAAAAGATGAGGATGAGAACCCCATCTTTGATGAACGCATAGGAAGAGGTGTTCCCGATGGAGTCAATACCTTGATCTATATGATCATGAAACACTTCGTAGGAAAACCCAACAACATTACATCTAGGATTTATGACCAGTTGAGTAATCTTAGATGTAAAACCCTTGGAGAATACAGGTGGTATGAAGATGTGCTTACCACCAGAGTCATGCATAGAAGCAATTGTAACTCTCCATTTTGGAAGGAGAAGTTTATCAATGGCTTACCCAGATTGTTCGGCAAAAAGGTCAAAGAAACCCTTTGTAGCCCCTTAGGTGTCATAGATTAAGATAACCTAACTTATGGAGATATCTCTAGCACGATCCGGAGTGAAGGAATGAAGATGTGCAGAGATTTGAAAATCCAAAGCCAAGCCAGCAAGAGTAAAGCCAAATACGAAGTAGGAAACTTCTGTACATAGTATGGCTTACCCTCAGTCATTCCCAAGAGGAAATCCAAGTATAGAGGAAAAGAACCCTCTGAGAAGTTCCATAAGAAAAGGACATCATCCAAGTATTATAGAAAATAGAAGTTCAAAACAGATGATTTCTATAAGAACGGAAAATCCAAGTCCACAGGAAAGTTCATACCTAAAACATCATGAAAATGTTTTAAGTGTGGAAAAAGAGGTCATTTCCAAAAAGAGTGTAAAGCTAAGGCCAAATCCCTTATCAACACCCTTATTAGTGACCAAACCAGTAAGGAAGAAATCTTCAAACTCTTAGAACTTGACCACTCAGGTAGTGAGTCTCCTAATAGTTCTAGCGAGCAAGAGAACCACCAGTTATATAGGTCATCCTCAAAACCCTCTAGAGTCTCCTCTAGCTCCTCTAGCGGCCCAGATGAACCTATAGCATACAAAGATAGTTGTTGTAGGAACAAGACTATCAATGTTCTTTCTAAGCAAGAAGAGCTCCTCTTAGATCTCATAGAACAGATTGAAGACCCAGTCATCAAGCTCAAAGGCTTAGTGATTTCCATAAAACCCTAGTTAAGGAAGCCAATACATCCAAACCTAGGTTTCAAGAACCCAAAGTTGATTTGGAGAAAATCTACAATAGGTTTACCAAATCCAAGATGGAAGTTACTGTCCAAGATCTCCAAAAAGAGATCAAAGATACCAAGTCAAAAGTGAGAACCCTTAAGCAAGAGTTAACCATCCTTAGGGTAGATCACAATCTCCTTGACCAAAGAGTCAAACAGATAGAAAACACTTCTCATCAAGGCAATGAGAAAGGAACCTCATTTCAGAACCCTTCTGATGAAGAAGTTGATGAAACAGTTAACCCTACAGCTGATATGGTACAGGAACCCTCCAGTGAGACGTTCTTACAAACCATCAATAGGATTAACTTCCAGAAATGGCATTCCAAAGTCAAGATTGTCATTAGCAAAGATTTTGAATTTGAGGTCGTAGCCTTAATAGACTCAGGTGCTGATCTTAACTGCATTCAAGAAGGAATTATTCTCTCCAAATACTTCAAGAAAACCAAAGAAAGGTTGACTTCTGTAAGTGGAGGAAAAATGCAGATTGAATTCAAAATCCCAAAAGCCCATGTTTGCCAAGACAATACGTGCTTCAAAACCACATTTGTTCTTGTCAAAAACAGGACAGATAGGGTCATCTTAGGAAACCCTTTCATGTGTCTATTGTACCCTTTCATCACGAATAGTGAAGGAATCACTACCCATCCTTTTGACCAACTAATTAAGTTTAAGTTTCTTAGGGGTCCAAAGCCTAGAGATATTAGCAGTCCCCAAGAAGTCTCTGTCTCTAAGACCTTTAACCTTACCAATGCCAAAATATCTCCACCAACATTTCCATATGGTCCTAATCATGCTGAGAACCTTGATCAATTTGTACCTTCCATCTCATTCACAACTGATGATTCTTTTGATCCCAATCAGTCTCAAAAATCATCATCACATCCTATTCCATGCATTCAGTATAAAAGTATTTGCTTCATGACATCTCATGATTTAAAAAAAAAAAAAATGTTTTTGAAAGTAATCGTTCTATTAATTCATGGTAAGAAGAAAAGCAAATAACTCATTATACTAGTACCACTAGTAAGTGGAACATGGCTTTCTCCAAAAGAAACAAAGGAAAAGCACCTATATAGGGCTATCCTCATAGAATGCATGAAGGCGCATCTTCTGGATCAGAACCCAGAAAACCAACATCCCTTCAAGACTTTGCCCCAGCAAAAATAACATTTTCCAGTGGTAATATGGCCATCACTCTACAAGAAGTTTTATCTAGGAACTTACAATTCAACAATGGAGTGTACACAGATCTACCACCCTCCATTAAATTCATCCTTGATAACCTTCAGAGAGCCTTTACCCAAAACAACCATAACCTTTTCCAAAGAACCCTCAGAGCACTAGAAATACACTTAGTTAACCTTGAGACAGGAAATGAAGCTCTCACTAGTCAACTCTTTGGCAAAGAGGATATCCATTCAATGGATAAAATGACTATCATGGGCACCGATTATTCTAGTTTAAGTCTTAAGACTCAAAACCAGGTAAGAAGTGTTATCGCCAACTTGCCTACCGACATACAAGTTCGTATCTTAGGAAGCAAGGCTATGTTTGAATCATGTGACCGATGGTTTGAGCATTTCAAAATATTGGTCACCACCCATTTCCCAGTTTATGGTGAAGATTCAGATGATATTGAAAATGCCTTCATCCAGTCAACTTGGGAAGAATACTTTGGGAGCAATCTCAGAGTTTATGAAAAGAATCATCTTTTTCCTGGCCTAATCTATGAAGACAGGACAGATGAAGAGGATAGAAATCCAAGCTGGCTTTCAAGAATGTTTGAATATGGCTTTATTAGACTCATCAAGCTAACAAGCCATAATCAAATCAGCCAGTTCCCCCAGATAATTCAATAAGTTGTTACGAAAATCAAAAGCCAATTTGTCTCCATTAGATGCTGGAGCACTCTCCCACAGTGGGACAACAACAATTGGATGAGTGTCCAACCTGCTCACCACCTTGTACTCATCAACGGGTACACTCACAATGGCCCTTGGTATGAAGGAGACTCCTACCTATCTTACAGAGACCCATATGCTCTTACAGAATGTTGGAAGGACTACTACAACAATGAAATTCTAGATGTCACCAGTGAATTATGGAAAAATTACCATTTCACAGGAAATACTGGTAGAATATCAGTATTTATTACCAGGCCATACTCCACAGCCATCCACACTCAAAGAGTTGATTACATTGATCCTAAGCAGTTAGTAACAAAACAAGCAAACCATGAACCTATACTGTACTATGGTTTTTGCAATCAATATGACAAATATCATGAGCATAATTGTGATTATCATCCCTCGTGGGATCCCTTTGATGGATACCCATCTGATGCTTATGATACTAATTAAAATATCCATCAGGGAGTAGGATAACCTTGAGATTGATCCAATCATCAATCAGCTTAATAAGGATTATCCTCCTCAAACTCAGTGAGCCATTGCTTTCAATACAAGGTCTCAATCCAGCCTAGACTCCGTCCAGATCGCCGGAAAATCTAGTAAGGAACTTAAAGATCTTGCCCAACAGTTTCTCCTCCAATCAGAGAAGTTAGAGTTAGAAGAAAAGAACTCTCTTGCCTTTTCTGATGCTTTAGTTACCACAATCTAGTTGATCCCTTCTAGGATTCTCAAGATCCTTATGACGGTTACAACTTGGATAGCGATTGAGATGTTTTGAATAGCACCAGTCACTATTCAGAACAGTTCTTCAGTCCGGTTACTATTCATCCACAGTACCAGTCACTATGGATGAACAGTACCTGCACTCAGTAGCCTGATAAGGACAAAAGACAGGTTACTATTCATGAACAGTAACAGTCACTGTTCATCTACAGTACTCGATAGAATCATTCAGAGTACTATTTGCTTTCGGTGGAAAAGGAATTCACCCTCAGTAAAAGCAATTTACTCTTCGGAATTTCAGCAATCTCCTGAAGAATCCAAGGCTTCCTCCAGCTATATAAGGAACCCTAAGGCTCATTCCTCAGCAGGTCTGATTTTTAGGTCTAGTTTAGATAACTACTTCAAAGCCTCCCTTCTCTTTAGAACCCTTAGTCTTGTAAACAGATGGCATTCCCAGTTCATATTCCAGTTTACACTTGTAACACCATAGTTATGGTCTTCACACTTGTAACCTGTAATTTATATTTCCGCACTCAGATGGCCTCAATCGGCCTCCCCCTTAGTCTGTAACTTACCCCCTATATATATATGTATATATATATTTTTTAAATTTAAAAAAATATTCTACAATTTGGTATAACCACAACTTCTAAGTCCAACTTATATTATATAGTATATGATATGATATGTTCAAATTACTCCTCTACCTTCTCAAATAAATAAATTATCCTTCAACACCCCCAAAATATCCCCATACTTTCCCAAATCTTCCCAAAAAATCTCCACTTTCCAAAAATTCCTAAAATGCCCTTCCACCCCTTGAATGACAAAAATCAGGCAATATTATAATTCTAAAATAGTGATTCATTCTCTCCATATTCCACAAAACTATGGATAATTTTACTATTCCATAGATTTTTTTTTTTTTTTTTTAAGATAATTAGTTAATTACAATACACTGTTAATTTCGCAACTCGAACCCTTTCTCTCCTAGACCCTCAAGTATTTTGATCATGGGAATGTGTCAATTAAACTACAAGACCATTAACTTGCATTATAAAAATAAGAGGAATCTATCTAAGGAGCTTGCATATGATAATCTAGTTGGTGAGGCAATAGCTTACCAAGGATTATTAGTAGCATAAAACCCAACAAACCAAAGGAAAAGCACAAGATATGCATGACTACCAAAGCCCAATCTAGCTTCCCAACTTAAATCAACGCCTAAGACACTACTAAAAAACGACAAGGCTCACAACTCGTACAATCTATGATCGGTAAGCTTTGCCTGTGAGTTAAATTTAACCCCTAACAAAGGTACAAAAGTTGCAAGTGTAAAAGAGCATGAATGAGCGAAAACGGCACAGGCATTTCATGTATGAATTTCAAAAATACGGTGTATTTAATACCCCTATTTTAATCAAGCTTACAACCGAAACATACCAAAATTGGGCTTGCAGCAAAACACAAGTGCTTAAAGCAGTAATGCCTGTTGCGCGTAAATTGTACGCATGAAAGGTTTTTCCTGTTGCCCAAGTTCAGAGTCCTTTAAATGAAGTGTTAAAATAAATTAAGTAGCTTTTAGAATGCTAAATAACTAAATTTTTTCCTCTACCAATTTGAATGCTCTAACTTGCACAAGAAAATCTACAGCGCATGAAAAAGTGGCATCCTCTGTGTATGTGTTGCCAAAAATGTCATTATTACTTTCCTGCTACTTGCCTTTGATACCCCGTTATGCACAATGTTTTGACAGTCTGCTACACATCCTTAACACAAATTTACAAAAAACTGCACCCCCCCCCCCCCCCCCCCTTCACCTCAGAACTGAAGAATTGTTTAGAGTAGTTTTGGTACTTGTCGACATAGAATGCAACTTATCCCTAAACCTCTGAAATCCTCATAAATTGCATAGAGACACCTAGATCTTCAATTTGACATGTACATAAAAAAAGTGAGAATTGAGTTTTTAGGGTTTACTTCAAGGTAATCTTACAATTTTTTTTAATGTTTGGACAAAGGTTGGCACAAAACCTTGACAAAGACAACCATAGACAGGTAAAGTATACTTTTTAAACAGGTAATGTGAAAATGTTTCGAACCAATAATGTGTAAAATATAATTTTCCTATAAATAAACAAAGAAAGAGGGCTAGTGTGAAATCATAGACAATGGGGTACCAATTTTAATGTGATAATCATTTACACATGAGAGAGAGAGAGAGAGAGTATTTGAAGGGGAGAGGGCTAGGACAACCCCGGGGGGGGGGGGGGGGGTGTTGGCTACCAACATAACTTGTTGTGGCTTATTGGGATCTTTAATTTTTAACCTATTACATAGTTTAAGAAATTAATAACTATTATATATCTTTTCGTAAGGAATAGTTATTCCTTAAAAAATAGCTATTTGCCTATTCCATATAAATTGTACTTTTGTTTATCAAGCATACCCTTACACTCTTTGTTTAATAGTAATCTTTCTTAAGTCTTTGTTTTGCTATTCTATTGATTCTTAAAAACATGAATGTTGATAAGGATAATTCCAAGTGGATGTTAAACTCATTCATGTAAGATGAAGCCGACGGTCCCAATGAACTCGTCAGCCTTACTTGTGCATTCAAAGACAGAGGACATCGCCTCAAGGCCGACTACTCCACCTTAAGATCAATGAAACTAGTATGAGATGATCAGAATACCTAGATGGGATAAGAAGCTAATGGAAGGAAGCTAACGAGGATAAAGAAACCTTTGACAGGTCTGACAAGGCCTTGTTTGGCCCCCACGCGTAAGTATATAAGGAAACATCTTGCACCCCACGATTAACCTTAATCAAGAGGATTCCCACAAGGAAAAGATCCCGCACAATACGCGTATTACTGAGGATCTTCCCTACAAGGAAAGATCCTCTCCGCCAAGGAACGAATGTCAACTCCACACTACTATAAAAACCCCCAAAGCCCTCAAAAATCAAGGTACGCATAACTTACCCCAGCTCTAGCACTCTAGAGTAGTGAAGAAAGTTCTCTAACTTAACCTTTGGAGGGTCTTTGGCCAATACCACACTGGTACTCTCTTGAGGTCTTCTTTTTTTGTGTTGTTCAGGTGTTGTCTTGAGCACGTGAGGACTGTGTGACTTACTGATGATGTTTTGCATCATTAAATGGCACAATCTGTGGGAAAGCTCATTTGTAAGCCATACTACTGCTTCCCAGATAAAGAGTTGTATGGAGCTTACTCGCTCGATGGCGACCACCAAGAATAATCAAGGAGATGAACCATGTATCACCATCCTCGAAGATAGGTTCAGACTCTCACTGCAGTCGTAGAACGCCTTACCAAGCAAAACCATGACCTAGAAGAGCAACTGCGCCAAAAGAACATAGGGCCTAACAATCAAGAGGAGGACCAGGAAGGAACAAGTGCTAAGAGAAGGGACTAAGAAGGGCTGGGGGGTAGCAATGCCCTAAGCAGACAAGAGCGACAGGACACAAGCCGTCCATCTGTCGTAGATACGGCTCCACCACACATGGTCACGGAAATGCAAATGATGAAGGAACGGATGGACTTCATGATGAACACCCTGAGTGGACAAGTGTCTAGCGACCTTGATGAGTTGGTCCATCGAACTGATTTACTATTCACAGCATCTATCACTTCGTTCCCCCTTCCACTAAAGTTTCGCATGCTGCAGGTAGAGGCCTATGACGGATCTAAGGATCCCCTAAATCACTTAGAGTCTTTCAAGACCCTAATGCACCTGCAAGGAATGGTGGACAAGATCATGTGCAGGGCCTTGCCCATTACATTGAAGGGCCCCGCAAGGGTTTAGTTCAACTGGTTGATGCCCGACTCCATTAGTATCTTTAAGGAGTTGAGAACCCAGTTTGCCTCGCATTTTATTAGGAGACACAGGTATAATAAGTCCACTCCATGCCTGATGAACATTAAGCAATGGGAGGATGAGATGTTGAGGTTTTACATAACCCGCTTTAACAAAGAGGCCCTCTTGATCTTTGAAGTTGACGACAAGATACTTATGGCTGCATTCATGAATGGGTTACGAAATGGTAAGTTTCTATTTTCCTTATATAAGAATGACCCAAAAACCATGTCGGATGTACTTTACAGGGCTATTAAGTACATGAACGCGGAAGATGCACTACTAGCCCAAGAAGAGAAGCCTAAGAAGAGGGAAAGATAAGAGGACGCACAGTAAGATAGGGGATGGAAGATGGCTAGGATTGGAGACCAACGGGAGGATAGGTGCTCAAAACCCCCCACTAGGAGGTTCACAAGCTTTACCCCGCTAATTGCCTGATCGACCAAGTCCTGATGTAGATCAAGGATGAAAGAGCCTTGACATTTCTTGGTAATCTTAAAGGAGATCCTAGTAAGAGGTCTAGAGACAAGTATTGCTATTTTCACCATGACCACGATCATGATACGTGAGACTGCTACGACTTAAAGTAGTAGATAGAAGCTCTTATCAGGCAAGGAAAGTTGCAAAGGTTCGTCAGCAAATAGAGGATGGACCCACTACAAGAGCAGGTTGCCCAAAGGGAAAACGAACATCCTAAGCCCCCCTACAAGAAATAAGGATAATCATAGGGGGAACCACAGCTTCCAATTCGTTTAGGAAGGCACACAAAACCTACCTACGGATGGTGCAGAATGTCTAGCTGATGGGCTTCATCCTGAAGATACCGCAGATCAACAACCTTGTTATTGGGTTCACAAAGGAAGATGCTCAATGTCTCCACCACCCACACGACGATGTGCTCGTGGTTAGCATACGGGTAGGGGACTACAACACTCATCGTGTCTTAGTGGACAACGGGAGCTATGCTGACATCCTCTGTTACCTGGCGTTCCAAGAGATGAGAATTGAGAAAGAATGGCTAGTTTCGACCAACACCCTGCTCGTGGGGTTCGGAGGAACAAGAGTATACCCCTTCAGCGTGGTCACATTGCTTGTAATGGTTGGTGATTACCCTTAGCAGATCACTAAGGATGTTACATTCCTTATTGTCGATTGCTCATCTACCTACAATGCCATCCTGGGTCGACCTACCCTCAACTCATGGAAGGCAGTAATTTCGACCTACCATCTAATGATCAAATTTCTCACCGAATACAGAGTAAGAAAGGTACGCAGGGACCAAGTGGCAGCACGCGAGTGCTACATAGCGATGCTAGAAATGGACGACCACTTACAGACCATGAGCATAGAAGAACAATGAATGGTTGCAGAGCCCATCGAAGGGTTGGAAGAGATACTCCTCGGTGACTCAAAACCTGAGCGAATGACTAGAATCAACACTCTCACTAATTCGCCAATCTGTCAGGCGCTCACCACATTTCTAAAGGAAAACTAGGACATCTTTGCCTAGAGCCTTGAAGACATGCCTGGGATCAATCCTTTAGTCATGGTGCACAGGTTGAATGTTTCGCCCACTTTTCCCCCTATCCATCAAAAGAAGCGAGTGTTCGCCTAAGAGCGAGACTGAACCATAGCAGAAGAAGTCTGCAAGTTGCAAGATGCAAACTTCATTATAGAAGTTTACTACCTTGACTGGTTGGCCAACATGGTAATGGTCAAGAAAGCCAACGGGAATTGGAGAATGTGTGTAGACTTTACAGACCTAAATAAGGCGTGCCCCAAGGATGGCTACCCTCTCTCGGGGGTTGACATCCTAGTAGACTTTACAGCCCAACACCAATTGTTGAGCTTCATGGATGATTTTTCTGGCTACAACCAAATAAAATTGGACATAGTTTATCAAGAGAAGACGTCGTTCATCACCAGGCAAGGCCTCTTTTGCTACAAAATAATGCCATTCGGCCTTAAAAGCACAGGCCCAACATATCAGAGGCTCATGAACAACATGCTTGCATATTAGATTGTAAGAAATGTCTAGGTCTATGTCAATGACATGCTAGTGAAGAGCAGAAGGGAGGATAATCATTTGGACGATCTCAAGGAGACCTTCGACACCTTCCGCTCTTACAAAATGAAACTCAATCCGAGCAAGTGTGCGTTCAGGGTAAAAGTTGGAAAGTTCCTAGGGTTCATGGTGTCTTAGAAAGGTATTGAGGTCAACCCCGATAAGATCTGGGCCATAATAGAGATGGCACCACTAAGGAACGTGAAAGAAGTACAAAGCCTCAATGGCAAGGTAGCCACACTGAAAAGGTTCATGTCAAGGGCAACAGACAAGTGCCTACCTTTCTTCCATACACTGAAGAAATCTTTTGAGTGGACGACCAAGTGTCAACAAGCATTCAAGAATCTGAAGGCCTACCTCTCTTCCCCACCGTTGCTAAGTCCCTCAAAACTAGGGAAAGAACTATTCCTCTACTTGGCTGTATCCCCAGCTGCTGTTAGTGCGGCCTTGGTCAGAGAAGAAGATAGGGTACAGAAGCCCGTGTACTACACTAGCTGAGCACTCTGTGGTGCAGAGGAGAGGTACCTATCGATGGAGAAGCTCGCCTTCGCTTTAGTCACACCATTAGTCTTTTACTTGAAAGACGGCACATTACCAGATAGTAAGGAAGTCATAAGGAAGTTGAAGGCTCAAGCAGCATATGATAAAGGACGTCTTGTACAAGAAATGCTTCTCTCGTCCGTACCTAAGGTGCCTAAGCTCTGAAGAAGTGGACCATGTCATGAGAGAAGTCCATAAAGGGATTTGCGGGAATCACTCAGGGTCGCAGTCACTGGTACACAAACTTATCTGAGCTGGATACTATTGGCCTACTATGCAGAAGAATGCCCAAGCTTATGTCAAAGCCTACAACAAATGTCAAAGGTTCAACAACATCATCAGACAGCCAACAGAAAAGCTCATCCCAATAACAGCCCCATGGCCTTTTGCTCAATGGGGATTGGACATCATGGGCCCGTTCCCAATAGCAATAAGACAACTGAAGTTCCTAATAGTCTGCATAGACTACTTCACCAAATGGGTAGAAGCTAAAGCCTTGGCCACCATCACAGAGAAGAACGTACGAAACTTTGTCTAGAGGAACATTATCTGCAGATACGGGATCCCTAGAGTCCTGGTCTCAAATAACGGGAAGCAGTTTGACAACGACTCCTTCAAGGACTTTTGCTCACAATTGAGGATCAAGAACCACTACTCCTCACCCACCCACCCTCAGGCCAACGGACAAGTTGAGGTCACAAACTGATCCTTGCTTTAAATTATCAAAACTCGGCTCAAGGGAGCAAAAGGTATATGGCTAGAAGAGTTGCCAAGTGTACTATGGGCATAAGATAACAACCAGAACACCTATAGGAGAGACACCGTTTCGACTAGCATACGGAAGTGAGGCAGTTATCCCAACTAAGGTTGGACTCATAAGCTATAGGGTGGACAATCATGATGAACGAAGGAACAATGAGGCCATGCATCTATAGCTTGACCTAGTGGACAAAATCAGGGCAACAGCTAAACAAAGACTCGTACAATACTAGGACCTCATGGCCAAGCATTACAACTCTAGAGTCAAACACAGAAACTTCAAAGTTGGAGACCTCGTCTTGAGGAAGGTGATAGGTGCCACTAGAGATCCCACCCAGGGAAAGCTCAGTCCTAATTGGGAGGGTCCTTACAAAATCACCTCATGGCAGAGGAAAGGCACCTACCATCTGGAGACGCTAGATAGGTAGAAGTTGCACCATCCATGTAGCACCCAAGCATCTCAGGAAATACTATCAATGGATGACAACCTGAAGAGCGCCACTCCTCATTTTCAGTTTATTTCTTTTAGTTATTTTTTACCTACAGTACTTTCTAAGCCCAAAGGGCAGGTTTTTATCCTTTTTAAGAACAATTTTTTACTTATGCACGAGTTTATCATAATAAGAGGAGTTATTTAGATATAACCTTTGTATATATTTGACTATACAAAACTACTTTTGTGACTAAGTCCACAAGTAGACGAATTTATTATAAAATCCACAAGCGAACAAGTTTATTACCGAGTCCACAAAGTGGACAAGTTCATCCCATGAGGATGCCTTGAAATTATTTAAGTTCGCAAGTGGACGAGTTCATTATTAAGTCCACAAAGTGGACGAGCTCATCTCATGGGGACGACTTGAAATTATTTAAGTTCACAAGTAGATGAGTTCATCCCATTGGGAGGCCTTAATTATTAAGTCCACAAGTGGATGAGTTTGTCCCATGTGATGCCTTATAATTATCATGTCCACAAATGGACGAGTTTATTATTAAGTCCACAAGTGAACGAGTTTATCATTAAGTCCACAAGTGGTGGAGTTTATTATTAGGCCCTTAAACAGAACTAGTTCATTGTTGTGAGGGATTTCACAATTCGCTCCAATACCAATGGGCTTGATCTACGATCGAATGCTATAAAAGATTTATGCCCCCTCATCCTTCACCAATTTGTTATTGGATGGATCGAGAAAGCACACGGTCCGACAAGAGGTATCAAAGCGAGTACACTTGTTGTTGTTTCATTACTTAAGTGTGATCCTAAACCCTTTGAGATGGATTGATCTCAATCGCTTAATGCGCCTCCATACTTTGATGGGAGCAATTATGCTTTTTGGAAAGTCCGTATGAGGGAATTTCTATGTTCTATTGATGATAGTGTTTAGGACGTTATCGAGATAGGATGGACTAGGCCGGAGGCAGCCAAATCCACATGGGATAAGGCAGCTCTTACGGTAGATAATGCTAATAGCAAGGCTTTAAATGCTATTTTCTGTGGTATTTCCCCTGACAAATTTCACAGGATCTCTCATGTTACAATTGCCAAGGAGGTGTGGCAAATCTTGGAGACGACCTATGAAGGCACCAAAAAGGTGAAGGATACCAAGTTGTAAATGCTTACTACACGCTTCGAGGAGCTAAAGATAAGAGAAGATGAGTCATTCGACTCATTTTATGGGAAGCAAAATGAAGTGGTCATTGGGAAATTCAACTTGAGAGAAAAGACGGAGGATTCCAAGATTGTGAGGAAGATTCTACGATCATTGCCGGAGAGTTTCCATGTAAAGGTCATTGCCATCGAAGAGAGCAAAGACCTTGATGAGATTAAAATTCAAGAACTCATCGGTTCTCTTCAAACCTATGAGTTATCTCTACCATCTCAAAGGTAGAGCAAATCTCCTACTCTTAAGACAGTCAATGAGAGATTGGAAGCTCAAGACTCCTCAGATGAGGATGAGGTTGAAAAGGATGTGGCATACCTTGCTAAGAACTTTCGTAAGTTCCTAAAGTTCAAGAGAGATGGAAAGTCTTTTGAGAAGGGCAAATTCTCAAAGTTCGAGAAGTACAAGAAAGACTTCAAGAAGAAGGATTCAAGAGATTCCTCACCATCTGAAATGGTCATGTTTTTTGAGTGCAAAGGACTTGGGCATGTGAAGAAAGAATGCCCCACGTATTTGATAGCAAAGGGTAAAGTCTTTGTAACTACCCTTAATGACTCAGATGGTTCAAATTCTAATCGAAAGAAAGTTATGACAGAGAAGGAAACTACTCCGCATTTATGACCATTGCACCCGTGGAATTATCAGAAGATTTGAGCCTTTTAGTGGAAGAACTTGGTGAGCACATCGAAGTAAAGTCTATGGCAATTGGGGAAGAATCAGATGATGAAGATGAAGGAACCAAGGAACTGCAAGAATCTTATAATTCTCTTCTTGAGAAAATCGGAGAGTATGCTAGAGTGGCTAAGGCAGCCATCAGAATAATGAAGAAAGCAGAACAAGACTACAACAGCATACATGTAAGGTACAAGGAAACAAAGTGTGAAGTTGAAGTGCTAAATGGAGAACTAACTGAGGCCTACTCCAAGATCAAGTTTCTTGAGCTTGAAGTGATTCAAGCTAATGCCAAAGTGAAGCATGTTGCCTCTAATAAACATGATGAAGTGCTTGCACATCAAAAGCCTTTTTCTGATAAAAGTGGATTAGGATATTCCAGAGAGAGTAGTTCAAGTGCCAATGTGTCCAAGGAGTTGAAGTTTGTTAAAGATAAGGAACCAATGGTATCAACTCCAAGTGTTGAGAATGGAAAAGTGGAGAAGAAGCTAAATGGAACTGCTTAAAAGGTTTTAACAAAACCTCAAAATTCATTTGTGGCCAAAACCAAAGCTAAAGGGAAGTCTCTCCCAAAAGCTAGAATAGGTCCTCAAGTTCAACACTTCTGCCACCATTGTGGAGTTAGAGGACACATAAGACCTAACTGCTATAAACTTCATGCATTGAAGAAAGCTGATTCTCAAAAGCTAAGAGGACAACTGGAACATCAAGCAGCCAAAAGGGCGAGAAGCTGATTCCGGGTTTGGTGATGTGATAAAGACAATAGATACTATCACTTCTTGTTTGGCAAGCTTCAGCCAAAGGTTTGAGAATCACAGCTCCAATACCCAACCCTCTAGGGATGTCACCCCAAATGCACGTGCCGTGTGGGTGAAAAAGGGTACACATGCATAAGCATTAGACCATGTCCATGCATTAATTCTTCCTATATGTTGTGACTTTGATTGGTTGTTTGTGAATGTTTCACATTTTAGCATGTTTCCTTTCAAGTTTGTTTTGTACTTGTTGTTTTTGTTGATCTTACTTTACATGTTCTATTTTTTAGTGAGATGAAAAATTCAAAAACGCATAAAAATTGAAAAATCTCTAAAAAGTTTGATCGCTTGTGTTGTGTATATCACATGGGAGTTTGGCCTAGTACCTTTGTACTAATGGCGTAGTGTATTTACGAGCTTAGCTTGTTATGTATGCACATCTATCATTGTGGAAAAAATCTTGAAATCTATGTGTGATTGTTGTAAATCAATCTACAAGCTTGTCATGAATGATTAGTCAATAGTCTTGATGGTTTTGATACATGCATAAACTTGTGCCTATATATCTTTCCACACTTTTTATGTTTTTACTTTATAGCTCAACAAATGTCAAATCTCAAAAAGAGATAATGAGCCGCAAAAGCCGTCGCACATACTGGTATTTGACCAGGAAAAAGGGAAAGCGGCTTGTATTGAAAAGTATGGTGCCCAAAAAGCCAAAGGCTTACTCTCAAAATTGAAATATCAAAAATTTCAGGCATTGATCTCAAAATGAGATGTATTGTTCAAAAATGATCAAATGTTATGATTTGTAAAGAAGTCAAATGAAAAGCTTCAAAGATATGTAATCATTCTCTTGTGGGAGGTCATAAATGTTCATTTCTATAATTGAGATAGACCACTTACTTAGTACCAGTTCTGTATGACTTGATTGAATTAATCATTGAAGCTTCACTCTGGACTAAGGATTATTCCACATTTGATACTCACACACAACACACAAGACTTTTGTTCATTGAATGCTTATTTCATTTGTGTGATTGTACATGATCAAATGTGATGTGTATACTCAATTGCTTGTCGATCAAACCCAAAAAGATTTTTATGTATTTTATATGTTTTTGAAAGTGTTTTTATGCTTTTGTGTTTTGAGTTTTTGTTTAAATTGCAGTTTTCATGATTTTCATCAAAAACTCTTTCAGAGGCATTTTTGCGAGAAACTCACGATTAAGATCTTCCCGCGGAAATGGGTTATAAGGCAAAACATGAAAGCACAAAGTTCAAACAAAAACTTTCGCGACTGTTTCACAAGTAAATTCTACCCGCAAAAAGTTTTGTGCTTCAGAGGCATTTTTCGTGAGTAACTTCGCGAGAAGCTAACCCTCGAAAAATGCGTGTTTTTAGTTTTAAAAGGCTGATGTAGACAGTTTTTCAAACTTACTTGTTTTCTCTCACTTTGTCTCCCTTAAGCCTTAAACAACCTAAAACTCAATTTCACTGAAAAACCCAATGATTTTCAAGTGCAATCATTTCAAAATCTTCTCTAAGATATGTCCATACAATCTTTTCTCCTTATTTCCTTAGATTATGCAGAAAATTTTAGGTTTCACTTGATTTGGGTTATTTTGAAAAAGGGTTGGGAAACTTTCAATTCTGTGAAAATTCTTTCAATTTCTTGATTGGGTTTTGTCTCGTTTGGTTTGTTTGTGTTTGTGTTGGCCAATTGTGGCAATTTTAACATGTATTTAGACAAGTTTCACTCATGTTCATGCATTGCCCACATGTTAGTTGTATAGGTGCACTCTAAGTGTTTGATAAAATGCCCAAATGGCATTTTGATGTTGTTTTGGACTCCAATGAGTTCCAAACTCTGGGGATTACCATGATTGGACTTGTTTATCATGTTTTGATCATTGGGTGTGTGTTTTACACACTTTGACCCAAATGTACTTTGTCATGCCTTGCACATGCATCACATATGCACACCTCATGCACCCATGATGCACACACTTGCACAATTGTCAATTGTTTTTTGCATTTCATTGATATTACATATTTCAGCACTTATAACATGATTGTGTGACATTGTTTTTGTTCCTTTTAGGACTTTGTGTTTGTTTTATGGACTAACTTGATACTAATCAAGTTTGTGTTCTTGTTTTGTATTTTTGCACTTGTTTCTCTACTTTGTGTCTGTTTGTGTAAATGTCTCCCACTAAGCACTCTGCTTCCAAGAAATCCTCAAAGCGTCCACGCACAGACTTAGAGAATTTCCGAACCATTGAGGCAGACATGGCCTACAATGATTGCTACAAAAGGGAAACAATCATCATGGAAAGGGTCGTATGAATGGAGACCCTTGAAAACACCTCCATCCTTGAAGTGTTTAAAGAGAGAAGTTGGACAAAGTTGCTGAATCCAAGTGGAAATGTCTTTGCTAAAATCATAAGGGAATTCTTTGCTAAGGCCACAATAGAAGGAGATCACATCACCGATTGGGTGCGACAAAAAGAATTCATTATCACAAGGGATTCCATTCAAGAGTTCTTAGAAGTTCATCCACCATCTCAGCCAATCTCTATACAATATGATGATAGACTGGATTCTATAGAGCCAATGGCGAAGATCCTTGGTGGCTTTCTCAAAAGAAGTCAATGAACACCATTCCTTTCAATGCAGAGATGAGGACATTGGCTTATATAATGATCTACAACCTCTACTTGGTGATGAACTTGACAACATTGTCCGAACCAAGAACCATTTCCAAGAGCATCACCAAGAGGAACTCAAGGACAATATTACCATTTCCAAGTCTCATTATGGGTCTCATAGCAAAGACAAAGTTGAAGACTCCAAGTGATCTTACCATCGTGCAAAGAGACTATCCCATTGATGCTCAAACAGTGACCCGAAGCAAAGCCCACATCACTGGATCAAGAACCAGCATTTCTTAAATCCCAAGGGATGATGTTGAGGAAGAAGGTGGAGACACGGAGGAAGAGATAGGTTGGTTCACTTCAGCCTCGAAGGGTTCTGCATAACCGTCTTCCCATGCACAAGCACGGGGACCCGATCGTCTTGATCACCTCATTGCAAGGGTTGAGCAGATGTATGGCATGCTAGAATCCCATGTGCAGCATACCTCGGATCAATTTGCTTATATCGAAGGCCAGATTATTGCGCTATCATCACAGATTGAAGACATGATGATGGAGTAAGGATCTGAATCAAAATTTGAGCAATTTTAGCCTTTTTGGCCATTCCGGTCAAAAAGGGGGAGAAAATTTTTGAGGGGGAGATGCATAGTTTTAGGGGGAGCAGAGCAGATCATATATATTGGTT
The DNA here is from genome assembly GCF_001633185.2 of Quercus lobata. Classification (NCBI taxonomy): domain Eukaryota; kingdom Viridiplantae; phylum Streptophyta; class Magnoliopsida; order Fagales; family Fagaceae; genus Quercus; species Quercus lobata. The sequence goes on along the minus strand of NC_044913.1, from coordinate 35,913,338 downwards.
TATTTTGGTGGTTTAGTGGTCTAATTTTGTGTTTACCTTTCATAGTTTTTATAACTCTTAGATATTTACATTGCTTTCTTTAAAGCTTTTAAAGTACTTTGGTTCAAAACTTTCAGTTTATATTCAGTACTTTGTTTTTGTATCCCTGCTTTGTAGCATTTTTAAGTACTTTTAGATTTTGTTGCATTATCTTGAGTATTACACACTTGTGCCCTTATTGGATCTTCTATCCTTGATGCAAATACTTCTTGTATTTCGCATTGGTTGTATGTTGGATATGCAATTGATTTCTGTGTTGCTCTTAATTGCATTGCGTGTCTGGATGATCATTTACTAGTAAAATGTTCATTGTAGTCATTCTTTAATGGCTTACCTTATTTGATCAAGATATGCTTAATTATTTATATAGTGTCTATTACCTTGATCACACTTTACTTGCTTATATACATGCTGTGTATTCAACTTGCCATAAGCTTAATGAATGTTTTGTTTGTGTGCGAGTGTTTCAGGTTACAGGTGTATACGTGCAAGTGCTTAACAGCTTCTAGATTAGGTGTGAGTGAGTTTTACCACTGTTCCCAAACTCACGTTTAAGTCTAGAGTCTGTTTTATTAGGGGTTTTGTCACGGAATAGCCAAAGGGCAAGATTGTAAAGTTGTGATTTTCAACTAATTTGTGTTGGCTTTAATTCTGTGCCAAATTTGATTATAATTTTGTTCAATCTTTTGTACCCTGTATTTTATGTGGGATTTCATTGTAAGGGTTGTGTGTGAGAGAGGGTGTGAAGACTCAAGACTCATTGAAAATCAAAGATGTTTTTACGGGTAGTCCGCGAGAAGCTTTCTCGCGAAATGAAGCATGTGCCCAACACATGATTGGAATGCGAAGAGTCATGACAGATGGTGATAGCTGGTTTTCGCGAATGTCTCGCGAGTAAGCCCTTCCCACGAGATATCCGTGAAACATTCTGTTTTGTCAATATGTCATAACTGATACACCAGGTCTCTACCCACACTATATACCCCCACATTACCCACATATTGAAAGGAGTGCTTTTTAGAGAGAAAACCCTACCTATTACCCTTGAATGTGAGAGATTGTCATACCCACAATCTTCTACACAATCTATTGTGGTTTTCCTTAACTCCTACCTCTCCATTTCCAAATTCTTGAGAGGTTGATAGCCCAAACACTTACCACACCCATCCTGAGTGTAAAGTGAAGTTTTGGTGCTACTAGGAAGCATTGGAAGAAGCAATTTGTTTAGTGGATGCACTCGGGCTAAATTGCGTGATTCGGAGAGCTAGAGAAGACAAGGCTTCGTTAAGTCAGTTGGTAGCAGGAGCTTGGAGGGCTCAAGTACATAGGGTAGACTAAGCTTGAAGGGTCTTTTGTTATTCGTGTACTCCAACTCATTCTCTAGTGGATCGATTTACCGTTTGGAGGGCAGCGGAGAGGTTTTTCGCTGAGTTCTTCGATTTCCTCTTCGATAACACATCGGTGTGTTATCTTGTGTTTGCATTCTTCTTCCCTACTCTTTTAGCTTTCATTTTACTGCTATGATTTGATGAATATGGCTTAAAGTAGTTATATTATTTATCTGCTCACATTTACTCTCTTCTGCACTTAGTTTAAGTTAGAGTAAAATCAATCGAGCTGTAATTTTAATTTGAGGGTCTAAAAAACTCTTGTGTTTTCACTCAAATTTGAGCTTTCAATTGTCATACCTAAAGGTAGATGAATCCACCAAGGTAGATGGGTTTACTCCAAATATCCACCAAGTCATTTGGGAGACAAGTACATCCTGACATGTGTACACAGAACCAGATGAACATATGCATATCTCAGAATAAAGATCAACATAGGGGAAAAATATGCTAAAAGTAAAGGATATAATATAATAACAATATACCATAAATAAAGTAAAGTCTTTACAAGCAAGGCCCAAAAACAGAAGGGCACTTAATATTGTCTGAAAATTAGACAAAGTACATAAGAAATTATCATTAAAAATAAAAAGCCTAAACTATAGGGTCCTGGACACCCTGAGCTGGAGGATTCTTGTCGTCTTTAGAAGGAGGATTCTGGGCATCCTGAGTAGAAGGGTTTTCAATGTCATGAGGAGGATCTTCGGTAGATAGGATCAAGGGAGTGACAGGCTTCTCCATGGCAAGTTGAGCAAGAATTACACCCTTATCTTTTGGATCCCTCTCTGACTGAGTAAAGTTGTCGGTCTCCTTAAAGATGGTATCACCACTCGTAGGGGTCGACGGCAAGGGGTCATCAATGGTGACCTTGGATAGATCCAAGTATGGGTAGACGAACTTGACCTGCTTCAGGCAATCCTTAAACCCGTCAACATAGTATATGACACAAGCATCAATAAAAGGCTATGAAGCCTTGAACTCTATTACGGCATCAGCCCTGGCTGTCTTTACCTGCCCGCAGAGAGCCGTCAGCTCCTTCTCCAAGGTTACTTTGGCCTCTTGCTCCTTTTCCCGCTGATAAGTCTCCTCCTTCAACTTCTCGTTCAAATCCGTCACCTCCTTGTTAAGAATACGGAGAGTCTCCTTATATTGATCCTGTTCATTGGTCAAAGTTTCATTGTGCTTCCTAAGATGGCTGATCACCCCCTCCTTAACAACGCACCTATCTTGGAGTACCTTCATGCGCACCAGCACCTGAAAATGAATTACAACCGTTAACTAACGAATAAACAACAAAATAAAAGAGTCAGGAAAAAGAACATACCCTAGAGAGGTCAAAAAGACCTGACGCCCCCAAATTCTCTGTCTCCTGCTCGGCACAAGGGTTCAAGTCCATCTCCTTGATGATTAACTCAACCATCTCGACGGCATACCCCTTATACATAAGGAGACAACGAGTTCCCTAGGTGACAGGGCCCATCACCGTCATTAAGCCTTTGCCACCTCCATGACTTGGCTTTTAGGGCAACAACTTTTTGGGCTGTTTGTCACCAGGAGTGACTGTTCCTTTCTTAAGGGGATGGTCATCCTTCCCTTCAGCTTTTCTCTTGGGAGCCCCCTTAAGAAAGGACGGGAGTTAGACACAAAGACGACAGGGAAATGACAGAAAGAAATAAGTAAAGAAGGAAGGACTTACGCCAACGAGAGTAACTATTCAATCTACGTGCTGTGAGCGTCAGCTCTAGACCACCACAATAGGCGTGTAGTGTATCTAAAGTGATCAGGTCCCTGCACTTCCGTTCCTCAAATGGAATCTCAAGTACCCAATGAATAAAAGCCTCTTGCTCATCAAACATACGTGGATGAACACTAGCTGAAAAAGAGAAACGACGACGTTAAATACCTAACAAATAAATAGAGAAAAAAAGTAAAAGAAAAGACCGATGGCGCTCAACCTGAGTCTTTGACAATACCCTAAGTATTGTCGAAACCATAAGGCATTGTAACCCATTCCTTTGGACGGCATACCCAATCCATCCCCTAAATGAAGAAATACCTGCCCTTCCAATTTCTATTGGAATCAGGCATATCTGACACGAGCCTAAGCTCTTTCTTCCACACAGCAAAATGGTATATCCCTTGAGACGAGACAATGTACTGAGGTTTATAACACCAAAAGAACTCATCCAGTGAAAGTTGACAGTTCCCACCACTAAGACGACCCCATAGGAGTTTAGCTCCATATAGACACTTGATTTTGCACCCATGATTTAATCAAGGAGAATGACTTGAATGACTATCCATGTACCCCAAAAATCATAGTTTCATCACATGCATCATTTTGTCTTTGCATTACATGCATTAATTCATTCATTGCATATCATAAAAATGATCTTGAGATTCTAATGATCACAACGGTGTTTACAGTTTTCAAATCGGACCATCAGATCAAAAGATATCACATGATCAATTTTGCATGGTTAACATGCATTATGTCTAGGTAGAATCGACCGCACATGATCAATTTAAATTAATTTTGATTGGTTAAATGTTTAAAATTAATTAAATAATTCTGTGATTGGTTGATAATTAGTATTTAAAATAGGGATACATGCATGGGAATAAAAGAGATGATTGGATAACAATAAAATTGTGGATAATCTGAACTTTACCAAGATTTATTTTAGGGTATTTATCGACAAGATAATTGTTCTTAAATAGCCTAAATAATCCAAAAAAAAAAGAAATGAAAAATCATAAACAAAGGATGAAAACATGTCTAGGTACAAGGACCGGCCAAAAAACCCTAGAAGAGGAGTCCAAACAGCACCCAAACACGAAAGTGCATTCGGAGCCATAGGGCCAATTCGGCACATTTGGAGTGCCAAACGGCGCTTTTGGAGTGTTGAACGGCACTTTAAAAGTTCTGAATTGCCATGACGTGGGCTTTGGCCCAACGGCCTTCGGGTGACAATTATGCATACCCTTTTCGATCTTTTCACAAAAAGATGCATCCATATTCAAACCCTAATCCTTCGTACCTATTTTTTAGAGCCTTCTAGCCTTTATAAATAGAGACTGAACCCCATAATTCAGCATTTTTTTTCCACGCTCTGAGAGGCACCTGTTTTGGGCTCCCAAATAGCTCATATTTTCTGATCTCCTCTCTAATTTTTTGTGTAAGCTAGGGTTTTTAGGTTTCAAAGATAACTGAATAAGTTTCTTTGAACCCTAAAACATCCTCTCAAGTAGAAGAGTGCTCATGCAAGAGGTTGTTTTCTAAACCCTTTTATTTATATGCTTTCCTTATCGTGATGATGTATGTCTAATTGTTTCAAATATTCATAATCTGGTTTATAAAAACATGTTCTTGATTTCTTTATTGTTGATATAATCTGTTTCTTAATTTTAAAGATCTACATGTAGTCAACTAATTTTTCTTCAAATAAAATGGATCTGCATCTTTCTTAGATGCAGATCTGAATTTTTCTTCAAATAAAACAGATCTGCATCTTTTGTAGATGCATATTTGAATTTTTCTTCAAATAAAACGGATCTGCATATTCCTTAGATGCAGATCTAAATTTTTCTCACATCAAAACTGATTTGTATCTTTCTTAAGATATAAATCTGATTTTTCTTAAAACATATGCAGATTTTTGAAATAAAGAAAGAGATCATGAATTTTTGTTTTGTTGTTTGTTTTGTTTGAGTCATGCAACATGAAATTATTTTGTGAATGAGATCCTCTTCGTAAAAAATATTTTTTTTTATTATTAAAAATAGATCTGATTTTTTTTACTATTAAAAACCATTTTTTTTATTATCACAAAACAAATCTAAATTTTTACCTCCAAAAACCATTTTTTTATCTCAATAAACAGATCTGGTATTTCGACAAACCAAAATCAATTTTTTTTAATCATCAAAACATATTTGAATTTTTTAATAACAAAAGAAGAGATTTCATTTATAAATAAATTTGTATGATTTAATTTGTTTCACATGTTCAACATATCATTCATAACATGCATAACATAGTACATTGGTCACTAGAGTCTAGAAGACTAGATTCTGTCTGGGTAGAATGGATGCCTAACACCTTCCCATTCTGTAACCTAGCCTCCAGATTTAGGTTTTTGGTTTAGAAGATCTAGCCTTGTCTTTTCATGTATTTTGGGTAGAATGTAACTAGGACAAAAAGCCATGTATTTTTGGTAGATTGTAACTAGGACCCAAAGCTATGTAAATTTTCAATTTTCCAGACATGTAATTTTTTATTCAATCAATGAAGAGAACAATTCAATCATGTATTTATTTTTTCTTATTTTAAAAATAAAATAAATAAATGGCGACTCTATACCACTTACCCAAAAAGAGAGGTGCCCTAAAAGTTATCCGAATCTCTTTTTTTGAGGGACGCTTTTGTCAAGGTCTCTCACACTCCAATAAATATGCTCCAAGCGTTGAGAGCAATCTGGCTGATGGATAGTCCAAAAAAATTGGTCAACTGACGCTGCAATGCCGTCAGTGGCAACCTCAGTCCTGCTGTAAACATGGCATCGTACATGCTGACGTCTGCGGTCTTCCCCGAGTAGCACTTTTCAAACTTCCCAAGAAGACGGATTGGGATATGGTCAAGAATTTGAAAATGGTCCCTTAAATTCTTGAAGATGTTGGTTGTCATCATCGACTTGAAGTGATTGACGATCCACATTTTGGGGAGAATGAATGGACGAGTGTGACCATCCCCGGGACTTCCTGAACCCCTTCCTTCAAGGCTCTCCCGTCACCCTCACCCTTGTCCTGATCATCTTCTCTCCCGTTTTTTTCATCCTCTTCTCCCTCATCACCCTCATCCTCACAATCTTCTCTCTCTTCTTCCTCACCTTCCCTTCCATCATAACTTTCCACTTCATCGTCAGGAGAATGGGCGGACATTTCCCTCTCTAACGACCAGGAAAAGCCCTCCTCAAGCTCAAAACCTGACTGGAAGACTTTGTTATAGCCCACTCCCTCATGGAATGATGACTGTTCACTCGTCACTTCTCTAGACATCTATTCACCTACAAGCGACAGAGTAATCTAAGAACCTATTTGATGGGTCTCTATAGAAGCGCCGACTAAACAACAAGAGCCAAAGTAAAAAGAAAAATGAAAACAAAGGGAAACGAGGACTTATAGGATGAAGTGTTGACTCAGGAGATGACGAAATCCACAAGCTGATGGCGACAAAGTAACAGATAATTTTTCTCTTTGTCTCAAGGTTTGCAAGGATGAAATAAGGAGAAATATGAGGAAGAGACCAACCAGCCTATGTCACATGTCCTAAGCATTAAATAATGGCTGCTCGAGGAACCATTAATGAATACACCTTTTCCTGAACAAATAGAAATCAAACTCCATAACTTGTTAACTAGGGCCAACGGAGTAATGGAGTAAGGGGCAGATGATAAGGATAATTCCAAATGGATGTTAAACTCGTTCATGTAAGATGAAGTCGATGGTCCCAATGAACTTATCAACCTTACTTATGCATTCAGAGACAGAGGACATCACCTCAAGGCCGAAGACTCCACCTTAAGATCAATGACACCTGTATGAGAGGAACAGAACGCCTAGACGAGATAAAAAGCTGATGGAAGGAAGCTGACGAGGATAAAGAAACCTTTGATGAGTCTGACAAGGCCTTTCTTGGCCCCCACGTGTGAGTATATAAGGAAACATCTTGCACCCCATGGTTAACCCTAATCAAGAAGATTCCCACAAGGAAAGGATCCCACAAAATACACGTATTAATGAGGATCCTCCCTACAAGGAAAGATCCTCTCCACCAAGGAACGAATGTTAACTCCACGCTACTATAAAAATCCCAAAGCCTTTACAAATCAAGGTACGCATAATTTACCCTAACTCTGGCACTCTAGAGTTGTAAAGAAAGTTATCTAACTTAACCTTCGGAGGGTCTTTGGCTGGTATCACATCATTACTCTCTTGAAGTCTCCTTTTTTGTGTTGTGCAGGTGTTGTCTTGAGCATGTGAGGACTATATGACTTACTGATGATTTTTGGCATCATCAAATGTAATGTTGTATATATAAGTATATACATGAATAGGTTGTAATAATGATGTTTGAGTTTGGAGAATATTGTTTCATAAAGTTGATAAAGTAAAAAATTCATGTTTAGGAATTTTCTAAGTGAAAATTCAAAATTTAGTATGTTTTATCGGTTGAAACTTTTGCTCGATCGATCAAAGTGATAAGGAAAATGATCCTAGAGCTTCTGCCTGACTCGATCGCTATTCAATTCCTATTCGATCGATCGAAAAGAGACTTTGATAAACTCTTGATTCCTCTCGATCTGTCAAGACTCGTAAAACTAAATTTTCTAGGAATTGTTTTGAATGTTTGAAAAGGTTTCAAGCATTGTGAATGGTTTTATGAAGCATTTTAACTCTCCATACGTGCCTTTTGATGAAATATAACCCTATGGATATAAATAGTGGCTTATGTTCACTTGATAACTACTACTTCTTTTCTCTCCCAAAAGTTAGTTTCTAAGAAACACAAGAAATCCTGCAGCTGTCCTCTAGAATTGCTATCTGTGAAACCCAACAACTTGGTTGTATCCTAGGGACAAGTTTGTGATAACCCTATAGCAACTATAGGGTGGGGCCAAATATTGTCTAAGTATAACAATTTTGTGCCTCCAAGTTATCTATTTTCTATTTGTCTTTTGTGTTAAACTTGTTCTTCCTTTATTACTTTGTATAATATTACCAACAATCTTAGACAATATTCGTATAATGGAAGGAGCAAGTGATGTTTCAACATTGAGGATGTTGAATTATAAGTTGGTGAAATTGGATTGCTTTGATAGAAACAATTTCTCTTGGTGAAAAGACAAGATGAAATTCTTACTCACTACACTAAGACTCTTCTATGTCTTGGACCCGAAGTTGATGCCTTTTCTTACTGCAAGTGATGAGGACACTGACGAGATAATGGCACAAAGAAAGAAATGGGAGGAAGACAAACTAATATGTAAAGGACACATTTTCAATACTCTTTTAGATTGTCTTTATGATCTCTACAATTCAATAAAGTCACCGAAGGAGATTTGGAATGCTTTGGAGGCAAAGTACAAAACTGAGAAGATAGGTACAGATAAGTTTATTATTCAAAAGTACTTTGATTATAAAATGCTTGATAATATCTCAATTTTGGATCAAGTGCATGAATTATAGATTCTGGTCAATAAACTCCATGATTTGTCAATCAATATTCCTAAATCATTACAAGTGGGTGCAATTATTTCAAAACTCCCACCAAGTTGGAATAATTTTAAGAAGAAGCTTCTGCATATGTCAGAACATCTCACTTTAGAACAATTTGGACAACATCTTCAAATTGAAGAAGAAAGTTGGATTAGAGATGGGACTAATACCGACTCTAAAGTGAATCTGAACAAGGTACAAAGTGGGAGTTCAAACAAGACCAATAAGCACCTAAAAGTGAACAAAAGCGGGACTGGTTTCAAGAAGAACAACTCCGATAATCCCAACAAAGACAAGAAGAACCGGACTTGTTTTCATTATGGAAAGAAAGACCATTACATTCATAAATATAAAACTCTTAAAGAACAATAAAAAGGATGAAGAAGGCAATGCCAATGAAACAAATGTCATTGAGGAGATTATTGCTATGGTAAGTGATATACATATTGATATGATCACTAAAGTTCATATGGCTATAATTGTAAATCCTTTTGATTGATGGGTCGATTCGGGTGTAATGGTGCACGTGTGCAACAATAAGGAACTATTCAAGACTTATGAGAAGTCTTCCGTAGAACAAGAAGTGTAAATTGGCAACCACGTTAAAGCAAAGGTTCATGGAAAGAACACAGTTGAAGTCAAAATGAGTTCCGGCAAGATGCTGATCTTGACCAATGTTTTTCATGTACCCGATATTAAGAAAAATATTGTATCTGCCAATTTTTTATGTAAGAGTGGTGTAAAAGCTATACTTGAATCAAGCAAGTTAATCTTGTCCAAGAATGAGATATTTGTAGGAAAGGGATATGCTACCAATGGCATGTACAAACTAAGTGTTGGGGTTTATGCCCTAAAATCCATTTTATTAGCATGTCATAAATAATTAAATTGTTTAATTATATGAGAATATTTATAAATGAACTAATGGGACATTATCTTAATCCATGAGATGCATAGTATATGATTTATGTGATTTAGTCACAGAAGATATAATCACAAGTTCTTTGTAAACTCAGAATTTTAGTTCGTAGTCGGTGATGAAATTGGACATTTCATCTATGAATACTATAATATATCAACTAAGATGATTTTTCTTGATCATGGAAGTGGAGACTCCTAGTTGGTATGTTGATATGTTTTAAGAGTTAAGACTTATTAAACTAGACCGCTTTGAGATTTATTATTCTCCTAACGACTGTTAAATGAATAATAAATCTCACGACTTCTATTTATATCAACTCTAAATCCTGAGAGAATAATGAACCTGATCATGAGGTGTAGGTTGCTTTGATATATTAGGAATGAGATCTAAAGTCACGATCAAAATCTCAATATGTTGGGCAGCCGCATTTAATATTGATGGAATTCATAATCTCTTAACAGAGATATAAAATATTCTCTTGAGATAAGTTTAATGTGTTTGATTATTCAGAGTGTTGGGCCTAACTACTTTAGTAAGGAGTTACTAAAGTATATATTTATGAAATTGGATTTCATAAATATATGATGAATAACTTCAAGGATTAAACTGCGCACTCAAGGATTAAGATATAGTAATCTTCAAAGTGGCAGTCAACATTCATGACTTTGTATTACTACAAATATTTTAATGAAGAGGTTGCATGTATAATAAAGTCTTGGGATATAATTTATTAATAAGGCCTAGAGTACAATTATATTCATTTAGTGGTATTGGATATAATTAATGGTAACTTTGAACTTGTCAAGAGTTGACAGAAAAGCCCAAAACCCATTGGAGCTAGAGTCTTATTTGTTCCCTTTTGGTCTCACTATAAGCCACATAATAAAACCCAATTGGAATGGCCCAAAAGGCTAGCCCAATTAGATAATCAGTTATATATAAGGAGAGAAACATACAAAATTTCATAAGGGGTTTTCATTAAGATCATATAAGACACTCTCTTATTCTCTCATTGGAAACTGATTAAGACACCACATTTCTTAGGCATTAAGTGGAATTGGAAGATTAAATGTATTCCCAAGTACTTCTAATCTTTTGTTTTGAATTTCACTGTACCAAGCTACACTTTCTTGTTCTTAAATTCTGAAACTTGCATAGTACATGTTATCAATTGCGAATGAAGTAGATCCGTTAATTTTTCATTGTGTATGTTTTGTGGCATGCTAGATTAGGACATTTAAATTTCAAATACTTGAAGTTTATGTCAAAGCATGGTATGATTTCGTATAAGCATGATGATGAAAAGAAATGTGAAATTTGTATTCAAGCAAAGATGACAAAGAAACCATTTTCTAAGTTAGATAGAAATTCTATTATGCTTGAACTTGTACATTCAGATGTATGTGAATTGAATGGTGTATTAACTAGAGGAGGTAAAAGATACTTCATTACATTCATTGATAATTTCTCTAGATCTACATATGTTTATTTTATGAGAAATAAAGATGAATCTTTTGACATGTTCAAACGATACAAAACCGAAGTAGAAAATCAAAAGGATAGGAAAATAAAGATACTACGAAGTGATAGAGGCAGTGAATATTTTCCTAATGATTTTTTAACGTTTTTTGAGGAACGTGGCATAATACAACAAAGTTCAACTCCATATACACCCCAACAATATGGTTTGGTTGAAAGAAAAAATAGAACTCTTGTAGACATCGTAAATGCCATGATCTAAAGTGCAAAACTTCCATTTAATTTGTGGGAGAGGCATTGCTTACTGCATGTCATGTGCATAATAGACTACCTTCCAAGAGGATCAAAGTATCTCCATATGAGTTATGGAATGGATGAAAACCAAACCTTGATTATATCAAAGTGTGGGGGTGTTTAGCCTTCTATAGAGTTATTAACCCGAAAATAATAAAATTAGGACCAATAGCTATGAAAAGTGTCATTATTGGTTATGCTGAAAATTCAAAGACATATAGATTATTAGACTTAAGCTCTAATATAGTGGTGGAATCAAGAGATGTTGAATTTATTGAGGATAAATTCAGTAAAGATTCCATGGATACCTTAATACCCACTTAAACAAAAGGAAATAACTCTAATCCTAATCCTACCTTGGGTAGTACAAAAAGGATTGAAAGTGGTTCTCTAAGTACACAACGAAAAAGTCAAAGAGTAAGAAAAGCAAAGGACTTTGGTCCAAATTTCATTTCTTATCAAGCTCAATTGTATCTTGTTAAAGGTAATAGACAAGTAGTCCTAAATAAAATACCTATAGTGTTTAATACAAAGAATGACCCTAAAACATTTGAGGAAGCTATGGCTCCTAGAGATTCAACTTTCTAGAAAGAATCCGTGAATGATGAGGTGCTCAATATTATCCAATAATGCTTGCGTCCTGGTGGATCTACCTACTGGTTCAAAACCAATTGGTTGTAAATAGGTATTTAGGAAAAACATAATACTGATGGGTCAATTCAAACCTTTAAAGTAAGGTTAGTGGCAAAAGGTTTTAAACAAAGGGAAGGAATAGACTACTTTGATACTTATGCACCAATGGCTAGGATCACGTCTATTCGAGTGTTCTTAGCACTTGCATCCATATACAAATTGATTGTACATCAAATGGATGTAAAGACAACTTTCCTAAATAGTGATCTTGAAGAGGAAGTTTACATGGAACAACCTGAGGGTTTTGTACTTCTTAGAAATGAGAAGAAAGTTTGCAAATTAGTCAAGTCCTTGTATGGCTTGAAAAAAGCTCCAAAACAATGGCATGAGAAGTTCGACTCCATAATTTTACCGGATGGTTTTGTGCACAATGGCACTGACAAGTGTATGTATTCCAAATTTACAAAGGAATATGGAGTTATTGTATGCCTTTATGTGGATAATATGTTCATATTTGGTACAAATACGAAAGGTGTATGTGAAACCAAAAGGTATCTGTCTTCTGAGTTTAAAATGAAAGATTTAAATGAAATGGATATTATTTTTAGAATCAAAATTAAATAAACGTTGTGGGGGGTTTTACACTATGTCAATTCCATAATGTTGAGAAAATGCTTCAAAGATTTGAACATGTTAATATAAAGGAAGCAAATACACCTTTTGATTGGAGCATAAAATTAGGTGAAAACACTGGAAGAGGAATAGCACAACTCGAGTATGCTAGTGTTATAGGTAGCATAATATATGTTATGCATCGTATAAGACCAAGTATGGTTTACAAGTATGGTGCCATAAGTTTGGGACTCTTTTATTCTAGATTTACAAGTAATCCAAGTATGGTTCATTGAAAAGCAATTGCTAGAGTTCTTGGTTACTTGAAGAAAAACATAAGTTTGGGACTCTTTTATTCTAAATTTCTAGCTGTGTTGGAAGGTTATTCAGATGCTAGTTGGATTTCTAGTATGAGTGATAATAAATCCACATTTGGTTGGATCTTCACTCTTGGTGGAGGTGTCATCTCTTGGGCATCAAAGAAACAAACATGTATTTCTCACTCCACCATGAAGCGAAATGGCTAAGAAATATGTTATTAGACATAGAGTTATGGCCACAACCAATACTAGTCATTTCGGTATACTACGATAGTGAAGCCACCTTGGGCAGAGCATACAATAAAATGTATAATGAAAAGGCTAGACATATAGGTCTAAAACATAATTACATAAGACAATTTGTGAGGGATTTTCACAATTTGCTCCAATACCAATGGGCTTGGTCTGCGGTCAAATGCTATAAAAGATTTGTGCCCCCTCATCCTTGACCAATTGGTCATTGGATGGATCGGTAAGGCACATAGTCCGACACAATTAATTGAAGCTGGTATCATTTCAATTGTCTATGTAAAGTCAAATGATAATTTGGTAGACCCTTTAACCAAATTGATGTCTCGAGATTTGGTTAGGGTAACATCCATTGGAATGGGACAAACCCTTCTTTTATGAGAATCACCAATAGTGGGAACCCAATCTCGAATTGATTTAATCTAAAATATTTAAAGGGTAACAACAAGCTATTGATACGTGGTTAGTAAGAGCACTAAATTTGTGTCTCATTCAGGATGGATTAGTGTAGTCTATTATGATGAAATAGAGGATGAGTTTTACACTCTTAATGAAGTTCAAAAAGTATATACGTTTATGTAATAGGTGTTAAATTATCGATTGTCCCAAAAGTTTAAGCTATTGAGATATGGTAAATTTAATCATTTAACTACACAATTCTAACACTCCACCCACGTGTGGGCTGAAAGTACCTTTTAATATGTGAGGCCTAACACATGAGATTCTAAATGGGAGGTAGAGTGGAAGAGATAAGGATTAAACTCAGAATCTCATGCTTTGATACCATGTTAAATTACCGATTTTCCCCAAAACTTAAATAATCTGAATATGGTAAATTTAATCATTTAACTACACAATTCTAACAATAAGGACATAAGAAGGAACTTCACCTTTGTGAACATAGAAGTGGTGCCACTTCTAGCAAAAGTTAAAGAGTTTTCTCTTGTAAATGTTCACTAAACTGGGAAGAGCACAAGGCCATAATGGCGCTAACAATAGTGGATTTCTAAATGTGTTGTGGATATACTTATGTGTGTGTTGTTTCCAATTTCAACATATAAGAGTTTTGGATTAAGCACCAATCCACCATTATCTTTGTTTTTTTCTTGAGACAATTACACTAAAGCAAGGTTTAGGTTGAAAGACACCTTCATTTATACATGATAGAATATCAATCAAGTGAGAAATATATTCATAGTTGTCAGTATCGTATGATACGCAATACATATCGTACATATCGTATCGTGTACAAAAAGTTTCGTATTGTAAGTGTGTATCGTAAGTACTCGTGAATCATCCGATACATAGGTGTGTATCGTATGAATCATATCGTATCGGTGAATCGTACGTATCATACGATACATAGACATGTGGGTTTAAAATGGGTTTTTTTTTGGTTAAAATTTGTGGTTTTATTTGATTTAAACAAGTTGTTAGACTTTTTTAACACAAAATTATTGGGAAACTTAATTGAGTCTAATTCCCATGAGTTTTTTTTCCCCTCCCTTCTCTTTCTCCTACAAAATTTAGACTATACTCATAACACTCACTTTCATATATGCAAATATATTTTCTATGCTATTAATAATAAAATGAAAATATAATTATTTTTTATTTTGTTATTATTATTATGAGTCTAAAAAGCTAGAATGCCAAGAAAAAATATATAGAGTAAATTATTAGAATAAAAAAAAAAAAAAAATAGTAAATGTTGATAATAATGAAGAAAATGTCTATGAAAAAATAACTTTGCAAGATGCTGAACATGATGATAACATTGACTTAGATGGAGTTAATTAGATAAGATGATGAAAAGACATTATATTTTGGTTCATATATCATGTATTTTTACTTTTGAGTTTAATCAATTTGAATGTGCATGTTACAAACATAAGTTAATTTGATTTATTTAGTTAGCTTTGTTAAATTTTATTGCATAAGTAATGATTAAATTGATATTTAATTGAATATATTTCGAATTTATAATGAGTATATCTTTTATATATGTATATCTATAATTGTTTATAATTTTATTAGATATTTATGAATCTTACGATATACGATTTGATACGATACACAATACATAAAAATTAAAAATCGATTCACGATACGATTCATGATTTGACAACTATGAATATATTATTATTACATGGATAGGTTGTATATATAGGTATATACATGGATAGGTTGTAATAATAATGTTTAAGATTGAAAAATATTGTTTCATAAAGTTGATAAAGTAAAAAATTCAAGTTCTAGAATTTTCTAAGTAAAAATTCAAAATTTAGAATGTTTGATCAATCGAAACTTTTGCTCGATCGGTCGAAGTGATAAGGAAAATGATCTTGGAGCTTCTCCCTAACTCGATCACTATTTGATCCCTATTCAATCGATCAAAAAGAGACTTCGATCGACTCTCAATTCCTCTTGATCCGTCAAGACTTGTAAAACTGAATTTTCTGGTAACTATTTTGAATGTTTGAAAAGGTTTCAAGCGTTGTGAACAATTTTATGAAACATTTTAACTCTCCATATGTGCCTTTTGATGAAATATAATCCTATTGGTCTAAATAGTTACTTATGTTCACTAGATAACTACTACTTTTCTCTCCCAAAAGTTAGTTTCTAAGAAATACAAGAAATCCTGCGGGTGTTCTCCAGAATTGCTATCTATGGAACATAACAACTTGGTTGTATTCTAGAGACAAATTTGTGATAACCCTATAGCAACTCTAGTGTGGGGGAAAATATTGTCTAAGGATAACAATTTGTGCCTCCAAGTTATCTCTTATTTCTATTTGTCTTCTGTGTTAAACTTGTTCTTCCTTTATTACTTTATGTAATATTGCCAACATGTAAACGGTAAGTGTGAACAAGTATTCATTCTGTCTATAAGATCTGATCATATTCTCTGGTCTTCTTAAATTTTTCTTAATGAGCCTTAAAAATAATTTGATCCCAGAACCAGTGGCTGGAAGAGTTTCCGGACTTATGAGTCAATAGATTGAAACATGCTTGGCTGGTTCTGGCTGGCATATAGTGATATACGTATGAATTATTCTGTACATCTCTAATATTTTATTTGGCTAAGCTGCGGCAGAAATTAAGGGCCTTATTTCTTGGGAGAGGCCTGAAAACTAGGCTTCAACTATCTTTGCATCTTTGACTTATTTAGCGGCTCTATAATGTACGACACACCTCTAGTATTATCAACATTTGGATTGTCAGTTTTATCCCCCAATGTGCAAAACATCTCTAATGTTCTACCAAACAACCTTAAAGGATAAAACAGTCACCTCAGTTGAATTTGGTGGGTAGCTCAATGCTGATATCAGTGACTAATAACTGCCCAAGAAATGAAATACAATATTATATATAGGCAAGCATGCCCAAGCTTGGTCTCATTCTTGAGCTACCTGCCATAAAAGCAAAGTCTTGTTCCAGAGCTCAAAACTGGTGGATATATATATAAATATATAGTTAGGTTCAAGTTATATCTAATATAATTCTAAGTAGTGTTACTCTATTCAATAATTTATTATTAAATTAATATTTTAAAAATCCAACCGTTGAATTACATGTTCTATATGTTTTTAACATGTATGCCAATTTTCATATCAATCAGATACTATTTACCATTTGATCCATAAACTCATATTTTATGCATTATTTCGAAATACAAAAATTTAAATTTTAACAATTGATTGATGACATGGATATTAATTTTGATTACCTTGAAATTTTGCAAGCATAAAGAATATACAAAAATAATATAATCTAACGGTGGATTTGTCAATATTCGCATCTAATTTAAAAATATTGAATAGTGTAACATTACTTAGAGTTACACTTTAACCCAACCCATATATATATATATATATATATATATGCTTGTTCTCTCTCAAATGGTACTAAAACCCAAAGGGTGGCAAGTTGAATAATATATTAATTGCTTAGGAATAAATAAAGCAGAGTGTCAAACTTGTGCTAACTTTATGTTAGTGAGGATTTCCTTAACTTAAAGATCACTCCCGTGATATTATGCTTTTGCAGTTGAAGAAGACAGCTAGAGAGATACAATTATTATTAGCATTCTTAGGGTTGGGGTTGGGCCACTCTTAGTTTCGACAATCATAATACGTTTTCCTTGTTATGCACATGTTGTAATAAAAGTATATTCTGTGTTATTAACTCTACGAAGAAGAGAAAAACATATTCTGACTTTGAATTCTTCAAGTTTTACCTGGAATTAATCCATATATCATGCAATTGAGCTATCGTTCATAACAAGGTATGTCAAGCTCTTCTCTCTTATTATTATTATTATTATTTTTTTTTTTGTTTCTTAGTTCTTCCATCAACCGTTTCTTGTCAAGAAGAATATTGAGCTTGGGAAACGAAATTTGTTCACTCTCTTCCACATATAAATAACATTAATCTTCATAGGTAAGACTAATAAGCTTGCATTCCATTTAAATTTTCTCTTCCGTGAGGCAAGTCTTATATATTTTTTAGCAAAATCAACAATATATGTATATTCTTGGCATGCATATATTAGTAGAAAGGTCATTCTCTTTACAGATGGAAAATGTGAATCATATCTTATAGAGAATGACATAATTACTTTTGTATTTGGAACTTGACATTGGAATGACTAAGTCTTTATATTCTAACTTGTACAAAATAGCATCTAGCTAAGAATAAGTTATTAGAAAATTCTACAACGTGGCTCTACTAAACCTGTGAAACTTAATTAATTAGGTCAACGATGAATATCAGTACTCTTTGTATTCGTTATTATAATTTTTATAATTTGCCTTACTGTTGTGCTAGTGATTTTTAAATCGAACTTACTATCAATGATAAATTGTGCTGGCAGGTTTCAGTGATCTCCATCTCTCTCTCCCTCTTCCGTTTTTCCTTAGAGAAGATGAGAGAGATTTTTCCAGGACTATGGCCTTGGATGCTTGCTATGCTATTGTTCATTGTTTTTCTCACAAAATTGTCAAGAAATAAGAAGGTAGGGAAAAGAAAATACAGATTGCCGCCTGGAAGAAGAGGCTGGCCTTTAGTTGGTGATAGCTTCAACTGGTACAATGCTGTTGCAAGTTCTCATCCTCCTAGGTTTGTCGAAGAACAGGTCAAAAGGTAAGTACTCTTAGGGTGTGTTTGTTTGGAAGTGAAATTAGGTGGATGAAAAACTTTGGAAAAAAAATGGAAATGAAAACTTTTTTGAGTATATTTGATTGGGTGGAGAAGAAGGAAAATAAATTGTAAGACCTACATGTTTTCTCTCCGAGCCTACTAAAACGTTTTCTCTACAAAATGGAGAGAAAATTGAAGGGAGAATTTGGACATCATTTTTGGATGAAAATGCTTCATCCATGTTGCTTTTCTTTACACTTTCTTTTTTTATCTTTTTTTTTTTCTTCTGGACGTTGCTTGCCTTCTTTTTTATTTTTTATTTTTTTTATTTTTTTATGTTGCCGACCTCTTCTTCTTTTTTCTTTTTGTTATCTTTTTTCTTTTGATTTACTGGGCAGGCGTTGCCTGTCTCTTATTCTCTCTCTTCTTCTTCTTTCTTTCTCTTTATTTTTTAGATGTGATTTTTTTATGGACATGATTTTTATTTTTTAATAAATTTAGGTGATTGAATTTTTTTTGGTAGTTTATCACTTTTTTTTTTTTTTAATTGGGCATCATTTTTTAATAAGGGTATATGCGTAAATTTATACAAACTCATTTTTTCCATCCCTTCATTTTTCTACTCCCAACCAAACAAAATGAAGAAAATTAAAATATTTTTTATTCTCCTACTTTTCTGTCCTCTCACTATTTTCTATTTTCCCACTTTTTCATCCTTAAACGGACCTTAAACTTTTGCACTTGATTTAAGAACTAGCTAGGTTTGGCTAAATTTACATTGTCTAGCTATATATTTGATAGACGATTAGAAGTCATGTTAGCTGTGGTAGTTTTGTATATTTTAGACTCACTTCTGTCTATCAAATCACTTCTTTCACAGACAGCAAGAATTAAGAGTTTTATACATTAACTACAAACATATTTTAGCAATGTAAATGAGTTAAATCGTTTTTTCCTTTTTTTTTTTTTAAGTTTAAATGAAATGACCAATAATAATTGAGTGAGGGGGTGGGAATGAACTATATTTCATTAATTAGTCTCTTAATTTTATATTTATTTCTGTTAAATGAAAATGCATAATTATTATTGAAGTGAATTAATTAATGGAGGACTGCTGCAGGTTTGGGAAGATATTCTCATGCAGCCTGTTTGGTAAATGGGCAGTGGTGTCAGCAGACCCAAGCTTCAATCGATTTGTAATGCAAAACGAAGGGAAATTATTCCAATCAAGCTATCCAAAATCATTCAGAGATTTGGTGGGGAAAAATGGGGTAATCACGGTCCAAGGAGATCAACAAAGGAAACTACATGCAATTGCCTCCAATATGATGCGCCTAGATAAGCTCATCAAATTCCATTTCTTGGAAGACATTCAAATGGTTATGCTTCAAACTTTGGCCAATTTCCACAACAATCAACGCATTTCTCTCCAGGATGTGTGCAGAAAGGCAAGTCATCAGATCATCATCAAACGTATTATTCCAATAATATATATATATTAATTAATTTCTGATCAATTAATTAATTAATAATTGTATCTACACACACAGCACAGGTTGCTATCAATCAAATGGTTAATCAACTCTTGGGATTTACAAGTGATTCAGAAGTAAATGAGATGGCTCAGTTGTTCTCTGACTTCGTTGATGGCTGTCTATCCATTCCAATTAACTTACCGGGTTTTGCTTATCACACTGCCATGACGGTAAACACGCACATGTACATGTGTATATATATATATATATATATATATATATATAATTTTACTGTACGTATTTTTGAATTTTTATCTGTTACTTCTAGTATATGAACTTATTTTTATTTTTATTTTTAATTAAGTGATCGAACACATATATGACATACCATTTATACCATTAAAATAAGCAAAAAGTAGTGACTCCGGAAGCTGAAGTAAAAGACTAGTGACAGAAACATTTCAATGCTCAAAAATTATTGCTCCATAGGCCTATGGTATATGTGGAAATAACGTTACAACTTACATGATCATATATAAAAATAAAAAATAAAAAAGCAATGCTATACAAATTGAATTTTCAGTTAATATATTAGCATTTTTGTACAAATAAAAAAATTCATATTGACTCTATTCTTGCAACTTAATTATCTATCTATTTAGAGTATACCCAATTTCAACAATTGCGTATTAGTACCTGATTTCAACAAACGCGTATTAGTATCTGTTGGAAACGACAAAAATATCCTCCCATGTCTACCATTTCTTGTTATTATATCTTGTGAAATGGCAATATTAGCCTCATCATGTGTTTCTTTCCTATCTTTAATTTCTAAGGTCAATTTAGTCCATAGGTTTCTATTTTCAATTGTGAAATTTGTAGCTGAAGTTTAATTTTTGTCAATCTAATTATCACGTTATCAAAGTGAATCAATTTGATCATTATTTCTTTTAGCAAATATAGTCATTCAAACATTTAAAATCTATATTTTTTGAATAAAACTTATAAAACGACAAGAGCTATTAAATGATGCATCTAATAAATGTTTTCATTTTCAGTTAAATTTTTAATTAAAAAATGCATAAACAGCATTTTTTTTTTTTTTTTCTCGAATATTATAAACAGCGTTATTTGTTAGTAGATATGGATGAAAAGATAATATTGATTCATTTATACATAGCGAGGAACTAATTTAATAAAAGAATAAATTTTAGTAACTAGATTGACAGTAGAAGTAAAAGTCGCGATATTAAACTGAATTTTAGCCTTTAAAAATATATATATATATATATATATATATATTTATATGAGATATGCTAAATACACTAGCACAATATTTAGAACCCTTAACACAAAATTTTTTGGCTAAGTTGATTTTAACACTACTAAACAAAATAGTCCGAGTGTAAGTTTCTTAGCAAATTTCCATACTTTTAACTACACTACACAAACATGACAATATAGAAAGTTAAAGGAAATAAAGAATAAAGAAGGCAAACCACACATAACACCACAAAGTGTTATGGAAGAGAAAAATCCGAACCCCGAGCGTAAATAGATGACTATAAACCCTCCAAGCCTATATCTTCTTATGTACTTGAACTCTCCAAGCTCCAGCTAGCAACCATCTTATCTACGAGTCTTTTCTTCACCTAGCCTCTTGGAGTCATCACTGTTGAGCTACCAACAGAAAGCCATCAAAGGATTTGGATTTGATTTGGCTTCACTAAGTTTCTAGACCTTCAACAAACTCACAACACTCAAGGTTTTGTGATGGAGGTGAAGGTTACAAATTTTTCTCAAGGATATGTGATATTGAGAGAAAATGAGGAGAGAGGATAAATATTTGTTTCCCTGGACTAAGGCACTCTCTCTCATACAAAAGGGTTGAGATAAAGAAATGCTCTTTCTTGATCTTATAAGCTCAACTCACACACTTACTTCCTATTCACACATGCAAAGGGTGTGTGTTTTGGCTTACATGGTGTGGACTAAAAAGAAGATCAGAATAAGAATAGTGCAGACTGCCAACAGGTATTTCGTGACCTTGTCACAGGCTAATTGGTCGCGAGATGGTCATGCCAATAGTCTCTCTGGATCTTCGATCTGTCACGTGTCACTCACAGGCTGTCTGGTCGTCTGCAAATTGCCTGCAAGTCATGAGATCTCTGGTTGATGCAGCTTTTCAATGTTGAGGGAGAAGCTCAAGTACATCTGCTCCAAATTATATTAAAGTCTAGGAAAGATACATTAAAAAGAGAATAAGTACAAATAAATTTAATACAGAATAAAGCCAACAAAAATATGGATTTTACAATATATAATATGAAAGATGCTCAGAGACGTTGTGATTTTAATTTGCAAAGAAGCATCATAAGAGACTTGATTGTAAATTACAATTGAGAGGATTAGCCACAAAATTTATTCAGTAGACATTACTAATATGCATGGCACATATTGTGGTCCCAAATGTGAGGTAACAATCTGAACAATGGATCATTTGGACCTTCAACACTGTGCTATATATTCCAACTCTGTTCTCTTAACTCTAATTAACTTTGTATGGATGTAATATGTTTGAACAGGCAAGGGAGAAAATAATTGGGAAGATATACAACATAATTGAGATGCACAGGCAAATGCAATTACAAGGTACAGGTGCAACACAGCAAGGTGGTATTGGTGTTCTTGGAAGACTTGTAGAGGAAGAAAGCTTACCGGATGAAGCTGTAGCAGACTTCATTATCAATCTTCTCTTTGCCGGGAACGAAACAACTGCTAAAACCATGCTTTTCGCCGTTTATTTCCTCACTCACTGTCCCAAAGCAATGAAGCAACTTATGGTATCCAAATAAATAACCTCTTAATCCTTTTTTTTTTTTTTAAATATATATATATATATATATATATATTAATAATAATGGGGAGCATATATATAAATATATATATATATATATGTGAACAATTAATTGTGGTTCTTCAACCAAAAAAAACTAATTGTGGTTCACATTTTACTCTTACTATATATATCACATTTTCCGTGCCTGAGCAGGATGAACAAGATGGGCTAAGGGGTAACAGTAATGGAGAGGAGCTTCTTACATGGCAAGACTACAAAGCAATGCCTTTCACTCAATGCGTATGTATTTATATTGATACATCATCCATTGCTTGTATCTACTTTACCTTACACCAACTGCACCTCACATAAACTATTAGCAGCTAAAATTACTTTAAATATAAAATTTGGAAATAAATGATCAGCAAATGGGGTCTCCAACACTAACAGTAGCTTCTTGTGCATGACATGATGAAATTTTGCATCGCAATTCACATCACATCTATAATGACTTTTTCTCTTTCTTTTTAACTACTTTCTCAAAATTCTCCATGGAGCTTTCTTCATTGTCTGGTCCAATCACATTAAGTTTGTAACTTGTAAGTGCATCATGTACATACGATACGTACATGATGATCCATGTTTTAGTACATTCTCAAGGACGCTTTTTCCGGGGCAACTAGATTTCAATATTAAGCGCAAAAATCAACATAAGTATATATGAGCTGTGTCTGTGTGATGAGAGTCTTGCTTAATCTTTCATACAGGTTATTGATGAAACACTTCGTCTTGGGGGCATTGCAATTTGGCTAATGAGAGAGGCAAAAGAAGATGTTAATTACCAAGGTAATTTTTTTTAATTATCTTTGTGAATGTTAAATAGTAAATACATTGGAGGAGTGGACCTTAGCATCGTCATTTTTTTTAATAAAAATTTGTTTGCAAAGATAACCGTGCACTTATAAGGTGGGCAAATATTCTCTTTCCATGACATTGGAGTAAACAATTTTTTTTTTCCTTTTATTATTAACTAGTACTGTATAACCCGTGCATATGCATGGTACAATTATAAAAAAAAAACTTACAATTACACACATATATAGATTCAAATTATACTCTCTCTCTCTCTCTCTTTTTTTTTTTTTTTTTTTAATTTGTTTTGGATATACACATGAGTTTACTCCTTTTTTTTTTCTTTTTTTCTATTAATTGAGTTTTTAATGATTTATTTATATTAGAACTGAAAAGTTTTTTTTCCTTTTTTTTTGTAAGTCCAAAAAGGTATTTATTTACTTTGACACTGCAAATGCATGAACCCACAATGTAACCTCTATATATATATATATATATATATATATATATATATATCAATCACAATTGGTTGCTCCTAGTATGATTTCTTTTTAATTAATTAAAAAATATGTCATGAGACATTATTAATTAACTAGCTTGTAACCCCATGCATATGCATGGATATACTTAAAAGATACACATTAATATGCATAATATAATTCTTACATATATAATTTAAATATTATTGATAGTCATTCTTATATTTTTTTTTAACTCTTTAAAAAGTCTTGTAAGAATGTTATTTGGTAGAAAATGTAAATTGTCCATTTTTTAAATATTTTTATGTTCATTAATTCTAAACTCTTTGGTTTTTGTACACAATAACTCACTTGAATGGATATTTATGATATAGTCCCACATTTGATTCCATAATTAAGAAATAAAACTCTCTCTAAAAATAAATCATTTATGACAAATGACGCGAAATGGAACTTTAATTGTAGAATCTAATTGGATTTTCTCTAAACTTTACCTATTAATATATATATGACTTATAAATTTGAATTATTTTTAGTTATAAAAAAAAAAGGCTCATAAATATAAAATCATTCAAACTCTCTCTTCCTCTAATTTTATATATAGTGTTAGATATATGATTATATTTTTTATGATTTATTTATATTGGATTTCTTGTTTTTACACTAAATTAACTCATTTGACATAAAAATTTAAAAATTTCAATTAAATGGGACACACACACACAAACATATATAGATGACTTATAAACTTGATATATATAAATATATATATATATATATATATATATATAGAGAGAGAGAGAGAGAGAGAGAGAGAGAGAGACTTATAAACTTGAATTGTTTTTAGTTCTATAAAAAAAAAAAAAAAAAAAAGACTCATAAATATAAAATCATTCAAAAATTATGTATTTTAGGGTTCACTTATATTGGACTCATCATTTTTTATACTAAATTAACTCATTTGGTATAAAACTTAATAAACTTAGATTAAATGGGACACATGTTGCAAAATTAAACTCTAATTGAAATCTAATTTTTACATTGAATTAACTCACTTGACACAAAAATTTAAAAACTTATATTAGATGGGATACGTGGTGCAAAATTAGACTCTAATTGAATTTCAATTTGAAATCTAATTGATTTTTCTCTCTTCTTTACCTATTATTATATATATAAATTAGGTAAGTCATTAGTCATTTCCCACTATGATTTCGTTATTTACATTTTGGCTTTTCCTTTTGCTAGATTGTTCAAATATAATATATAATTAGTATTTACCCGAATAAAAATAAAAGTTTAGTTAATAATGTTTTTGTGTACGTAGATTATATTATTCCCAAAGGATGCTTTATAGTTCCATTTCTTTCTGCCGTTCATTTGGATGAAAATGTGTATGAGGGAGCTCTAACATTCAACCCTTGGAGATGGATGGACCCTCAAAATGAGGTAAAATTAGTCTGATATACTCATTTATTTGAATAAGTTTGAACATTGATCGTAACAATTTGAAAAAAAAAAAAAAAAAAAAAACTTATTTTGGTTGTATAGGGCTGTTAGTTTCCTATAAGCTTAATTAAAAGCTACAATATAATTTTTTTTAAATTTAGGAAAAGAGAAACTGGAGAAGTAGCCCATTCTATGCTCCCTTTGGAGGAGGTGCAAGATTTTGTCCAGGAGCAGAGTTGGCTCGCCTTCAAATTGCTCTATTTCTCCATTACTTCGTCACTACATACAGGTGCCTCCTCCCTTTCTCTCACTTCATACTCTAATTTTGTTTTAATAAGCTCCATCTAATCTACTGCACAATAATGTATCTCATTTTTTCTTCAATTACTAAATGCCTTATTGAAAATACTTATAAGACTGTCTGTCATGCTTATGTTAAAGAACAGAGTTACTGATTTTTTGGGCTTTGGTTCAAGTGGTAAAAAATATTAGATTAAATTAAGATATAAATTTTTAAGTTCTAATATTGTCAAGTGAAGGGAAGAGAAAATAAATTTATTAATGAATCTATTGTATTTGTATGTATGTTTTATTCAGGTGGACCCAACTTAAAGAAGATCAGTTGTCCTTCTTTCCCTCCGCTCGATTAGTAAATGGCTTTCAAATCCGCTTAACTAAAAGGCATGATGAAATGCAAGAATTAACTTGATCATTTTTTTTTTTTGGTTCTTGTAATTTATCATACACATTTTATATTTGTCAATCATGTATAAATTTTTTATTCATAAGCTCCTATCATGTAATGTAATATATTGAAGCGTTTGAAATTGTATAGAAATTTTATTTGGGATTATTTGGAAATTGCTGTTGAATGAGTGTATTTTGTTCTTTAAATAAAAAGTAGGTTATTAATTCCTACGAGATATCAAGCGAGATGGATGCATAATACTTTCTCATCTTATCATTTAAATTTTGATTCTAGATTAATGGGTTTAGATGGTGCTTTTCCAATATAATTTGTCCTGTCATTGTAACTAGGAATCACGGTGATGAAACTTTTCTTTAGTTTGTAGCTAAGAAAAAGGCATGTAATTTTCATTTTTGTTCTTTCAATTGAGATCATTTAAGCTTCAATTATTTAATGAAAGATACATTTTCTTGGGTTTCTTTGTTCCACAAGGCAATAATAATCAAGTGGTGATTTTTTTTTTTTTTTTTTGGTTGAGAATTGTGGTGAATTCATTATACATCCCTTAATTTAAGGGGATAAATATTTGTGGTGGGCCTTTTGCATTGTTGGGCCTCAATCCTTTCTGCTACACTGCGGCGTGTTAATCTAAGGTAAAAGAGTTGGGACTTGCCTTACTAGGGCTATGCTTTAGGCCAGCTTATGCACAAGTTGAGCCAAGCCAATGTAGACGCGCCCTGGCATGAGTGCTATGGGCTAAGCGTATGGCATGGTCACAGCAAGAACAACTATTATGACAAGAATGCAGTACAGCAGGATAACTACGATACTAAATAGAGTAAATAAAACTAACACCGAGAAGATAGTTAATAGAGTTACAGCAAAATAATATAGCAAATAGAAATAACACTATAGCAAAAAGAGTAAATAACTCAATAACCAAACAGTGGGTGAGTCACCCAATAAATATGACCAGTAAAAAAGGAAAATCTTGTCTGCCAGATAATAGGCTGGACTTTTTAGCAGAAGTAGACCCAAAAAGGGAGCCAATCTCCAACGCGGGTAACCTTAGGAAAGGCTCTCGCCATAGAAGTTACACACTTTGGAGAAAGGACATCCATGGTTTGAGCTTCAATTCTCAATCTTCAAAGAGTGGGTCTATCTAGAGGGAGAGAAAAGATCGTCTATTGATGCATACCTCTATTTCTACATTCACTTTCTCTCTCTAGTTTTCTTTCCAGTCTTTCTTTCTTTTCTCTCTAGCTTTTTTGTGTATACCTTTGTTCTATTCTTTCTTCTTTTTTTTCCTACTTCCTCCGTCCCCCCTTTTCACTATTGATGGCTACCCCCTTTTTATACCATCTGCCATTGTGGGATTTACCATTTTGTCTCTCAACCATTTTTGGCTCCTTATGGGTATCCCTCCAAAACTGCTCATTAGCTTGCCAGCTACCTAGCCACTACATCTACTCAAAGTGTGTTGGTTGCACCACTCTTCATTCCCAGACAAAGTCTATTATCTTGTTTCTTACCTCTTTATGCTCTTGTCTTACCCATGTGGATAAGGATTAAGCTCATCACCCACCTCTATGGCATGTATCAAGTGGTCACAGCTCATACTTACTTCTTTTGGGTAAAATGCCATCTTAGCAAGACATTTCTCCTAAAAGAGCTTGAGCGAGAACCCCATAATAGACCCCCCATTTCTCCCCACCGCCAAATCGCACCCTCTAAATACCTTAACCCGTGGCCCACCTCCCATGTATTGGCTGGGTACAAGTAGGTGGTGCCCTGGCCCTTTGTGCATGCTCCACTCCGTCTAAACTTGTTTCTTTCTGGCCTTCACACCACTTCTGCTGCCCTTGCATTATTTAATTCTGTTGTACGTGCTAGTTGATGTTTATATTTAGTGGCATGAAGGATGTATGG
The DNA here is from genome assembly GCF_001633185.2 of Quercus lobata. Lineage (NCBI taxonomy): Eukaryota > Viridiplantae > Streptophyta > Magnoliopsida > Fagales > Fagaceae > Quercus > Quercus lobata. The sequence goes on along the minus strand of NC_044913.1, from coordinate 35,885,268 downwards.
GCTCTTAGGCTCATATTTTCTTTCTTTCATCCCTTCCTAGATTGGGTATCACTTGGGCAAAAGCTTTCGTCTTCCTACTAAGCCTATGCTTTCTTCTTTATGGCTGTAGGCCTTTTTGGCCACTAATCTAGCCATATCACTTCGTTGTGTTTGCTATAGTTTTGCCTTTCTCTTTATTTCTTATTACCCCATGGGTTAGGGGTTGATGTTCTTGCTATATCAACCCATTTCTTTTATTAATTCTTCGCTTAGGGCTTCCTTAGCCCACCAACCTCATCTTTCAACTATTTTAGGCTTATTGGCCAGTGTTCCTACCATGCTAGCCCGTTTTACCACTTCATTCCTCGGCCCGTTTACTTCTTCTTTACCTCTTTTTACTCCTATGGGCTTGTTGCTAAATTCCTTAGAATTCCTCGGCCCTTTTACTACATCTTTACCTCCTATTCCCCTTTTGGGCTTATTGGCCTTTAAGCTAGCCCATTGAGTTTACCAATTCATTCCCTGGGCTTCCTCAGCCCATTTACTTCTTATTTACCTCTCATTATTCCCATGGGGCTTACTACTTCGTTCCTCGGGCTTCCTCGTCCTATTTACTCCCTTTTTACCTCTTTTTATTTCCATGGGCTTGCTGGCCATCAATCCTACTGCTTCAGCCCGCTGGGCTTGTTTCCTTATTTTTTTATTGTTTTGTCCCTCATTTCCTTCTCATCTACTCTATTGTTGGGCTTCTTTTGCTGTTAGGCTCTTTGTCAAAAATGAGAATCAACATGGAGCCCCTAAAGCATATGGATTGCTCCTACAATTCATATGCAATACCTATGTAAATTTCTTTCCTTTCTTTTTCTTTTTTTGTGGGTTTTTCAAACGGTGGACCCCGCCTTGTTTCCTTTTCTGCCATGAACAAGCTTATCTCCTTGAGTTTTACAGTTTAGCAGTTATTCTAAAATGCAACCTCCGCTTCATTAATGCGATGCTTTTTTTGATGGCTAACCCATTGCCACCCTTCACATCACTTTTATTTGTCTTAGCCTTTTCATTTTCTTTTCCTCATACTTTTCCCAACTTTCTCACAATATTTCCTCTCTTGTTCTCTTTACCATCTCACCTTCCCCAAATTTCTTTACCCATCACCTTTACCATTCAATTAGTCTACCATGTCACTGGCAAAGGGTGAGAGTTCTTCCCACCGTAAAGGGAATGAGGTTGCCACCGATGATCCACTTGTCAAGACCGTGGGTGGAGAGGCCCCCCATTCCGAATCGGGCTATTCCGATAAGGAGTAAGGGGGTCGCAATCCAAGTATTGAGGGTCTTCCTCTCATAGACTTGTGGTATGATACCCACATTCACTTCCCCATAGTGTACAGTGACTATTCTCCTCCTCCGTTGGGCCATGTGTGGCTTCCCTTTACTGCCACAATTCCGAAGTCTCTTGGGCCCCTATGGCTTCCTCTATTCCCGAACTTGATATCCGCCAAGGGACCTCACTAACCGTGCCCATTCTCATTGAATTTGGGTCGAGTACGTTATAGGGTTGAAAAGAATGGGTGGACACGGAGTTGTCCAATGTGAGTTTTATGGCGGTGCTATAGAAAGCCGGTGTATTAAAGGCCATCATTTCCTCCTGATGCTTGTCCAACTACTAGGATTTGCTCAATCTCCACCATTTGGTCTGTCGGTGGTGTAGTGCCACCCATACCTTCTTTCTTTCTTGCGATGAGATCACCATGACCTTAAAGGACGTGGCCAATCAACTGTTGCTACCCATCCTTGTTGACACAGACCCAAACAACATCAAGCTTTCTGTCGAGGAGGAGGCCATAGAAGCCGAGTTGAAGAAAGGGATGAGCGGGAATACGAAGTTGTCTCATTGGGTTGGGGCTTTCTTCAAGGCTTCTACCATTGTCCGCTGTGCTGCCTTCATTACATTCTGGCTCTGTAAGTTCATTTTTGGCTCGCATCCTCACTATGTTGTAAAGCCCCTTTACTTTCAGTTAGCCATAAAGATTTCTGCTGAAGTGAGTTTGCCATTGGCTCTTATGTTTCTGGGTCATCTGTACATTCAGTTGGACATCTTGTAAAGCGATGAGAGGTAGGTAGGTTCCTACCACATAGTTAATTCTTCTACCCATAGTACCATATTGTAGCATCTATTGTGGGAGCGTTGTGGTAGGCATTTAGCTAAGTGCAAGCCAGTCAGCCATGCTAATGAGAAGTATCAGTCTTGCCCTAAGTTTTCTGATTTCTGCGGTTGTTTTGTAACTAATTTTTCGATAGCTTATCATTGAGTTGGGTTGAAGCCATTTGGGCATCCTGTTGTGGAGTCCTTTGATAAGGGGGTTGGTTTTTAATGGAGAACATATAGGGACTTAGGTAGCGGGTTACTTGTACTGATTCAGTAATGGGCCCTTTCATGGCCACTGCTAGGACCACTACCCTATTGACTGCCTTTGATGAGAGGGGGATTAATTATTTGGCAGCCACCAATGCTAGGAGGTTGCCTTATCTGGTTGATGAAGGAATCCGCTATGTTCATTACTCTGCCCATAGAGTGAGGAGGCAGTTTGGATTTGATCAGGACATACCCGATGACTTTACTGCGATCTTGGAGTCAACTACTTCGGCCTGCCCATTCTTACACCCTAGTGCCTTTGAGTTTTGGATCAGCCACTTTACAGCAGTCACTATTTTGAGTTCCCAGAGAGAGGGTCTTTGCACTATTCGGATGCACAGGTATTGGCAGGTTGTGATGATTTCCTTTGGCTAGGAGTTGTTGGGTGGTTGTGGGTTCTCTCTTATCTCTCCTGAAGGTCTACGTGCCATCATTTCCATGAACCCATAACTATTGCTTCCCACCAAGTTCATGGTCGCATATGTTAGGAAGCAGAGTAGGTTGGCCATATTCAAGTGGCAGGAAAAAGAGAATTGATGGTATTGGTATGCTGGTGAATTCCTTTCAAGCTAGGAGAAGAAGATGAAGGTGGTGAACCTTCCTACACCTACGAAGAAGGGCTCGGTGTCTCAAACTGCCAAGCCTAAATCTGCCAAGAAAGGTGATGATTCTTCTGAAACTTGTTCTGATATTATCTTATATAAGGGACGCCTTCCCCCCATTGGCAATATAGTCCTTAAGAGCTTTATCCCTCCTTCTGCTCGTACCCGTTCTAACAAGCATTCTACTGCAAGCAGACCTAAACCTCCTACACCAAAGCCATCCGTGGATGCTCCTCTTACATCTCTACTAGCCCCATCTGCCACTACCGAGAGGAAAGTATGTTATCTCTAAATTGTGCTTCTTCTTTACTTTAGTTATTTACTAGGCTTTCCTGTGGCTAACTTTGTGCACATGTTTTCTCCTTCCTTAGCAGTCTAAGTACAAGGAGGATACTTCTGCCACTCACCCTATATTGCTCAATGAGCCCGAGGTTGAGGTACATTCCCTTCCTTTCCTTATTTGTGCATGCATCCATGTTCCTTGTCATTGTCATATATTATTATATATCTTTTCTTTTTTTTCTTTTTTTTGCATGCTTGTTCATCCTTTTTCTCGCTTTAACATCCTTTCCTTAGGTTGATCCCAAGCCCATTTCTGTTTATCATCCTATGAGTGAGAAGGCTCCTGCTATTGCCAACATACCTATCGGCGGCTTCTTTTAATGGAGCGGATACCGTGGCTGAGGCCATGGCTTCCGCCTCTGCTGCTACTACCCAGAAAGCTCCTGCCGAAGCTCCAATCCCTCCATCCGAGCCTGTTTCCACTAAAGAGAGTACCCAAGTTGAGAGGGTTGTTACTGGGGAATTCACCCCTAGTCTTGCCGAGATCCCTACTCCTCAAAAGAAAGTCACTCTTGTGGGGGTGTCCCAAACCGAGTGCACCTCTCCTACTACTCCTCCTATAATATCTACCAGCGATCCTTTCGTTGCCTCTCCCAAGTCGTAAAGAATGGCTCTTAATTAGTTGTCACCCTGTCCTTTATTCCCAATTCTACCACTTGAGGGTCTGACGCAGACTTGTCTTCCAACAAGGGGTCTAAGGAGGTCCTTGACAATTCTGACGATGAGCCCGTTGTGAGGCTAGTGATGATGATGAGTAGGGGGCCGAGGCCATGGGTATGTATCCTTTATCTCTGCTATGTCTTCTTTTTCTTTTTTACTTGTTATTTCTTAGTGCAATCTTTTATTTACTTCACATGTTGTTATTGCTACACAGTCACAGACATGCCTGAAAAGTCCAAGGCTGCAGCAAGTCCTACGATGCCCACAGCCCCCATTCCTGCAGTACCTTCAACCCCTACTATTGTTGGTCTAGGTAATTTCTTTACCCTCATACTATTTTCAATTTAAACTTTTGTCATTGTACCCACCTCTTTTCTTCATTTCCTCCCTAGGGGCTTATAATGTGCCTTGTATTCTCTTTCAGGTCCATTTCCTGCTGAGGTGGTTCCGCCCTCTCGATTTGAGATTGGTAGTAGTTCTGCCACTATTCCAGATTCTGTGAGTAAAGCTGCTGCCTTCTTTGCCCATTTTGAGCAGGCCGAAACCAATGACCTTGATCCAGTAGACTTCTAGGGTGTTAGATCTCCTTATGTTGACTTCCATGACTTTCAGGTACTTGAGGAGTGCATTGCACATTTAGAGACAGTCTACAACAGCTGTAGGGATTTCATGTAGGGATTCCCCTTTGGTCGGTCTGTGAGGGAGCACTTCCTCAAGTTGTTGGGGTGTATGATGAACGACATTGATCATAATTTCATCGACACAACTTCTGCTAAGAGGATCATATAGTGGAGGGCTATGGTGCAAAAGTTGATTTGCATTGGGTTTACTGTGGAGTTTCTACTAGACCATTTATGAGAGATTGTCCGAGCCCTCTTTATAAGAAAAATCCAGCTTGTTGTGGTTGCCATTGGCACTCACATTGAGAATCTGAATAAGGAGGTAGCAGACTTAGAGGCACGTCACAAGCGTCTCCTTTCCGGTGTCACTAGTCCTAGCCGCTTCGAGGAGCAAATCCTTATTTCAAGCCTCTAATCACTTAGATGTTTATCTCATATGATGTAGCTTTATTTTCTTCTCCTGTGTTTATTTCTTCCCTTACTTCTCTCCACGATACACTTTATTTCTCCAACACTTATGACTTATTTGATAAGTCTAGTATGACTTATACATTTTGGGCTTGTAATCTATTATACTACATCTGCTATAGCTACTATTATGCGCTATGATACAATACATTTCTACTAATACCTTGTGCATGATCTTCATTACTTTCTACTTTTTGCTTTTAAACATGAATTCAAGTAACATAAACTACGATGCTTTCCTGTGACATCATATCCCTTGCAAGGGTGGTCACTTGGAGGAAAGAAAAAAAAACAAGGAAAAAGGAATCATTACATAATATTTTCCTATACATAATAATGTTTCAACCACTTGCCATTAATGGGGTCCATCAAATCTTTTCTATCCATCTGGGCTAGGCAATAATACCCATTTGCATGTGCTTCCCTTACCACGATGGGTCCTTCTCACTTTGGTGAGAATTTAGATGACCCTGCCATACCTTGCCTGACATGGTCTGCTATTCTCAACATGAGTTGTCCTTCTATAAACATTTGTTCTTTAATTGCCCTGCCATAGGCTTTGGTCATTCTTTGCTTGTATCTGTGGCTACGCTTTTGGGCTTCTTCCCTCTTCTCATCCAATCCTTCCAGATCCTCGAACCTTTCTGCCATAAAGACTTCCTTCTCCTTTTCCTTCTTTCGCATTTGTATAACCCTCTGGGATGGTATTACTTCTGCTGGGCTCACTACTTCTATCTCATATACTAAGGAGAAGGGGAGAATCCCGTGGCAAATATGGGTGAGCTTTGGTAAGCCCATAATGCGTCTGGTAGATATGTCACCCAACCTCCGCTATACTCCTAACTCATTTTGCTGATGATCTCAATAAGGGTTTTGTTTGTTGCTTTTGCCTTCCCATTCCCCTACGGGTAATAAGGCGATGACTAGTGGTGCCTCACTTGATAGAATTCTAGCATCCTCCTCACTTCCTTGTTTACAAAAGGTGTACCATTGTCGATTATGATCCTGTGAGGTACCCCAAATCGAACAATTATGTTCTCTTTGATGAAGTTTGCTATAGCTCCTCTGGTGGCTTTGTGGAGTGGTATGGCCTCTACCCACTGGGTGAAAAACGCTATGGCCATAAGGATCCATATGTACCTATTGGAAGATGGATTAACTGGTCCCACCAAGTCAAGCCCCCAAGTGTGGAAGGGTTATGGGGTGACCATGCACTATAAGCTTTATGGATGGGTATGGATCAAATTGGCTTGCACTCGGCAGCCGTGGCACTTCCTTACAAATTCTACTACATCCCTTCTTATAGTGGGCTAATAGTAGCCCATCTGCAGTATGCATTAGTATAGCTTCTTCCTTCCCTGTTGTTCTTTGCATTCTCCTGCATGTACTTCCTTAAATATCTTGCTAGCCACTTCTAGCCCTAAACATTGTAGTAGATCCCCGTCGTATCCTTTCTTAAAGAGAATTCCTTCGTGTAGGAAGTAACAGGTTGCCAACTTCCTAAGTTTATACCTTTCTTCATGCATCTATGGTAGAACCCCTTCTGCTAGGTATCCTGTAAACGGGCTTCTGCAATCCTCTAAGGTAAACATGGCGTAGCTCTCTTTTTTGTCTACAGCTAGATGGCAAGCTTCACACTGGATTTGGATTAGGTCCGCATCCTTGCTCATATTTGTCTAGTAGAAGCTCTCCCTCTGCAACCTTCGGTATAAGCTAACATCCCTGTAGAACCCACAAATCCTACTATGCACTTCCTCTAGATTTCTCTAGGCCTCCTCATGACCTATGCATCTCAATAAAATTCCTCCTGGCATTCTGCGGTACAGCTCTCCTTTCATCAGGACATAGTTGTAGACACCTCATTTTGTACCCGATGAATAAACTTTAATCTCTGGTCTCAATGATGAGCTTGACATGTCTACAAAAGGTAATTGAAGTTATTTTGATAGTTTGAAAGTAATCACAACTCAAAAGTGCTCAAATCACATTGAAAACATTGCTGAAAATTGACCTTTGCTTATTGTTTTAACCATAACTTCTGATCCATAAAGAATTTTTTAGTGAGGTTTCTTTCATTGGAAAGTAGACATCCTAGGATTTAATTTGAACACAACTTTGGCTTAACTTGGACTTAAATTTAGTGAGTTACGACCATTTGAAGTCTGGCTATCAGAGTTGTGTGTATGCATGCACAAACCTGCATACACAACGCCCATTCCAGAACCTCAGAAGTTCATGTTTTAGAGCCCGAAGCCTCCCTCTTTGATGGGGCCCGGCCCCTAGACCCTTTAGAACATCCAAAACTGTAAAATTACACCTAAAAACCCTAGTTTTAACATATAAATACATCCTTATGCCTCCAAACTCAAACCCTAGCTAGAGAGAGCCATTTTTTAGATTCTCTTTTCTAAAACACACACACAGCACATTTGCATGTTTTTTACAAATTAAAAACCTCTCTTTAGTTAGTTCTAATGTAGAAACTATTTCCCAGTTTGATTTCTCAAAACCCTTTCCAAAACTAACCTTGTTTCTGAGTTGTGATTACCTATAAACTAATGACATCTTCTTTTACCTTGACATCTCATAGAATCTTTTTGTGTAGGCATTGAAGGGCCGATTAAATATCAATCAAGTGTGTATTCCATAGCAAGGTGAGTCTCTCTTCATGGCTTTTCCTTGATTTGGTTCTTTTATAATTTATGTTTTTGTTGTTCTTAGTTAATTTATATGTTATTCATGTTTAGAAATATGTGTTCTTTTATTTGATTTTATTTTGTTTTGTCTCATCAAGTTTTGATTGGAAAGTTAAATAATTTTATATAATGATGAACATGTTTTGATGTTGTTCTTGTTTGTTGTTAGATCCAATGCATGTTTAGGAGTAGATTTTATTTTGTTTATCTTTGATATATTTGTCCATAGTTTAGGTTGTTTAGATTTATATTAGAAGCATGTTCGGATATTAGATTTATCATTTTGAAGCTTTGCTTTAGTTTTTGTGTTGCTAGGGTTTCTGGGCTGAAACCCACGTGGGCATAATCTTGGCCGCGTATGCAGGCTTAATTATGCGCACGTAAGCTTGTTCATGCATGCACATGATCCTACCCGAAAACCCTAATTTTTCTGATTTTGTTTCTGATTTCACATGCAATACTTCTGTCTTGGATCCTTTTTTCATATATTTATGGTTTGAATATTCTGTTTCACATGCCTGTTATTCGTTTGCTTTTTCACATGTTTAAATTAGGGTTTATCTTATGTTTTCTTGTTTTGATGCCATGAATGAACATTCACATGTTCATGCATGAATGTCATAAGTGCTGAGCTGTTGCAAGGTAAGTGAGGTAAGTCATGCATTCACATTCCCATGCATCTTTGAATATGATTTTCCCTTGTTTGGTTGAGTTCTTCTTGAAGTATAGATGCAATCACATATTTGCTTGGATCTTTCTATGCCTATGTTGCTACCTTGGATATGATAAGTATGATAGTAACATGCTAGAGTTTATGTTATGCCAGATAGATGTATGATTAGGTCCTTTTGGGATGATTGATGTCATGTAGTGTGCTTAGATGTATGCTAGTGTGTGTGTGTGTGTGTGTGTGTGTATGTGAGTATAGATAACAATATTGAGTGTGCATTAATAGGGTTAAGACATAAGAAATAATGAGGGGAAGTCAACCTTAGGGTTGGGCGGTTTTGGGTGCCTAACACCTTCCCAAGACCATACCTTAACTCTGAACCCATATCTCTAGTAGTAAGACCAAAAGGTCCTTCCTTGAAAGGACGCTATATATAGAGTTCCTAGACCATTGAAAAAACTAGGTAGCGACTCCTCCGTTGTGCCCACAATGGTGACTCCATTGGGATTGTGAGTTTAATTCCCATATGTCCTATGTCTTAACCTTAATAAAAGCTTATTCAATACTTGTTTGTACACATTTCACATGGTTCATTTGTCCCTTAACCATGGTTGGTGATGAGTGGGAAGATGGAAGGCTCCATTTGGGCCCAAATCTTCTAGAGTTCATCCCACCAACTCACAATCAGTGCCATTGCCTATAATGGACTTTGAGTACATTAAAGGTTTGCTACCAATCCACTATGGGGTCCACTTAGGCCCTCGATTGGAATCATAGCCCACCAAGTTATGAGTGACATACTTATTTATCCCTTTAGCCATGGGGAGCCTACCCACACTTAGAGAAATCCTTGATCCTATCAATAAGAGGCTACCGTTTATATATCTCTTGTTTGTTCAGCCATATATCTTGTGATCACCTAATTCTAAAGGAAAAATAAAAGATGTAAAGAATTGGAGGATGACCCAAAAGTTATGGCATACCCTAAGATATTGGGATGAAAAGAAAAGAAGTTCTCACATATGAGAAGCTTATCCCAAAGTACAAAGGTATATCTTAACTTGAAAGGTTCATAAGACCATAGCCTAATTGCTATCATAAGCCCAAATCAAAAGGCCTTCTGGAAAAGAGGACCTTGGGCCTAAGGTAACAAGTATGCTATGGACTTAATATCCAACATCCTTCAAAGCCCAAAATGAAACTCTGTAATCTTGGGCCTCTTTGTTGCATGCCTAGGCCCAAAATGATGAGAATTTCATGGACTTTGAGAGGAAGACTACAATGCATACTAGCTAGAGGACTACTTCAAAAAAATTCAAAAAAAAAAAAAAAGAAAGTTTTTTGCAAAGTTTTTTAAAATGTGGGAAATATTTTTAAAAAAAATAATAAAAAATGATAAAATAATTTTGAAAAGAAAAATTCAAAAAGAAAAATGAAGGATGATCCATAAAGCCATGATATACCCAAAGTTTTGGGCCCATTCTAAAAAGAAAAAAAAAAAATCAAATCAAGAGGGCCCAAGATCACGAGTATACCTTAGACTTTGGAGGAAGGCATTGGGCCATAAAGTTATAACATGCCCTAACTTTTGTGTCAAAATCCAAAAATCTTTTTCAAAATCAAGAGAGCCTAAGATCATGAGTATGTTATTAACTTTATTGAAAAGTTGTGAACTAATCCATGCTTTGGGAAAGTTTTGAAACCCTAAAACCCAAAGACATGGGTAGGCTCACCAAGAGCCATGTAAGGATTATAAAAGGAAATCTTCTTAAGCCAATTGACCAAACTCTTCAAACTAGAGGCAAGGCCCATTTGAGAAGGAAAGATAAAAGTGGATCAAACTTTTGAAACTAGGGGCAAGGCCCTTATGAGGGGAAAGAGTGAACATTCAAGATCGACTTTATAATGGGACAAGTAAAAGATTCTGATGTGTTAAGATAAAGCTTGGTCACTTTTTTTTTTCTCTAAAAAAATAAAAAATAAAAAGGAGAAAGAAAAGATGTGGACTTCTAAATGTCATGGCTCATTTTAAGTACAAGTTCAAACCAGTTTTTCATAAGAAAAGAAATATTCCAAAGCATGATGGGCTTGCCTTATAAATGGGGCATAGATTTTTGTGTTTGAATTTATTGATGAGACCATTTTCATAAAGCCTAATAGAGCACAGATGTGGACTAACCTTGCAAAATTCATGAACAATCTATGCTTAAGCCCAAATGAGGATGAGAGGGCGAGATGAGTGACTTGTAATTGGATTCAAAGCCCAAAGAAAAAAAAAAAACCTAAAAAAAAAGAATGTTGGGCTTGGATCTAAGTGAGGAAAGATGAGAGAGCTAGAAGTGTGAATGATGTAATTAGGCTTTAAGCATAGGGGAATAGATGAATTTTGAAATATTGGTGTAGCTCATTCTATTTCTACATCCAAGATAATGAAATGATGCAAGACTTAGAATAAGAATGAGGCATACATATAGTCCACTAGTTGATGCAAGCAAGAAAAGTTGATTAAGACATTGGGAGCACATATTTATTTGATCAAGTTTTGTTTCAGGCACAATAATACTCCCTACTCAAAAGAACTTCCTAAGTTCACTTGGCTTCGATCACCTAGTCATCTAAAGGAAGTTGACATTATTGTACTAGAAAGCATGGCTGGAGCTACTAATGAGGCAATTATCCAAATGTTGGCTAAGCAAGGAGAAATGATAGCACAATTTGGAAATCATCTAGATTTTTTGGAAGAAGAAAGAAGGGAGAAACCCCAACAAGAGAAGGAAGGAGAGGAAGAGGAGGTTAATCCTGGCAAGTGTGAGAGACCAGGGAAAATTTAGGGCTTCTCAAAAAGAGATTTGGGTGCTTGTAAGGGCACCTCTCTTTTGGGTAGTGGTGTGGAGCCGCCACCTATTTTTTATACAAAAAAATAGGAAAAAATAAATACAAATTACATGTTCAAAATACTTCGAATGTCATTGATTGAATAAAGAAAAATACAATTTTGGTAAATGAACCTTACAAGGCTTTGGGTCCTAATTACAATCTATGCAAGGGAATACAAAGTTTTGGTCCTAGTTACAATCTACCAAAATTAAAAGACAAAACACTAATCTACCTATCCAAAAATCCTAAGCTCGGGGGCTAGGTTACGGAATTGGAAGGTGTTAGGCACCCATTCCGCCCAGATAGAGTCGGGTCTTCTAGACTCTAATGACCAATATACCCTTTTTTTGAATGATGTTGAATGATATGTTGTAATGCACATGACAAACACTTGACAAAAATTAACTTAAATAATTTTGCCTTATGGACGTCCTCTTTTTAAAGAAAATTCAGATCTGTCTTGGAAATTAAAATAATAAAACTTGGTTTGTAAAAAAAATTAGATATGTTTTTGTAAAGGGTAAAAAGCAAGATTTTATGAAGAAAAATCATATCTGTTTTGTGTAAAGTTAGAAAAAAAATTCGGTTTGTTAAAAAAAAAAATCATATTTGTTTTTTTTTTTTTTTTTTTTTTTGTAAAGTTAAAAAGAAAAAAAAAAGTAATTTTATCAAGAAAATTAGATCTGTTTTTTTAAAAAAAATTGAGATTTTGAAAAGAATCAGATCTGATTTGTGTAAAGTAAAAAAAAAAAAAAAAAAGATTTTTGAAAGAGGATCCACATTCACGAGACAAATTTATTATGCATATTAAAAAAAGAAAAGACTTCAACCTAACTTTCAATCCCTTCTTTAAAATTTCAAAAAATTTCTGAAATATTCTCTCCGTTTGGGACTATGAAACACTTACCTAGTTAGCTACAAACTCTTGAAACCTATTTAAACCTGGTTAGGGACTAAGTTAGCTTACTTTAGCATTTATCCTGCAAACAAATCTCTGAATCAAAGTTATCAAGAACAACAATCACATGCAATAGTTATACATGGCTAACAATCAAAATTTTCCTCATTCAACCATTCATGATATCAATAGATGGGTTTGTAGCTTTGATTTTAGTACCAAGACCAATTTTACAGCCTATATGCTAGAAGGCATCAAGGCTTTAAGGAATGTCAAGATCAAATGGGATTTCCTCCATGCTACCGTGAAGTTTTGGGATACTGAAGATCATGTATTCTGGTTTAAAACTACTAAAATTTGCCCCACAATTGAAGAATTTTCAGTTATTTTGGGTTATGATCCTGGCAAGAAATCTGTAGCAATTTCTTGTGATCCCAAACATAGAGAAACTTTATCTAGCGCTCTGGGGCTTCCTACTTCAATTACCAGTTGCATGATTGAAGGCCACATGGTGAATCTTCATGTCGTTGTTTCAAGACTGATTAACAAACGTACTCATGGAGTGACTAACAACATGCAGAAGAATTTTGGCTTAGCTCTTTGCTTCGTGGGAGAATCTTTGCTTTGCTCTAGAAGGCTTGGTTTTGTGGATGCTCAAGCCATAGGCATTGTAAGTCAAGTGAAGGATGGTGATAATCCCGCTTCTCTGATCTTGGCAGAAACTCTTTTAGGATTGGATTCTATATTTCTTGGTGGAGAGTCACAAAACTTTCTTGGGAGTCCCTTGACTTTGCAAATATGGTTGATGGAAAGACTAGACATGATTACAATGCCTACTGTTGCTGATTATGGTCCTAGCAATTTCCTTAGTAGGACTGTCCTCAAAACTGAGTGTCAAACTGAAAGTGACTGGGTGAAATTTCAGAACAAGAAGTCCAATGTCTAAATTCGATAGAATTGTTATTAGTGGAAGTTCCCACCTCCTTTGTTGCAGTCTCCAGGATCAGATCACATCTTTATAGTTGGATTAAGGAGGGCAACTTTCTATAAGGCGGATAAACTCTTGAGATAGTTCCAATATGAGTAAGGAATGCCTGATGGAAAAGGAAGAAAACCTTTCACTCTTGTAGACACAAATCCTACTCCTATAAGGAATGTGTTGTTGGGCTTAGGTATGGCTGACCGAGTGGATCAATCTTTTGTCAAAGTTCACTTTCACAGGATGACCACAGAATACTCTAACTGGTTGGTGAACAAGATTGCAGACAAGGAGGCTAACATGGTTGCTATGAGAAAACAATTTCTTAGAGACACCTAAGAAAGACATAAGGCTGACAACTATGAGTTTAAAAGGAGGGACAACGATGACAAAGTACCTAGCACAGATGGAACCATCGAACAACCAAAGGAGAAAAGACTAAAGAAAAAATGATCTTATTTTTGGCTTTGAACATGTTTATTTTAAAAATTGATGTGAAACTCTTAGGTTTAGGAATTATTTAGGACCTCCAGGTGTAGGGTTCTATTTAGGGTTTAGGTTTTTAAGGTTTGGTTTTTTTTATGGTTTGGTTTAGGGTTTGGGTTCCGAATTCTGTGTAACAGCATGGTTTAATGGAATGGTTAGATTTTGCAAACATTTTTCCTTTTCTTAATGGGTAAATGGTGGGTTTGGGGAAGTTGTGACCGGACCAATATATGGTTGCCTATATACCACCTTGGTAGAAGGATTAGGTTATCACGTAGTTCATTTTTTTTATTTGCCTTAACTTTTGCCTCGGCCGCCCTTTTGGGTTTTCAACCTAGTAGGCTCTCTCACTAACTTCTCTCTCTTTTTTTTTTTTTTTTTTACTTTCCTTTTGCGTAGATCGCCCTTTCGAGTTTTCAACCTACCCCTTTTTCTTTTCTTTTTTTTCTTTTTTTTTTTTTTTGTTTTTTGTTTTTAGATGAATCTAAGAAGGGAAACAACATAATTTACAACCACTTCAATCGTGGTGTTTTCATACTACCACCTCAGACATGGTATTTCTTCAATTGATCCATATTGGTTGGCACAATAAAAAGGTTTGAATCTAAGTCCATCAACCTTACTGCTCCCTTAAAGTATATCTGCTTGATAATATATGGACCTGCCTAATTTTCCTTGAACTTCCTGTTTGTATCTTGAACTGGGGTTCAGATCTTTTTCAGCACTAAATCCCCTAACTTCAAATCTCTAGCTCTTACTTTATTGTCAAAAGCTTTCCTAAGCCTCCTTTGATAAGCTTCAGTGTGATACAAGGCCGTGAGTCTCTTCTCATCCATCAAGCATAATTGGTCATATCTACTTTGCAACCAATCTACTTCGGGGATTTCACTCTCCATTACTATTCTCAATGAACAAACACCCATTTCAATGGGAAGGACTACTTCCATCCCATAAACCAATGAATAAGGAGTGGCTCCAGTGGAAGTTTGAGTTGATTTTCTATACCCCCAAAGTGCATAGGGTAATTGTAGGTGCTAGTCCTTGTAGTTTTTTGTGCTATTCTTCAGGATTCGCCTTATATTCTTGTTAGCGGCCTCAACTGCTCCATTGGTTTGAGGACAGTAGGGTGAGGATTTATGGTGCTGAATATTGAACTATCGAAGTAGCTTCTCTACATCTCCCTTGAAATGCAACCCATTATCTGAGATAATTTCATGTGGTACCCCATATCAACAAATAATATTAGTCTTAATAAACTAAGCAACTTTCTTCAAGTTCAAAACCTTGTATGAGGCCTCTTCCACCCATTTAGTGAAATAATCAATAGCAACAAGTATAAATTCATGGCCATTAGATGTTGCTAGGTGAATCTTCCCAATAATATCTATTCCCCATGTAGAGAACGGCCAGGGTGAAATCGTGGTATGTAATGGCATAGGTGGCATGTCTCTGTGGACTTGGCATTGATGGCATTTTTGAACATTAACGGTGCAATCTGCTTCCATAGTAGTCTAGTAATAACCTTATTTCATTATTTTTTGTGACAGCATGTGTGCATTCATATGTGGCCCATAACTTGGCTCGTGAACCTCTTCAATTCATATGTCAATCATGTTAGGAACATATGTCAATATAGAATTGGCTTATCCTTTGACAAAACACACTTTACTTGTAATTGGGTAGATCTAAGATGTGTTTAATGCTTCAAGGAACAAGGTTTCAAGTCCAAGTGTTAAAGCCATGCAAGTCTGTCCAAGATTCAAGTGAAGAAGTGTTGGATTTTATAGCTCAACAGCTAGTATCTATCGAGGTTTAAAAGGCGGTTTAAGCCCAATGCTCAACAGCTACTTGATAGATAGGGTATCTATCGAGATTTAAGAAAATCAGTTTTTCAGTTCTGATTTTCATCCAATCCGTGTATAAATGTTTGGGCTTTTTTTTCTCACATCCCTAAACATATATAGGGATTGTTTTAAGGGCTGTCACAGCTGATGCACATCAATGCAAAAGTTTTTCCTAAGCATATTGTGAACCAAAGACATATGCCCTAGTTCATCTTTCTCTTCAAGAAGTTGCTACAATTGTACGCCATAGGGTTTTGTAAACAAGGAATTTCGTGATCTTCATCGTGTTGATGAACTGAAGAACTTTGCAGCCAACATCCTTCTCAAGTTGGTGTGCAAGCCACGTACTGGGATACGTGCATCGAATTGGTTAGTCACGTACTGAGAGCCGTGCATTGAAAGGAAAGATAGTCACTACAGAACAAGTCTAATTGGGTATTGGGGTAAGGGTTCTATTGTAGGTTGGTATAAGGTACTAAGATTTCTTTGCTTGTAATCACTTGTTGTGATAATAGTGAATTCTCAAGAGTAGTGACCTGGTGGAGTTTTTACCGTGTAGGTTTTTCCCATTCGTAAATAAATCACCGTGTCAATTCATTTTCTGCTGCATATTAACTTAGTTGGTGATTTTTTGTGCTACCACGCTTATTGCATGTTAATTGAATTATTTAATTAACTTGGCTAATTAATTAGTTAATTCATCACAAGGGGTCAATACATTCTTGGCCTGTCAATTGGTATCAGAGCAAGCACACTCTGATTAGGTTTAAATCTTTGTTGTGTGATCCATTAACCCCTGTTTGTCATGGATAGATGACAGTCTCTTATTATACCTCCTTTATTTGATGGCACTAACTATGCATACTGAAAAGTACGCATGAGAGCTTTCTTGCAGTCATTAGATGAGAAAGTGTGGCAAGCTATGGAAATAGGCTGGACCAAGCCAAAGGAAGCGCCGGCTGATTGGGATGATGCTAAGATCAAGGCGGCAAATTTCAACAGCAAGGCATTGAATGCTTTATTCAGTGCTGTCATGAACGAGGAGTTCAAAAAGATATTCTCTACTAAAACTGCTAAAGAAGCATGGACTATCCTCCAGACAACCTATGAAGGAACTAAGGCTGTCAAGGATTCGAAGCTTCAGAGGCATACTACAAGCTTCGAAGAGATTAAGATGGTTGGAGAATGAGTTATTCGATGAGTTCTATGCCAAGTTCAAGGACATAGTGAACTCAGCCTTTAATCTTGCAAAAATCATTCTTGAACCCAAGATTGTTAAAAAGGTGCTTAGATCTCTACCCGAGAGATTTCATGCCAAGATCACCATGATTGAGGAATCAAAAGATATTGATAAAATTCCTTTGACAGAGCTGGTTGGCAATCTGCAAACCTATGAGTTAGGTTTGACAAGGATAGGGAAATCTAGTAAGGGAAAGAGCATGACATTGAAGGCCAAGTGCAGTGACACTAATAAGTCTTCAGACGATGAAGATTCTAAGATGAAATCTTATATCACTAGGTGATTCAAAAAGTTTATGAAGAATGCCAATGCTAAAGGATTTGATAAAGACCACAAGTAGTCCAATTCATCTCAGTTCAAGAACCAAGACAAAGGAAAGAAGGATGCTAGGGATGGCGGTCAGTACACTGTTCCCTCAGGACCAAAGTGCTTTAGGTGTCAAGGCTTTGGTCACATGAAACAAGAGTGCCCTACGTATCTAAAAACCATTGGGAAGAGCAAGGCACTTGCTGCTACTTTAAGCAACACCAAGCCTAAAGATGATTCTGATAATGAGGATGATCGAATCCTAAATGCCTTCACTGCCACTGTAAATCCTACAGAGGGGGTTGTTGAAGATGTGGATGAAGAAGAGGACTTGGTGGAGTCTAAATTTTAGAAGATGGATGAACAAGATAACATCCACACAGCCTATGCAAAATTATACAAGATCTCAAAAAAACATGAGAAGTTGTATAGGTTGGCCACCAAGAAGCTCAGTGAAGTGGAGCTTGAACGAGAAGAAATCTCCATGAAGTTTGATAAAGCCAATTAGACCAATGGAGCACTACGATTTGAGAATAATTTCTCGGCTGAGAAGACCAAGAAGCTTGAGGCAGAGTTGTTCCAAGTCAGAGCACAGCTGGAGAGGACTTCTAGTGCAAAGCTTAATGAGATGCTCAGTCTTCAGAAATCTTCTTCTGATCGAACTGGTTTAAGGTATGATTTCTCTTCTCCTAGTATTGTTTCTACTAGTACTACTGTTTTTATTTCTCCTAGTAATAATGTTGAATCTGAGAACAATGATGTGAAAAATGTGTTGCCTAGTGAGGACGTAGAAAAGGATAAATCTATCTTAGGAGCACCTCTTAAGCTAGATAAGAAAGAGACTAAAAACCCTAGGACTGAAGAAACACTCAAAAACCTAAACAGAAGAAGAAGCATCTCTATCATCTCTATGGAGCAATTGGACATACTCGTACTAATTGCTATAAATGGTTAGCCACCCAACAGAGTAACAATATGATCTCATCAGGAAACCAGAATCAGTTTCCATCCTCTTTTGCTCCTCTTGGAGATCTACTCAAAGCCCTCATGTTCCTTTCAAACTTGAACGGTTTCACTTCTTCCCCCTCACCACCAGATCAAGGGTTTGCAAAATAAAAAGATTCTTCCAAGGTGTGGAAGGAAAAAGGTTTCAAGTGATTTAATCACTCTCTCTCTCTCTCCCCCCTCCCCTTCTTGTTTTTTATTTTACATTACTTGTGTGTTTTGTTTTCTTGTTTTAAGACAGTCTAGTTTTATGCATTGCTTTCTTTAACATGTTTTTTTTTGTTTATTTTCAGTTTTGTTTTATTTTGTTTTTCATAAAAAAAATATTGAAAATAAATAAATAAATAATACAAAAACAGTGTGTGTTTATGTACATTGGTATTTGTGTACCTTGGATGGCCATTAAAACAAAGTTTTCTAAACTTTGTATCTCTTGTAGCTTAGATGAGCATCTCTATGCACAACTAAGCAAGTGAGCTTTATGGCTTATGTTTGTGATGAGTAAGATTAAGTAATCTCTTGTACTTAACACTCGTATCACTCTTTTTGATGGGGAGGACTAGAAAATTCTAAGAGAAAGGCATAAATAACCATCTCACCACTATTACCCGTCAATCAAGAAATGACATCCGTATGCTTTGGCATAGCAAAAGTGCAATGTCAAAAGCTTAACATCATTAAGTATTTCTTTTCTTTCTCTTATATTCCCATGGATGATATGCTTAACAAAAGAAAAATATGCAAAGAAAAGCCAAAAGAATCAAAATGCTTTATATATGATTGCAAGCATGTCTTCTAGGAGATGTGAGAGTTATAGGATGTACCTCGAAGGTGACAATCCCCATCAAGCAGTTATGATTGTGTGTGAGTTAAAGTGATTTTCTCATATCTCAAATTGTCATGACATGTAAACACTTGTGCAATCTTGCGATGTTTTTCACACACAACACGCAACATTCTTTACTACTCTTGATATATGTGCAAGTACAATGTGATTTGACCATCACAAGGAATACATGTGTTAATTTATGCTCACAAAACTGTCTAGACTTTTTTTTTAAATAAAAATTGGTTAGACTTGTTTAGTGTGTGTGTGTGTGTGTTTTGGATTCAAATGCTTGACATTTTTCTTGATGAGAGATGTTTTTGAGAGTTTAAAATGTTGTTTGGATCTTTCATTGAGTAGCATGTTTGATTGCGTTCATGTTTGTGTTTTTCTGTTCTTTGAAAAACTATTTTTAAGTAATCTCGACAGCTTCTCAATACCTCTCGACAGCTAGGTTATCTATCGAGCCTCTTGAGCTTCCTTTCTCGATAGCTGTTATCGCAATCTCGATCCATCAAGATTCTTGAGATTCAATCTCGATAGCTTCTCGATAGCTACTCAATCCATCGAGGAAGTTTTTGTATGCTCAATAGATGCTCGATCCATCGAGGTCACCTTGCTGTGGACACCTCTCGATAGCTTCTCAATAGCTCTATCTTGCATTTTTAATTCTCGACACCTGCCGATCCATCGAGCTGCGTATGTTTCTATATATAGTGTCAGCACGATTTTTCTTCATTTCTCCCCGATCTCTCTCGATAGTTTGTCTCTTCACCTCCCCAAACTCATCTCTCTCTCTCTCTCTCTCTCTAAACCTCAAACCCAAAACTTTTTCAGCCTCAAGATCATTTCTTCATTTGGTATGATCTTGTTTTCTCTATTCTTATCATGCATTTCATGATTTTTGACCTAACTTTTGGGATTTTTTTGAAAAATTTGGGGTTTATTCAAAATTTATGAGTTTTTCACAAATCTTTGGGTTGGTTTTTGTTTAAATGATTTTAAATCATTATGCATTGCATCACATTTGCATTTTAATGATGTTCATGCATTTTAGATGTGTGATTATTATGTTGAAATGTTGTGTGCTAGTAGGTTTTGATTGGGCTGAGCCCATGATGCTTTTAATGTTGCATATCACATGATCATGCATTTTTCGTGCATATGTACCTTTATTTCTTTATATTCTTATATTGAATTTTTTGGTGCTTTTCTGTTTGTCCCTTTCTCTCTTTCTTTCTTTCGTTAGTTACTCTATGGCAACTAAATGAAAATCCACTCCATCCCGGAAACCTCTATATTTTGGGGCATCTTCTTCCTCTTCCCCTTCTAATTCTATAACATCTCACGTCTGGTTTCGTGATGATAAAGCCTGTAAGGACTTTTTAGAGAACTTCTCACGACAAGGCATTTATTCAGAATGCCAAGTCATTCTATCGAACTTTTCCGATACTAACCTTCCCACTGTCATCTACAGTAGGGGTTGGGAGTCATTGTATGGCATCCCGGTCACTTGTCCCTCTGTGATCATACAGGAGTTTTACTCCAATATGCATGGATTTGATTATTCAGTACCTCATTTTGTCACTCGCGTTAAAGGTACGCGCATCGTAGTCACTCCGGATATTGTATTCGAGGTGCTACATATTCCTAGGGTAGCGCATCCTAACTACCCTGGTTGCGATCGTCTTAGGACTATGTCCAAAGACGAGCTCTCGTCTCTTTTCTGTGAAACACCTTCTTCTTGGGGTGACCGTCAAAACCCCCCTTGCTCAGGCTTTACAAAAGGTCTAAGGTTCCTTAACATGGTGATGATATTCATTCTCCATCCATTGTCTCACTATAACTCTATTACAGAGCCTCGTGCTCAATTTTTGTTATCCCTTCTTGAAGGAATTTCTATTGATTCTCCCTCTCACTTCATTCTATCCCTCATAGATGTCTATAGGGATACAACGACCGATAATAAGCTCATTTTTCCTTCGACTATCACGCAGATTCTTCACCATTTTTCTATCTCCTATCCCTAGTCTCATTTTTCAATTATGTGTTCCATAGACACTGCTATCATCAGACAGAGTGAGGCCCAGCTTTGACCGAAGCGGCCACAAACAAAGACAGTGACTCCTCCAGCTTCTTTCACTCATTCCACATCCGCACCTTCTTCATCGACAGGTGGTGTGACCCTCAAGGTGGTCATGGCGCAACTGTAGCGCAAGGATGCTCGCCTTGACACACTTAGTGATGAGTTGTGTCAGGTGAACACCCGTATCAGCCGTATTACTAGACAGCAAGCTCACCTTAGTGGCTCGTAGAGTCTCCCTCTCCTTCTCTAAAGGCATTTGAGAACGAGGAAGATGATGGTGACTCCGACGACGATGATGATGATGAGGATGAGGATGCTAGCTCTTCCGGTGACGATGAAATGATTGCTTGAGTTACGTACCCTTTGTCATTCGTGACACAAAATGGGAGTAGTTTTGGATATGAGAGTAGTCATATACATAGGGGGAGAGTTAGCATAGGACATTTTTGTGATAGGGGGAGTGTTTTTTTTTTTTAGGGATGTAGTGAGGACTTATGTATTTTTTGTCTTTACTTTTTTTATAGATACATTGTTCTTACTTTGTGATAGCAAACCTTGTACTTATGATGTTATATATATATATATGATGAGGTTGTTGTTATAGTTCCTTCACCTATCTCCACATGCATTGTTTCTTTTCTCTTTTTATGCACATGCTTCTTATATATTGTATGCAATCTTATATTTCTGTTTCACACTAAGATGCCGTGATGAGTTTTGTTTAAAGTGTTTTAGAAATATAGGTTGTCAATGTCTTGTTACCATAAACTCTCTTCGTACAAAGTTTTTCAAGAGTTTGTTTTAGGATAGATTTTATTGTATTCAACAAGTGAGTATAAGTTTAGTGATTTATGACTTCTCTCATATGTTCATTTGTTTGTTGTGGTTTTGTCATGGATTGCCAAAGGGGAAGACTGTTAGGACATATATGAATCATGTTAGAAACATATGTCAATATAGAATTGGCTAATCCTTTGACAAAACGCACTTTACTTGTAATTGGGTAGATCTAGGATGTGTTTAATTCTTCAAGGAACAAGGTTTCAAGTCCAAGCGTTAAAGCCATGCAAGTCTATCCAAGAATCAAGTGAAGAAGTGTTGGATTTTAAAACTCAGCAACTAGTATCTATCAAGGTTTAAAAGACTGTTTAAGCCCGATGCTCGACAGTTGCTCGATAGATAGGGTGTCTATCGAGATTTAAGATATTCAGTTTTGATTTTCATCCAATCCTTGTATAAATGTTTGGGCTTTCTTTTCTCATAGCTCTAAACATATATAAGGTTTGTTTTAAGGGTCTTCACAGCTAATTCACATCAATGCAAAAGTTTTTTACAAGCATATTGTGAACCGAAGACATATGCCCTAGTTCATCTTTCTCTTCAAGAAGCTGCTGCATTTGTACACCTAGGGTTTTGTAACCAAGGAGATTCATGATCTT
Organism: Quercus lobata; assembly: GCF_001633185.2. Lineage (NCBI taxonomy): Eukaryota > Viridiplantae > Streptophyta > Magnoliopsida > Fagales > Fagaceae > Quercus > Quercus lobata. Next base: position 35,862,833 of record NC_044913.1, on the reverse strand, counting down.
CATCGTGTTGATGAACTGAAGAACTTTGCAGCCAACATCCTTCTCAAGTTGGTGTGCAAGCTGCGTATTGGGATCCGCACATCGAATTGGTTAGTCACATACTAGGAGCCGTGCATTGAAAGGAGAGATTGTCACTACAGAACAAGTCCAATGGATATTGGGGTAAGGGTTCAACTATAGGTTGGTATAAGGTATTAGGATTCCTTTACTTGTATCTACTTGTTGTGATAATAGTGAATTCTCGGGAGTGGTGACCTTAAATCACCCAGTGGAGTTTTTGCCATGTAGGTTTTCCCAACTCGTAAACAAATCATCGTGTCAATTTATTTTCCACTGTATATTAACTTAGTTGGTGATTTGTTTGTGCTACCATACTTATTGCATGCTAATTGAATTAATTAATTAACTTGGCTAATTAATTGGTTAATTCATCACAAGGGGTCAATACATTCTTGGCCTATCATTTTTGTTCTACCACTATTGGTTTAGCTTCATCTTCCTTAGGTCCATCCATCATGGATGCCATTATTGCTAGAGCATCTGCAATCTGATTCTGCATTCTTGGCACATAGTGGTACTGGATCTTATTAAATTTCGAGGTCCACTTCTGAAGACAGTCATGATAAGGCATTAGCTTTTCTTCCTTGATCTTCCATCTCTTCTGAATTTGAGAAATTATTAAGGCTGAATCACCATATACTTCCAATTCTTTCACTCCAAGACCTAAGCTTCATATTCAGTGGCATTATTAGTGGCTGGAAAGTTGAGCCTACCAGAGAACGGGATGTGTGTCCCTTTTAGAGAAATTAAGAGAACTCCAATGCCACTCCCATTTTGATTAGTTGCTCTATCAAAATACATCTTCCATGATTCGACCTTGATCCCTATAATGTCCTCATCTAGAAAGCCTCCTTGGATCTCTTCAGCTTCTTCAGGTGAACAGTGGGCTAAGTGATTAACAATTGCTCTTCCCTTCACAGATTTCCAAGTTACATATTTAATATCGAATTCTGACAGAAGCAAAACCTATTTAGCCGTCTTCCCATCTTGCACAGGCTTTTCCATTAGATATTTTAAAGGATCCATTCTTGCAATCAACAAGACTTTAAAAGCAAGCATATAATGTCTGAGTTTGCAGGTTGCCCATACAAGTGCTACACATGTCTTTTCAGGTGGTGAATACTTCTCCTCATAAGCCAACATCCTCTTACTAATCTAGTAGATTGCATTCTCCTTCCTAGACTCCTTTAGGTACTGAGCAAGCAAAGCACCCACTGATGTATCTATAGTTGTGAGATACAACAATAATGGCTTTTCAGTTACCGATGGGACTAGTATTGGTAGCTTCATCAGATAATTCTTAATCTTTTCAAAAGCTTCTTGACATTTTTCGTTCCATACTGTGGGAACTTCCTTCTTGAGCAGTCGGAAAAGTGGCTCACATGTCATGGTGAGTTAGGCTATGAATCTGTTGATGTATTGTATCCTCCCTAAAAACCCTCGGATCTCCTTCTCCATCCTAGGAGGCTTCATCTCTACAATTGCCTTGATTTTGTTAGGATCAACTTCAATTCCCCTCTGACTTACCATAAACCCCAACAGCTTTTCGGATGTTACACCAAAAGTGCACTTCTTTGGATTCAATCGCAACTTATAGAATTGGATTCTTTCAAAGAGCTTCCATAAAGCTAGTATATGCCATCCACAGTCTTTGGACTTCACTATCATGTCATCAACATAAACTTCTACTTCTTTGTGGATCAAATCATGTAACAAAGTACTGGCTACACATTGGTAAGTAGCACCAGCATTCTTAAGGCTAAATGGCATGACCTTGTAGCAATACGTCCCCCATGAAGTAATGAAGGAGGTTTTCTCCATTTCTTTCATAGCCATCTTTATCTAATTATATGCCAAAAAACCATCCATAAATGACAGCAAGGCATGTCCTGCTGTGTTATCAACCAGGATGTCAATGTGAGGCAAGGGAAAATCATCTTTCAAGCTAGCCTTTTTCAGATCTTGAAAGTCTACACACATTCTCACTTTCCCATCCTTCTTCAGCACCAGAACCACATTAACTAACCATTTTGAATAATTGACCACCCTTAGGAATCCTGCATTGTACTGTTTCTCGACTTCTTCTTTGACCTTAAGTGTCCATTCAGGCTTCATTCTTCTCAACTTCTGCTTGACCAACTTCATGGTTGGATCTGTTGGAATGCAGTGTTTGTATCAATCTCAAGCATGTCTTCGTATGAACATGCAAATACCTCTTTGAATTCTATTATTAGGGCAACTAATGCATCTTTTTCTTAGCAAGTTAGGCTATTGCCTACTTGCATCATCTTAGGTTCATCGTCGGTTCCCAAGTTAACAGGTTGGGTTTCTTCTTTTATAAGTTCTACATGCCCTTGTTTTAATTCCTTATTATTAAAAGTTTCTTTACTAATTTTTGAAATAAAAACATTCAAAGCCAACAAATAAGCAGAATCAAAAATCATATTATAAGGAAAAGAGTTCTCAACATACTCAACAAAAACAAACTCTATAGGAATACGATTACAAACAAACTTAACAGGAACAATAATACTAGCAAAAATAGACTTAATAGGGATAGAAACAATGTTTTCGGCAGGAGTGATTGGCTCAACTTTCTTAATCTTCTCCACAAAGTCTTCCATGGGGTGGGCGGCTCCTTCCCATGCCCAATTCTTCAACTCAATTGTGGCTTCAATGATGGCAAGCGGCTTCCAATGAGTTTCTTCTTCCCTCAGCATCAGTAGCATTAGGTCTTCATCCATATAATCCATGCCTTCACCACTAATCCCCATATCTGTGGCCTTGTTAGTTACATAAGCATCTAGACACTCTATATTGTCCATCCACTCACCAAACAAATCTTGCTTTCCTTTGCTGCTTGGGTGGATGAATTGGGGGAGGTATTTTGACTTATTCCCTTTGTCTTTAAGACTTTCCAGTGTTAAGTTTCTTAAGCTGTGGATCATCAGCTTTCTGTCTAGGGTGGCCAATCTAGCATCTATGTCATCTTCTTCCTTAATGTATAGGGTTAGTGAGCCAAGTTCTAAATTATGGAATGACCTTAACTCGGGAATTTCTCTGAATTATGCTTGTCATATTGAGGGCCCAACCTTGAGCTACCATCAGTAATGCAGCTACAATTTGAGGGCTGCCCTTAGGGGTAATCATCATAATCTCTATCATCAGCTTCTTCATTTTCAACTTCTGCCTCATCTCCTACAACTTCTAGCACATTTTCTAGCTCACATTCTTCACTTTCAGTGCCACTCTCCATATCTATAGGTTTAGCTTCAGCATCATCCTCTATATCTCCATCATAGTAATCCATGTCATCATCAAAGTGGTCTTCATAGAGAAGTCCTACATCTTCATCTTCTCTATCACTAAGGGGTTCTCCCCAATCATTGCCACTATATTGGCTATCACTATTGTTGCTTTCACTATCACTGTTGCTATCATCCTCACTATTTCCATTGTCACTGCTGCTGCTATCACTACTACTATCACTCTTGTTGTTACCACCTTCATCACTATCACTAGGGGCTTCTACCCCTTCCTCATCTTTATCACTTGTTCTTACTTCATATAGGCTCTTCAATGCGTGTTGGCAAGCCTCCCAGTACTCTTCTTCTTCTATATTGCAAATGGCATCTCCTAGAAGCATAGTCATTGCATCAGGGTCCATGTAATAATCCCAATCAGTAGGGACCCAATTGGTGTCTTCCTTCTTTGGTTCTGGAAGCCTATTGTTGCAATCAAATAATAGCTATGAAAGTTCAAATATGTGTATAAACACCCTTGAACGTTTAGACCCCCAAATTACAACTTAACCAATTCAAGCATTATGTCAAACCACTAGTGTGCGGAAACTTAACATAAGCTATAATATGGAATTGGTAAAACTATCTAAACCAAATTACAATCACAACCCACAGCAGATAATAAAAAGGCAAAGATAAAAGGGAAGGAATATGCAAACACAAAGACAACACGTGATGTGTTATCGAAGAGGAAACCGAAGCCCTCGGCGTAAAACCTCTCCGCCGCCCTCCAAGCGGTAAACAATCCACTAAAAAATATAGTTGGGATACATGGACAGCAATAGACCCTCCAAGCCTAATCTACCCAGTGCACCTAAGCCCTCCAAGCTTCTTGCTCCAACGAGGTTGCGCCGAACCTTTTTCTTTTCTAGCTTCCCGGATTCCGCTACTAGACCGTAGCATCAACCAATGAAGATTGGTTCCTTCCTAACTGCTTCCCAGAAATCCAAACAGCTCTCTCACAGTGATGATTATGGTGAGAACAAGGTTTGGTAAAATGCCTCTCAAGGATTTGACAATGGAGAGGAAGAGAGTTGAGGAATTTGAAGAGACTCTAATGTATAGATTGTTGGTGAATCAATCTTGTTTTTCTTTAGGGTTTCTCTCTCAAAAATCTCTCTGGAAGCTCTCTTACATTTGTAGGTAAAAGGGGTATTTATACTGGAGTGTGAGAGGAATGTGAAACGTCAGGTTTTACAAAACAGGGGTGGCTCGCGGCTTGACCTCGCGACTTGACTAAGTCGCGAGATCCAGTCGCGAGATAACCGTATGGCCAGTTGTCCTATTTTGTCCTGTAGTGCTCCAGCTAGCATGACTGTTCACCTTCCGGCATGCTTGGCACGTGTGCTGCGTCTGGTGGCTTACAGCCGTGAGTCACCCGCAAGGTCAAGCCACGAGTCTCTGTTTTCTTGCACACTCTTGAGCAAACTTCACTTTATCTCACTCACTACCCTTACAACAAACCCACCTAAATACAGGGTTACTAAATGCTGAAATACAAGCAAATTTGGCATGGAATAAAGCCAATTAGATGGTTGAATAAATTCAACCTTACAATCTCCCCCTTTGGCTATTTCGTGACAAAACCCTAAAACAGACTCTAGACTTAACATGTGAGTTGGGAACAGTTGAACAAAACTCACTCACACCTAACTCTAGAAGTTGTGAAGCACTTGAATCATAAGAACATGAAACTCCTGAAACACAACAATACACCATGATCATTGTATGCAGAAAAATTGTATGCAGAAAAACATAAAATGCATATGAAACAAGCTAAAGGTGATCAAGCAAAGATGAAGAGAAGAATCAAATCATGGCTTGATCAACCAAGTGAACACCACAAGGTAGTGATCACAGTGCTCATTCTCACTTGGAATGAACACAAGGACATACAAGCTACCAAGCACAAGGCAAGATACTTGTATGCTCAACACTCAACCAATGCATAATACACAAAGTATGTGCATCTAGGAACAATCCTACAAGGGCACAAGAGTGACAGTATATAAATCAAAATGCAAGACATTTAGATAGAAGTATTGATTTCAACATAGCATAAAAGGCTGCAATAAGCAAGGTACAAACCATAAAGCCTCCATATTATGCATAAAAACATTAACCCTAAAAACTTACAAAAGCACATGGGTACAAACACAAAATATTCTGAATAACATCAACAATATATATAAAAGATTAAACCAAGAGTATAAGTTATGAGTTAGAAACAAATATACACCAAAACCACAGTGTATCAAACCCATATAAATACTAAAAGTCCAAAAACATAAACCTATAAGTTTAGAGGATAAGACTTAAAACAAAAGTATGACAAAAGTATGTGTGTACTCCCCCTATCACTATGCACACTTCCCTTTGAACTTTCTCCCCCTTATTGAATGCTCTCCCCCTTTTTGACCGGAATGGCCAAAGGGTCACTGTCCATGCTGGGTGGTGAAGTTGTCAAGTTTTGCAAACAAAACATCAATCTGGTCCTGCATGGCTCTCATCCTTTCAGAGTGCTCAGTCTGGACTCCTCTGATCCTATCAAGTCGTTCCAAAATGATTTGGAAAGCATCTGGAGGTGTATCTGAAGAAGTTGATGCTCTAGTCCTTTTGCCACTCCTCCTGGGTGTTGAGGTTGATGCATGCCCTACTGCCTCTGCCTCAGTCTCCATTGGGACACCCTCTCCTTCATCACCTTCATCTTCTTCTCCTGGAAGCCTAACACTTATCCTTTTACAGGTAAGCTTGTTAATTGCAGAGGGTGTGGACATGGGACTGATGTCTTGAGGGATTGGAACACCCTTCTTTCTAAAAATCCTCATTAGCAAACTAGGAAAGATCAATTTTGGCCTAGAGGTTGTTCTTGTCTCATCCACAATGGTGTCATATATGTGGGAACTTATGTCAATGAAATTCTTTTCTTTGAGATCCATCAGAAAAATTGCTCTTGCACAATTGATTGTAGTCAACTTCTTTATGGGATAGAGGTTAAACATCATGATTATTGTTAGACACCTCATGTCCACTGGAAAAGCTGTGGTATTCAGACATTTCCCTTCTCTCTGTCCACCTATCCTTTGTTGAACAGTTTCAATAGAAACAATCCTATCTTTGTAATTGACAAACTCCTGATCTTCTAATCCTTCAAGCCCTAGCACATCATCAATGACATGTGCATCCAAAATGAATTCTTTACCTCTAACCCAGCAGCTTAAATCATTCTCCCTTATCACAGCGTTTGAATAAAACTCCCTAATCAGGGGTTCACACACTACAGGGAGATCACTCAGAAGCTTTTTCCATCCTCTCCCTTCAAAACAGCTGGGGATAAAGGAGTTTCTTAAATCCTCCAAATCTACAAATCTTTCTTGAATAATTCCTGCTTTCAAGAAGAAATCCTTATATCTCTGAAAGTGTTGAACTGACCTAAACAGATTAGAATCCATTTTCAGTCGTTTGTCAATCTTCTTTGCTGGAGTTTTCTTCTTCGGAGGTGAGGGAGCCATCTGTGAACAATCAGAAGAGGCCACAACAGCATATAACAATACATGTGTAGAACTAGTCAGTACCATGTAATTAACAAAGAAATTGCAGCCACATAGATGAACTTGAACACTTAAACATTATGCTACTTAGATTAACCACATGGATAAACAAGCCTAAAAGAGGAAACACAAGAACAACAGGGAGAATGCAGGGGAGAATTAAATCAGTAGAGATAGAAAACATCCTAAAGACAAATATATGTCAATGAGACATACAATGGAATGAAAATGACATGACTCATAATCAGCATAGTGAAACTCATAGATGCTCCTAATAGATTCACACAATAGAACATCCACATTCAGCACAGTAAACTACACATCCACAATAGGAACATTTTGAAACAACTCATCAACACAAGTTTAGATAAAATGAGTAACCAAAAAAAAAATTAGCTAAGCACATGATGAAGACCAAAAACAACAACTAAAATAATTTCACACTCAAGCAGCAGCAACCACAAGCCTAGCAAGAACATAGAGCAATAGCCGTAACACAAACCCATCTCAAAAACATAAACAAATGTGAAAAATCAAAGGGGAAAAACACAAAATCAAGTAGAAAGGATGTAAGGTTGAATTTATTCAACCATCTAATTGGCTTTATTCCGTGCCAAATTTGCTTGTAATTCAGCATTTAGTAACCCTGTATTTAGGTGGGTTTGATGTAAGGGTAGTGAGTGAGATAGAGTGAAGATTGCTCAAGAGTGTGCAAGAAAACAGAGACTCGCGGCTGGGACTCGCGGGTGACTCGCGGTTGCAAGCCGCCAGAAGCAGCACACGTGCCAAGCATGCTGGAAGATGAACAGTCATGCTAGCTGGAGCACTACAGGACAAAACAGGACAACTGGCCATACGGTTATCTCGCGACTGGAACTCGCGACTTGGTCAAGCCGCGAGGTCAAGCCGCGAGCCACCCCTATTTTGTAAAAACCTGACGTTTCACATTCCTCTCCACTCCAGTATAAATACCCCTTTTACCCACGATTGAAAGAGAGCTTCCAGAGAGAATTTTGAGAGAGAAACCTTAAAGAAAAACCAGATTGTTTCACCCACAATCTCTACCTTAGAATCTCTTCAAATTCCTCAACTCTCTTCCTCTCCATTGTTAAATCCTTGAGAGGCATTATACCAAACCTGGTTCTCACCATCATCATCACTGTGAGACAGTCGTTTGGATTTCTGGGAAGCAGTTAGGAAGGAACCAATCTTCATTGGTTGATGCTATGGTTAAGTAGCGGAATCTGGGAAGCTAGAAAAGAAAAAGGTTCGGCGCAACCTCGTTGGAGCAAGAAGCTTGGAGGGCTTAGGTGCACTGGGTAGATTAGGCTTGGAGGGTCTATTGTTGTCCTTGTATCCCAACTGTATTTTCTAGTGGATTGCTTACCGCTTGGAGGGCGGCGGAGAGGTTTTACGCCGAGGGCTTCGGTTTCCTCTTCGATAACACATCGCGTGTTGTCTTTGTGTTTGCATCTTCCTTCCTCTCTATCTTTGCCTTTTATTTATCTGCTGTGGATTTTAATCTGTTATGGCTTAGATAGTATTTAATCAATTTCGTATGATAGCATATGTTAAGTTTCCGCACACTAGTTGTTTGACATATTGCTTGAATTGATTAAGTTGTTATTTGGGGGTCTAAACGTTCAAAGGTGTTTTGTACACGTTTTTGAACTTTCAATTGGTATCAGAGCAGGTATACTTGTTGTGGTTTTATTACCTAAGTGTGATCCTAGACCCCTGTGTTGTGGTTGATTGTTTTGGTTTATACCATGCTGAATTGTAGCTTAAGTGTTTGTGAAAATGACTCTATGCATATGTCTGAAAGGTGTCTTACTGATGATCTTGTAGAATTGTTAAAAACTAAGAAACATGCTAGAGTATTTGTTCACATGCTGGAATTACTTGAAAGTCAGAATCATGTCTTACATAGTAGCATATCTGAATCTAAATCATTGATTAAGAAATATAAAAGAAAGAATAGAACGTTGTGTGAGATGATTGAGAATCTGAAAATGAAAAATCAATCTGAAAGAAGCATGAAAACTGATGATGAGTTTGTGTTTGAAGGTCAAGAATGTCTGTCACATGTGAACCTATTTGTGCATACCTCATTGAAGGTGTTTAATGCATGTTTGTGGTATCTTGACAGTGGGTGTTCTCGCCATATGACAGGGGATAAGTCTCTGTTTAAGACACTCAAAGAAAAGGTTGGTGATTATGTGACCTTCGGTGATGGAAGTCATGCTCAAGTCCTAGGCAAAGGAACCATTGAGATACCTGGTTTGCCGCTGTTGAAAGATGTGCTGTACATAAAAGGGCTGAAGGCGAATTTGCTGAGCATCACTCAAATTTGTGATGATGATTTTCTGGTACAATTCTCTAAGAAGGGATGTGTGATCATCAATGAAGAGGGGATTCAGGTTTTGGAAGGAAATCGGACTACAGATAACTGTTATGGAATAGTTCCCACGGCACCCATATCGTGTAGAAGTGCTCGTGTGGATATGTTGGAGCTGTGGCATCATAGATTTGGGCATGCCAACTTCAAACAAGTATCAAAAGTCTCCAAACTAGAAGCAGTCGAGGGACTTCCTAAGTTTGGAAAAGTGAAGAAGACCGTTTGTGGTGCGTGTCAAATGGGGAAGCAAACTAAGGCAAGTCATCACAAGGTGAATGTGATAGCCACCTCTCGGTGCTTGGAGTTACTTCATGTTGATCTAATGGGGCCTACCAGAACTGAAAGCCTAGGGGGGAAGAGATACATTATGGTTATTGTGGACGACTACTCAAGATACACTTGGGTTGAATTCCTTAGAGAAAAATCAGAAGCTTGTGAGAGGTTGGAGATTCTGTGCAAGAAACTACAAAATGAAAAAGGGATTCCGATAGCCAAAGTTAGAAGTGATCATGGGAGGGAATTTGAGAATGCAAGATTCGAGTCCTTCTGTGAGAAGAATGGAATTAAGAGAGAATTTTCAGCTCCCAAAACTCCACAACAAAATGGAGTGGTAGAAAGAAAAAATCGTGTGATTCAGGAGATGGCAAGAGTCATGTTGCTTAACAAGCAAATACCCCAAAAATTTTGGGGAGAAGCTGTCAACACCTCGTGTCACATTGGTAATAGGATTTTCTTTCGAGTTGGTACAAAGAAGACTGCCTATGAGATATGGAATGGGAAGAAGCCAAAAGTGAAGTATTTCCGGGTGTTTGGAAGTAAATGCTATATCCTAAATGATCGAGAGAATCTTGGGAAGTTTGATGCGAGAAGTGATGAGGGTATTTTTCTTGGCTACTCTACTACAAGTCTAGCGTATAGAGTGTTTAACAAGAGAACAAATACTGTGATGGAGTCCATAAATGTCAAGATTGATGATGCCTTACCTAAGGTGGAAATGATTGATGATGTAGAAGGGCCGAGCACCAAAGAGGCAGATGTTGAGGTAGAAGCTTTGGATATAGAAGGTGAAGAACCTATACCAGAAGTAGAATCGACTCCAATCAACCAAAGAATGGAAACGAGATCGATGTCTAGAACATCAAGCCCTCTTACTCCTCCTGAAGTTCATCCTCCTATCTCTCGTAGTGAGGAAGTTTCCACTTCAAAAAGGCCATCTTCAAGAGTTATCAAGAATCATCCGGAAAGTAACATCATAGGATCTCTTGATGACGGTCTTCGCCTCAGGAAAGGAAACATTCTGCTAGCTAATCATGTAACATATCACTGCTATCTTGCACAGTTTGAACCAAAAAGGGTTGAAGAGGCTCTTCAAGATGAGAATTGGGTTGAGTCAATGCATGAAGAGCTGAATCAGTTTGTGAGGAATGATGTGTGGGAACTTGCTCCACGGCCTGAGAACATTCATGTTATAGGGACAAAATGGATTTTTAAGAACAAAACTGATGAAGATGGAGAGATAATCCGAAACAAATCTCGGTTAGTAGCTCAAGGATACACTCAAGTAGAAGGAGTGGATTTTGATGAATCTTTTGCTCCGGTGGCAAGACTCGAATCCATTCGAATCCTCATGTCCATTGCGTGCACCTTGAATTTCAAACTTTATCAAATGGATGTAAAGTGCGCATTTCTGAATGGATATCTAAATGAAGAAGTATTTGTTGAGCAACCAAAAGGATTTGAGGATCCTCATTTTCCAGATCATGTATTAAGATTGAAGAAAGCCCTTTATGGCTTAAAACAAGCGCCTAGAGCCTGGTACGATCGTCTTACACATTATCTTCTAGATAGAGGTTTCAAGAGAGGGTATGCCGATCGAACTCTGTTTGTCAAAAATGATGAAGATTATCTCCTTGTGGCACAAGTCTATGTTGATGACATAGTGTTTGGGGCAACCATCGAAGATCGTGCTACTGAATTTTCTGAGGAGATGAAGAAGGAGTTTGAGATGAGTATGGTGGGGGAGCTCACATTTTTCTTGGGTCTTCAAGTCAAACAACAGAAGGAGGGTATATTTGTATCTCAAGAGAAGTATGCCAGAAACATTGTCAAGAAGTTTGGACTAGACTCCAAAAAACATGCCTCCACCCCTATGAGCTCTTCCACTAAACTGAATGTGGATTCGTCGGGAGTTGAAGTAAGTCCTACATTGTATAGGAGCATTATAGGGAGTTTGCTCTACCTTACAGCCAGCATACCGGACAATGCTTTTAGTGTGGGCGTTTGTGCCAGGTACCAAGCTAATCCGAAGGAATCTCATCTGACTGCTGCTAAGTGAATCATTCGATATGTGAATGGTACTGCAAACTATGGTCTGTGGTATTCAAAAGACTCAAATGCTTGTCTTGCTGGGTATTCAGATGCTGACTGGGCTGGCAGTGTAGACGATCGGAAAAGCACTTCAGGCGGCTGTTTCTATCTTGGTAACAACCTTGTCTCATGGATGAGCAAGAAGCAGAATTCAGTTTCTCTATCTACTGCAGAAGCAGAATATATCGCTACTGGAAGTTGCTGCACTCAGCTCCTTTGGATGAAGAAATTACTTCATGACTATGAAATTCCTCAAGAAACGATGTGTGTCTTCTGTGACAACACCAGTGCCATCAACCTTTCCAAGAATCCTGTCCAGCATTCAAAATCTAAACACATAGAGATACGTTACCATTTCATTCGGGATTTGGTAGAGGAAAGAGTTGTGTGTCTTGAGTTCATACACACCGACAATCAAAAGGCGGACATCTTCACCAAGCCTCTCGATGGTCCACGGTTTGAATCACTCCGTAAGACCATTGGTGTTGGTACAATTCCTTGACTCCCTTGTGTGTTGTGTGCTTCACATACTTTTAATATGATAAGTTTGCTTGTGTTGAGGCACACACTTCTTTGTTAGCTCTTTGTGCAACATGTTTATTGTTTGTTTGTCCATCTGTGAATTCTGTTGGTTCTTTCTTTGTCTGTTCAATCATTTTCTTCTTTTATGTCAAAAATCCAAAAATCAAATAAAAATTAGAAAATCAGAAAGCTTGATTGACTTTGTTGAGTTTTTGTCTCAAAACTTGTTTTGCCTTGTACCTGTGTGCTAATGACTTTGTGCATTTTCGAGCATTGCTTGTTTCTTTGCACTCATATCCATGTGGGAGAAATCTTGAAATCTTTGTGATTGTTGTAAATAGATCTTCAAACTTGTCATGAATGATTAGTGAATGTTTTTGTTGATCTTGAGACATGCATAGACTTGTGTCTATATATCTTCCCACTCTTTATTTTTGTTTTGCTAAAAAGAGCTCACCAAATGTAAATCTCCAAATGAAAAGAGATATTGAGCTGCAAAAGCCTGTCGCACATTCTAGTATTTGACTAGGAAAAAGGGTAAGCGACCTTATATTGAAGTGAATGTTTATTCAAAAAGCCAAAGGCTTATTCATTAAAGTGAAATATCAAATATCACTCTCACAATGAGAGGTGATTGACTCAAAAGATCAAAAAGATCAAATGTTATGATTGAAAGTGGAGTCAAATGTAAAGCTCCAAATCATGTTATCAAGTTTTGTGGGAAGTCATATATACATATTTCTATAATTGAGATGGGTCACATGATCTAGTGCTAATTGTGTATGCCTTGGTTGAATTGATCATTGAAGCTTCACATTAGACGAAGGACTATCTCATTTTTGATATCCACACACAACACACAAGTTTATGTTCAATAAATGCCATATTCATTTGTGTGATTGTACTTGATGAAATGTGTTTTCACATGCTCAATCTGTGTTAATTCAAGCACAAAAAGATTTTTGAGTGTTTTAGGTGTTTTTGGAAAGTATTTTGTTTGAAAAATCTGATAATTTCAAAAATCCTGTTTTACCCTGTTTTGGCGGCTCAGTCGCGGTTATGTCAAGTCGCGTGCCTCAGTCGCATGTTCGCTGGTCATTTTTGGCGACTTGTTCGCGAGTGGAAGGTCTAGTCGCGAGGTTCACTCAGAGATTTTCGCGGCTCAGCTCGCGACTCACTCGCGGGTAGACCTTCCAGTCGCGAAAAACACTTAGAAAAATTTCCAAATTTTCGTCCTGGGTTGTTTTGGCGGCTTGATCTGGCGACTTTTTGGCGACTCGTCTTAGTCGCGAAAATCGCGTGTTTTGGTCATACAGGGGCAGTTTTAAACTTTTTGTTTTTCCCTCGATCTTTTTGTGACTGTTCATTGTCTTTCTCATCTGCTCTTACCCATCACACCGTGTCTCCATTTTCGATCTCCATTGTTTGCCTCTTTTCAGATCAAAATCGTCGACTAACAGGTATGATATTTCTGTCTTGAACTCTATTTTACTTGTTGTTATGGTTTTCCCTCTGGATTTTTCACATTTGATTGTGATTTTGTGATGGGTTTTTAGCTCAACTATTTCTCTTTGTCCATGCTTAGCTTATGGAAACTTGTGTTTCTGTTTTTGAGCTAGTTTATTTTGGATGGTTTTTGTGTTCTTCATCATGTGCTTAGCTAGGGTTTGCTCATTTTTGTCTGATCTGCTGTTGATGTCGTGTTTCACTATGATCCTGTGTGGTTTCCTGTTGATGTGTTGTTGAATGTGGGTCCTTTTTCAGCTGATTCTGTGGTTCTTTTTTATCTTCATCTACAGTGTAGTTCAATTTGGGCCTTTTGTGTCCCTCATTGATATTGTCTGACCATTTTCATCCAGCTATTAGGGTTTCTTCATTGTCCCTATATTTCCACTAACCCACTGCTAATAAAGCTTGTTGGATTGTGTTCTGTCATTTCCCTTGTTCATATTGCAGACTGGTCATGTCACCATTTAAGAAAGCTGCTGTAAAAGGAGGTAGTTCCAAAGGGAAGGAACCAGTAATTGATGTTGATGATTTCCCATCTCAACCAAAAGGGACTCGCTCTTCATCAAAGAGATTCGATCCCGACAAGTTCAGATCATATGCAGCCTATCAGTCTTATGAGAATTTCTTTCTTCATGCCAAACCATTACTAGAGAGAGCTTTGGATCAGCCCTCACTTCATGACACTGACATTCCAAAATGGTTTGCTCACAAGGATTGGAATTACCTTCTCTCTGATCTGGGTGACGCGTATGAAGAGTTGGTAAAAGAATTTTATGCTAACGCAATTGTGGAAGGAGATGAACTTAAGTGCTGGGTTCGGAAAAAGAGCTTTTCTGTCTCTCCTGCATATCTGGCTGAAATTCTTCACATCAACAGACCCATTTTCCGACATTCGCCGGTTTACGATGATCTCTGTCCTGATGAGGAGCTTCTCAAAGAAAGTCTTGGTCAAGACTTGGAGTTCTCGCCAAATGGCAAATCCATCAGTGTTTCCTCTCTTTCTCCAAAACTGAGAGTGCTTACAATTGTAATGTTTCACAATTTGTACCCTTTATCCAGCACTGGGAATATGAACCTCGGACGGGCTTTGTTTCTTCATGATCTAATCTCTGATGTGGAAATAGACATCTGTGCTCATATCTTTCATGTTCTACGCAAAACGGTTCTTCGAACTGAGTCTCGGATATGCGTTCCTTTCTGCAGTCTCATTTCACGGATCTTGAAGCTCAAGGGAATTTATCCAATGGCTGATGAATCTCCTATGTCCAAACCAAGTCCAATCAACATGCGTACATTCAATGCAAGCATTGGACATAGTCGGAAGAGAGCCAAACCAGAAACTTCTGCATCTCACAGTGACTCTCAGTTTAGCACTCTCTCCCTAGATGAGAAACTTGATCGCATTGTATCCTCTGTCCACGAGTTGAATACAAAGATGTCTGGGCTCACAGCTTCTCTACACCATCAAAGCACTCGGTGGGATATGAAGTTTACTTCTCTTCAAACTCAATTGGATCAAATTCAGAGAAAGCTGGAAGAGGATGACTAGCCTATTCCATGACAAAAAGGGGGAGAGATAGGCATGATCAGAGGGGGAGTGTCTTTACATTCTTCTTCAGCTTAAGTTTTCACTTTACGTTGTTTTGTAAACTGTTATTCAGGATGTTTAGTATTTGTACCCATGTGCTTTTGTAAGCTTTTAGGGTTTATGTTTTATGCATAGTTTGTAGGCTTTATGGTATGTACCTTGCTTAATGCAGCCTTTATGCTATGTTAAAAATCAGTACTTTAATCTAAATGTTCTGCATTTTGGTTTATGTATTGTCACTCTTGTGCCCTTGTAGGATTGTTCCTAGATGCATATACCTTGTGAGTTATGCATTGGTTGAGTGTTGAACATACAAGTGTCTTGCCTTGTGCTTGTTAACTTGTATGTCCTTGTGTTCATTCCAAGTGTGAATGAGCACTGTGATCACTACCTTGTGGTGTTCACATGGTTGATCAAGCCATGGTTTGTTTCATAACTCCATCTTTGCTTGATCACATATTGCCTGTTTCATATGCATTTTATAATTTTCTGCTTACAATGATCATGGTGTATTGTTGTGTTTCAGGAGTATTATGTTCATATGATTCAAGTGCTTCACAGCTTCTAGAGTTAGGTGTGAGTGAGTTTTGTTCAACTGTTCCCAACTCACATGTTAAGTCTAGAGTCTGTTTTAGGGTTTTGTCACGGAATAGCCAAAGGGGAGATTGTAAGGTTGAATTTATTCAACCATCTAATTGGCTTTATTCCGTGCCAAATTTGCTTGTAATTCAGCATTTAGTAACCCTGTATTTAGGTGGGTTTGATGTAAGGGTAGTGAGTGAGATAGAGTGAAAATTGCTCAAGAGTGTGTAAGAAAACAGAGACTCGCGGCTGGGACTCGCGGGTGACTCGCGGCTGCAAGCCGCTAGAAGCAGCACACGTGCCAAGCATGCTGGAAGATGAACAGTCATGCTAGCTGGAGCACTACAGGACAAAACAGGACAACTGGCCATACGGTTATCTCGCGACTGGAACTCGCGACTTGGTCAAGCCGCGAGGTCAAGCCGCGAGCCACCCCTGTTTTGTAAAAACCTGACGTTTCACATTCCTCTCCACTCCAGTATAAATACCCCTTTTACCCACGATTGAAAGGGAGCTTCCAGAGAGAATTTTGAGAGAGAAACCCTAAAGAAAAACCAGATTGTTTCACCCACAATCTCTACCTTAGAATCTCTTCAAATTCCTCAACTCTCTTCCTCTCCATTGTTAAATCCTTGAGAGGCATTATACCAAACCTGGTTCTCACCATCATCATCACTGTGAGACAGTCGTTTGGATTTCTGGGAAGCAGTTAGGAAGGAACCAATCTTCATTGGTTGATGCTATGGTTAAGTAGCGGAATCTGGGAAGCTAGAAAAGAAAAAGGTTCGGCGCAACCTCGTTGGAGCAAGAAGCTTGGAGGGCTTAGGTGCACTGGGTAGATTAGGCTTGGAGGGTCTATTGCTGTCCTTGTATCCCAACTATATTTTCTAGTGGATTGCTTACCGCTTGGAGGGCGGCGGAGAGGTTTTACGCCGAGGGCTTCGGTTTCCTCTTCGATAACACATCGCGTGTTGTCTTTGTGTTTGCATCTTCCTTCCTCTCTATCTTTGCCTTTTATTTATCTGCTGTGGATTTTAATCTGTTATGGCTTAGATAGTATTTAATCAATTTCGTATGATAGCATATGTTAAGTTTCCGCACACTAGTTGTTTGACATATTGCTTGAATTGATTAAGTTGTAATTTGGGGGTCTAAACGTTCAAAGGTGTTTTTACACGTTTTTGAACTTTCAAAGGAGTTCAAGAATGAAAACCCATACCTGTTACTTGAAGATTTTGAGTAGAAAATACGCAACAATGGAGTTTGAAAATGGGAGCACGGAGTGTTTGGGAAGGAGATGGTTGAGAGAGAAGATGAACAGTCACAAAAGTTCGAGGGAAAAACTGAAAAAGATTTAAAAACTGCCCCTATTTTTGCCAAACACGCGTTTTTCGCGACTGAAGAGAGTTGCCAACAAGTCGCTAGTTTAAGTCGCCAAAACACTCAAAGACAAAAGTTTGAAAAAATTTTCTAAGTGTTTTTCGCGATTGGAAGGCCTACCCGCGAGAGAGTCGCGAGCTAAGCCGCGAAAATCTCTGAGTAACCCTCGCGACTGGACCTTCCACTCACGAACAAGTCGCCAAAAATGACCCACGAAGACGCGACTGAGGCTCGCGACTTGACTTACCTGCGACTGAGCCGCCAAAACAGGACAAAACAGGATTTTTGAAATTTTCAGATTTTTAAACAAAATACTTTCCAAAAACACCTAAAACACTCAAAAATGTTTTTGTGCTTGAATGAACAAAGATTGAGCATGTGAAAACACATTTCATCAAGTACAATCACACAAATGAATATGGCATTTATGGAACATAAACTTGTGTGTTGTGTGTGGATAACAACAATGAGATAGTCCTTAGTCTAATGTGAAGCTTCAATGATCAATTCAACCAAGGCATACACAATTAGCACTAGATCATGTGATCCATCTCAATTATAGAAATATCTATATATGACCTCCCACAAAACTTGATAAAATATCTTGGAGCTTTACATTTTACTCCACTTTCAATCATAACATTTGATCATTTTGATCTTTTGAGGCAATCACCTCTCATTGTGAGAGTGATATTTGATATTTCACTTTAATGAACTAGCCTTTGGCTTTTTGAATAAACATTCACTTTAATATAATGGTCGCTTACCCTTTTTCCTAATCGAATACTAGAATGTGCGACAGGCTTTTGCAGCTCAATATCTCTTTTCATTTGGAGATTTACATTTGGTGAGCTCTTTTTAGCAAAAAACAAAAATAAAGAGTGGGAAGATATATAGACACAAGTCTATGCATGTCTCAAGATCAACATAACCATTCACTAATCATTCATGACAAGTTTGAAGATCTATTTACAACAATCACATAGATTTCAAAATTTCTCCCACAGTGAAATGAGTGCAAAGAAACAAGCAATGCTAGAAAATGCACACAGCCATTAGCACAAAGATACAAGGCAAAACAAGTTTTGAGACAAAAACTCAACAATGTCAATCAAATTTTTTGGTTTTCTAATTTTTATGTGATTTTTGGATTTTTGACACTAGAAGAAAAAGATTGATCAAAAGCGAAATAAATTAAAAGTATGCACAAGTAGACAAGCAAACAACCAACAGCAAAAACAACAAGCAAACAAACAAACATCGTCGCAAAGCATAGGAAGTATTAATGCATGGACATGTTGTAATGCTTATGCATAAGTACCCTTTTTCACCCACACGTCACTTGCGTTTGGGGTGATTTCCTTATAGGATTGGGTACGGGAGTTAGGGCTTTCAAACCTTTGTGAGAAGCTTTCCAAGCAGTTGGTGAATGCACCAATCATCTTCATCACGTTCATCATTCTGGGATCACCATTCTGATCTCTAGATTGTTCACCTGCCCAATCTCTTCTATCATTTCTAGGTCCTCGTGACCTTTGAGGAGTTGCACTATTCTTAGCTCTCAGCTTTTGACAATTTGGTCGAGTATGCCCTTGAAGTCCGCAATGATGACACACATAAGTTGATCTAGGACCTCTTTGTGGTCGTGGACGAGACTTGGCACGAGATTTAGACCTGCCTACATACTGATTGCGGGGATTCAACAACCGTTGGTTCACCACATTTTTCTTCTCCTCCATCTTGAGCTTCTCATCAGTAAGGTCAACTTCAACTGGATCTTTAGCCTTTACAAACTTCACTTCTTTAGTGACATTTTCAGATGAGCTACTTCCTCCGGTATATCCCAACCCGGATTTGTCTGAAAAGCTCTTTTGAGATGAAATAACATCATCTAGCTTCTTGGTGGTGACCCTCTCTATTTCAGCATTTGCTTGCACGACCTCTTGCTCAAGAAATCTCACTTTTGTGTAAGCTACGGACAGCTCACCATTCAGTGTTTCTATCTCACATTTGGCCTCCCTATATCGGATTAGGAGACTGTTGTAATCCTCCTCTGCCTTCTTCATTTTTCTCACAGCAACCTTGGCCACCCTTGTGTACTCACCCGACTTCTCCAGGAGTGAGTTATAATTCTCTTGAAGATTGGCTGTGCTTTCATCTTCTTCAGCATCTGATTCTTCAACAATTCCCAGTGATTCTTCATCACTATGTTCTCCAAGATCTCGTACAAGCAGATTCAACTCGTCTGAAGACTCAACATGAGCAATAGTCATAAACGCTAAGTAGTTCCCCTCTCCATCACAGCTTTCTTCAGATTCTGAGTCAGATGAATCCGAGTCACTCAATGTTGTGGCATACACTTTTCCTTTCGATTTCAAATAATTTGGACATTCTTTCTTAAAGTGTCCATGCCCGTTACATTCGAAACAAGTGACACCTTGTGTAGGTTGGGATTCTTTTCCATCTTTCTTTTTGAATTCCCTTTTCTCCCTTCCAGAACTTTGGAATTTTCTTTTATCATCAAATTTGCCATTATTTTTTAATTTCAAGAACTTTCTGAAATTTTTAACAAGGTATGCAACATCTTTGTCAACAACATCTTCTCTCGATGAGTCATGATCTTCCACCTTCTCATTAATGGTCTTAAGAGCAAGAGATTTACTCTTCTGTTGGTTGGGCAGCGACATCTCATAAGTCTGAAGAGAACCAACTAGCTCCTGGACTTTGATGTCATCAAGGTCCTTACTCTCTTCAATCGCTGTCACTTTAGCACGAAAACTTTCCGGCAAAGATCAAAAGATCTTCCTTACAATTTTAGAGTCCTCCGTTTTCTCTCCCAAATTGAACTTGCTGACAACCACCTCATTTAGCTTCCCATAGAAAGAGTCAAAGGACTCATCCTCACTCATTTTGAGCTCCTCAAACCGAGTGGTCAACATTTGCAACTTGGTGTCTTTCACTTTCTTCGTGCCTTCATAGGTGGTTTCCAATATCTCCCATGCTTCTTTGGCAACAGTAATGTGGGAAATCCTGTGAAACTCATCTGGAGACACACCACAGAAAATAGCATTGAGTGCTTTACTGTTAGCATTAGATGCAGCAAGTGCTGCCTTATCCCAAGTGGATTTGGCTTCCTCAGGCCTGGTCCAACCTATCTCAACAGCATCCCAAACAGATTCATCAATATAACACAGAAAAACTCTCATGCGAACCTTCCAAAAGGCATAATTACTACCATCAAAATATGGAGGTGCATTTAGGGATTAAGACCAATCCATCTCAAAAGGGAGTCAAGGATCACACAATGGTAATGAAACCACTAGAAGTGTACCTGGTCTGATACCAAATGAAAGTTCAAATATGTGTATCAATACCCTTGAACGTTTAGACTCCCAAATTACAACTTAACCAATTCAAGCATTATGTCAAACAACTAGTGTGCGGAAACTTAACATAATCTATAATATGGAATTGGTAAAACTATCTAAACCAAATTAAAATCACAACCCACAACAGATAATAAAAAGGCAAAGATAAAAGGGAAGGAAGATGCAAACACAAAGACAACACGCGATGTGTTATCGAAGAGGAAACCGAAGCCCTCGGCGTAAAACCTCTCCACCGCCCTCCAAGCGGTAAACAATCCACTAGAAAATATAGTTGGGATACATGAACAGCAATAGACCCTCCAAGCCTAATCTACCCAGTGCACCTAAGCCCTCCAAGCTTCTTGCTCCAACGAGGTTGCGCCGAACCTTTTTCTTTTCTAGCTTTCCGAATTCCGCTACTAGACCGTAGCATCAACCAATGAAGATTGGTTCCTTCCTAACTGCTTCCCAGAAATCCAAACAGCTCTCTCACAGTGAAGAATATGGTGAGAACAAGGTTTGGTAAAATGCCTCTCAAGGATTTGACAATGGAGAGGAAGAGAGTTGAGGAATTTGAAGAGACTCTAATGTATAGATTGTTGGTGAATCAATCTTGTTTTTCTTTAGGGTTTCTCTCTCAAAAATCTCTCTGGAAGCTCTCTTACATTTGTAGGGAGCAAAGTCCATGGGGATTTTCTTCACTTCCTTTCATCTTCTTCCAAAACTAGGCTTCTCAAAACCATTTAGGGTCAATGGCTCCTTCTCAAAATCAATACCAAAAATGGGCTTTGGTATAGTCAAAGTATCGCCATATATGGTAACTATGGCTCCTTCATGCAGATATCAGACCTTTTGGTATAGGGATGAGGGTACAGCCTCTATATCATGGATCCATGGTCACCCAAGGAGCATATTGAAGCACGAGGCTATGTTGAGGACTTGAAATTCCACCTTCTTAATCATTGGCCCTATAGTGAGCTCCAATGTCACGATTCCCAAGACCTCTCTTCTACTATTGTCATATGCCCTCACATGCTGATCTTTCAGTATAAAATCTTCAATACTTAGGCCTGAGTAGCTTGCAGTCTTTGAAGGACACAAATTTAAGGCAATTCCATCGTCAATTAGGACCATTGGAATCCTTTTGCCTTTGGCATCTACAGTACTATGCAATGGGTCATTATGGTGCTTCCCCTTCATTGTCAAATCTTTGTCGGAGTAGGAAATTGTGAGCTTCCTACTTATAGACCCAATCATAGCATTCAGATCTTGAGAAGTAATGGTTGTAGGAACTTGGATTTGATTGAGAAGGTCTATTAGATTCTGGTGATGCTTGTATAAGGCCATGAGTAAACCCCATAAAGATATATTGGCTTGAGGACCTCATCCTCTTCAGTGGGTGTTTGTTAGGTAGATTTATTCAAGACTTCTATCGGGTTGTCTGTCTCCAAATATGGGGGTTTGAAGTGTCTCCCCCCTTATGATGTGGGCAATTTTGTTGGTTCATTTAGATCGGTATCTTGGGGTTTGAAGTGCCTCCCCCCATATGTGGATGTCGGGTCATTTAATAGGGGTTCGAAGTGTCTCCCCCCATATGTAGGTGTTTGGTAACTTGCTTGGGGTTTGAAGTGTCTCCCCCCATTTGTGGATATCGGGTAATTTGGTTGGGGTTTGAAGTGTCTCCCCCCATTTGTGGATGTTGGGTAATTTGGGGTTTTTGTAACATCTTCACTCCATATATCATACCCTACAGTGGATGTCATACCCATCAATTCTTCTTATGTCATCATAAAGCACTCAGGTAGGTCATAAATCAACTCAAACCGGTACTTTTCTCCTTCCTCTTCAGTCATCAAGCAATTAATCCTCAATCCTCACCCAAAATTGTGGTTGGGCAAGGGATTATTAGTGATACTAGGCCTTGCAGGTAGTGCAACCACCTTATTGTTTATTAGATCTTGAATTGCATGATGAAGGCCAAAACACTTGTCAATGTTATGGCCAAGGCTCTGATGGTAGGCACATCTCTTACTCACATCAAATCTTGTAGGCAATGGGTTTGGGATTGGTCTTGGGTCTAAGGGTTTTAGCAACCCCTTTGCTTTTAGTTTTTCCAACACTTGGCTCATAGGCATATATAACTCATGAAATTCCCTCCTAGGCCTTGGAGGCAGCCGTTGTGATATTTGCATAGGGGCAATGGGAGCAATAAGTTGGTAATTATCATTTTTGTATATATTAGAAACTTCTGCAGTTTTAGAACTAGATCCTAAATCCTTTTTAAACCTTGGTGGGTCCTCATTCTTTATAGTGTCAATATTTATTGCATCCTCAATTTGGGTTCCAACAACAATTAATTCTTTAAAATTAGGACAATATTGAGCAAAAAAATACTTATGATATACAGGTAATAAGTTTTTTACAACCATGGTTAATTGTTCTTCTTCACTTGGCCTATTCATCATCTGTGCAACTTTGAACCTCCACTTGGTAATGAAGGTAGAGAAAGATTCTTTCAGCTCTTGCTTTGTGGTCTCCAAATCTCTCCTTGTCACATCCACCTCTATGTTGTACTTGTATTGATTGTGAAACTCGTGGCAGATGTCCTCCCAACTCCTTGCTCTAATATCATCTAGGTTGAGGAAACACCTAAGAGCGGCCCCAATCAAGGTGTTTTGAAACATTTGAGCAAGTAATTCTTCAGTTGCTCCTAGGGGCTGCATGGCGCTCATATACATATTCAAATGGGACTTTGGGCAGCCAATCCTATCGAACTTGTCCAAGGTTGGCATCTTGAACTTGGGAGGCAATCTCACATCGAGGAAAAGTGAGAATGATTGGTAGTCCATGAGGTCTTCCATCTTGCGAGCTCTCGTGATCGTCTCTTCCATCCTGTTTATCCTCTCGTTGATCTTCTTCTCACCCTCCATGGTTGGGAAATTATGATCAGTCTTGGTCTCCTCTTGGCCACTCTTCAAGTTTTGAAATTGTTGCACTATAAGGTTCATGTCCTCCTTCAATTGGATTTGACTAGCTACCATGGTGTTTTGTAACTCTTGAGTGTTCACGGGTTCTTTAGTATTTGGATGTTCTCCCTCTTCCATCATAGTGATGGAGTCTTCGGACTTCTTGTGGCTTGGACAGTCTTGTAGGTTGAACACGGGATTGTGATGTTGCAGCAGTGGAGTGTCTTCTATGCTCACGAGCTTTAGTACCGTGATGGACTTGGAACTGGAACTACTATCTTGAATGTCAATCTTGGGTTCTCTTTGGAGTCTTCCCTCTGATCTTGACCAAATTCTCCCCTAAGAAAAGGCTTGGTTGGGTTAATCATAGCTAGGTCCCCATCTACATCAATCAACCAAACAAACACATGCAACATGCAATGCAATTTTAACATGGACCGGCCTAATGGTAGGTTCTAAGTCATTACATTGTAGGGTGGATTTGTTGTTTCATTGTTTCCCAGAGCTAGGACGTTACACCTCCCAACTTGTAATGTGATGAACATTACGTTGGTCCGAACGGCATGGTCTATCCTTTATAGTTAATAAGAATTGATCTAGTAACTTTAGGCTATGAGTTGGTGAGTTCACCACTAGGTACCCCTAATGAAGACCAGTGATCCATGGTTACTACCACCATATGTTGAGATGGGTGCATACATATTTGTTGTTTTAATGGCACATACTATGACAGTCAGAGTAAGCTCTTATCAATCAACATGGCAACACAAACAAAAAAAGATCATACAAACATCTCAAAACATAATGCAAACAAACAAACAACATCATGCAAAAGACAAGGGTGTATAGTTGGTCACTTAAAGTCTAACACGAAGCTTAGACCTTGACATCCCCAGTAAAGAAACCGGGGAAAATTTAGGGCCTCTTAAAAAAGAGATTTGGGTGCTTGTAAGGGTACCTCTCTTTTAGGTAGTGGTGTGGAGTTGACACCTATTTTTTATACAAAAAAATAAGAACAAATAAATACAAATTACATGTTCAAAATACTTCGAATGTCATTGATTGAATAAAGAAAAATACAATTTTGGTAAATGAACCTTACAAGGCTTTGGGTCCTAATTACAGTCTATGCAAGAGAATACAAAGTTTTGGTCCTAGTTACAATCTACCAAAATTAAAAGACAAAAAACTAATCTACCTATCCAAAAATCCTAAGCTCGAGGGCTAGGTTACGAAATGGGAAGGTGTTAGGCACCCATTCTGCCGAGACAGAGTCTGGCCTTTTAGACTCTAACGACCAATATACCCTTTTTTGAATGATGTTGAATGATATGTTATAATGCACATAACAAACACTTGACAAAAATTAACTTAAATAATTTTGCCTTATGGACATGTCCTCTTTTTAAAGAAAATTTAGATCTATCTTGGAAATTAAAATAATAAGACTTGGTTTGTAAAAAAAAAAATTAGATATGTTTTTGTGAAGGGTAAAAAGCAAGATTTTATGAAGAAAAATTAGATTTGTTTTTTTGTAAAGTTTAAAAAAAAAAAAAAAGTAATTTTATCAAGAAAAATTAGATCAGTTTTTTATAATAAAAAAAAAATGAGATTTTGAAAAGAATCAGATCTTATTTTTGTAAAGTAAAAATAATAATTTTATTTTTAAAAAATCAGATCTATTGTTGGACACAAATAAAATAAAATAAAAAGACTATTGAAAGAGGATCCACATTCATGAGACAAATTTATTATGCATGCATCACATATTAACAAACTTTAACCTAACTTTCAATCCCTTCTATTGAATTTCAAAATCTGCAATTTTATAACAAGGAAAACTTTTCAAAAAAAAAAAAATCAGATTTGTATTTAATGAAAATATAGATTAGTTTTGTATTTAGAAAAAAAAAAAAATCAAATCTGTATTTAATGAAAATACAAATTAGTTTTGAATCTTCATAAAAGAGTTTGATAGTCATTGCAGATTTTGTAGTCAAAAAGAAAGAATTGAAATAAACAATCATCTACAATATCTAAGCATGGCAATTATATCTTAAGAACAAGACATCATAAAATATACTAAACCTATTCATGCATCAAACAAAAACATACTAATTAATGGAAGAAGAAAAGAAAGAAAAACACAGAAAACCTCTTGCATGAGCATGCTTTTCTAATGAAAGAATATTTTAGAAATCAAAGAAGTTTTCTCACATCTTTGAAGTCTAAAATACTTTACTTACAAAAAAGAAGTTCCTAAAGCAAAAGCCTTCAAAACGTCTTTAACATAAGGGGAATAGAAAAGTCAGAAAAGAAGAGCCCCTAATTCTGATCTTTTTTCTCTATTTATAGAGGTTGGGATGCTTAAAAAATAAGCTGAATGAGATCAGATACAAATTGGAACGCGTCATTATCTCTAAAAAGTCGAAAAAGATAAGTTTTATCTTAATCAAGGGGTCCCCAAGCCGAGCCGAGCTTTTGGGCCAGTCGACATTTGGGAAGTGACGATCGGCACTCCTAGAGTGCCAAATGGACTCATGGAGGTCTGCATTTGAGTTTTGTCCAATTTGGACTCCTTTTTTGAGGATTTTTTAGCTGGGAATTGTACCTAGACGTGTTTTTAATCTGTATTCTAAAAATTAATCCTTTTTTCTTGATATTCAGGTCTTTAAAGTAATAATTATTTTATAGATAAATATTCCAAAAAGAACTGATTATCTACAATTTCTTTGTTATCTGATTATCCACTTTATTCCCATGCAAGCAGGCCTATTTTTGACACTAACCAACAACCAATCACAAAATTATTTAATTAATTTTAATTTTCTAACCAATCAAAATTAATTTAAATTAATCATGTGTGATCGGCTCCACCCAAACAAAATGCATGCAAACCGTGAAAACTTGATCATGTGATATCTTTCAATCTGACAGTCTGATTTGGAAATCGGAGATATCGTCACAACCGTGAGAATCTCAAGATCATTTTTATGATATGCAATGAATGAATTAATGCATGTAATGCAATTCTAAATTTTCGAGTATATGAATGGTCACTCTAATCATCTTCCAAGATTAAATTATGGGTGCAAAATCGAGTGTCTACAGCAAGAATGGGAAGATAGAAAAGATAGCTGTTAAGACCTCCAATGTAAGGTTGAATTTAATCAACCATCTTATTGGATTTATTCCGTGCCAAATTTGCTTGTATTTTAGCATTTAGTAACCCTGTATTTAGGTGGGTTTTGTTGTAAGGGTAGTGAGTGAGATAGAGTGTTGAATGCTCAAGAGTGTGCAAGAAAACAGAGACTCGCGGCTTGATCTCGCGGGTGACTCGCGGCTGCAAGCCGCCAGATGCAGCACACATGCCAAGCATGCCAAAAGGTGAACAGTCATGCTAGCTGGAGCACTACAGGACAAAATAGGACAACTGGCCATACGGTTATCTTGCGACTGGATCTCGCGACTCAGTCAAGTCGCGAGGCCAAGCCACGAGCCACCCCTGTTTTGAAAAAACCTGACGTTTCACATTCTCTTCTCACCCCAGTATAAATACCCCTTATATCCATATATGAAAGAGAGCTTCCAGAGAGAATTTTGAGAGAGAAACCCTAGAGTAAAACAAGATTGATTCATCTACAATCTATACATTAGAGTCTCTTCAAATTCCTCAACTCTCTTCCTCTCCATTGTCAAACCCTTGAGAGGCATTCTACCAAAACCTTGTTCTCACCATTTCCATTACTGTGAAAGGGTTGTTTGGTGTTCTGGGAAGCAATTAGGAAGGAACCAATTTACATTGGTTGATGCTATGGTCAAGTAGCGAAATCTGGGAAGCTAGAAAAGAAAAAGGTTCGGTGCAACCTCGTTGGAGCAAGAAGCTTGGAGGGCTTAGGCTTGGAGGGTCTATTGTTGTCCATGTATCCCAACTACATTTTCTAGTGGATTGTTTACCGCTTGGAGGGCGGCGGAGAGGTTTTACGCTGAGGGCTTCGGTTTCCTCTTCGATAACACATCGCATGTTGTCTTTGTGTTTGCATCTTCCTTCCCTTTTTATCTTTTCCTTTTATTATCTGCTGTGGGTTGTGATTTTAATTTGGCTTAGATAGTTTTCCAATTCTATATTATAGCTTTTGTTCATTTTTTGCACACTAGTTGTTTGACATAAAGCTTGAATTGGTTAATTTGTAATTTGGGGGTATAAACGTTTAAGGATGTTTTTACACTATTTGAACTTTTATCCAAGATAAAGGAAAAGATGGAAAAGATGCAACAAGCCTTTCGTAAGGCCTAAAGGATGGATGACTTCTTGTATACTATGGGTGGATTTGCCTTAACCCCATTGGCGTCTTTGCCTCCCAAGTTCAAGATTTCTGATGCTAAAAAGTTTGATGGAAGTGGTGATCCAAGGCAACATATTTGACAATATTTGAGCTTAGTTGGAATGAAAGGATTGGATGAGAAGCAAGCTTTGTGTGCCTTCCCCATGTCTCTCATCGGAAATGCCTCAAGATGGTACTACAACTTGGATCCAAGCAAGACTAAGGTGTGGAATGAGCTAATGGATTTGTTTGTGGACCAATTCATCTTCAACACCGTGATTGATGTGACTTTGAGAGACTTGGAGACTACTAAGCAAGGGTTCATCGAGACATTTTCTAAGTACATGATGAGGTGGAAGAGCAAAGTTTCAAGGATGGTTAATAGGCCAAATGAAAAGGATCAGATTAACATGATCATCAAGAACTTGCTTCCAGCATACAATAATAGGCTTTTGTCATCGCCTATCAATTCTTTTGTAGAGTTATGTGATTACGGTACCATAATTGAGGATGCCATCAATACTGGGCAATTAGACCTAAGTGAAGCCAAGTTTCAAGCCAAGAAAGTGTCAATGAAAGAGAAAATGGTGGAGCTCTCAACAATGAGAATGTTGTTCTTACTCGACCGCAAAAAAGGGTGTTTGATGATCTCCAAATGCCTTTATCAGAAGTACTAGCAGTCTTGATTGAGGGGGGCACCTCAAGCCACTCAATCCTACTCCTATTCCAAATCCAATCCCACCAAATTGGAATAGAAATGATCATTGTGCATTCCACCAAATGATAGGACACAAGACAAATAGTTGTCTAAGGTTGAAGCATGAAGTTCAAGATTTGATAGATCAAAGGGTGATCGCCAAGCCACAACCTCAAGAAATGAGTGAGCAGAAACAAGCAAGAATGAATAAAGGGATGTGCCTAAGAGATTTGATCCATGTGACCACCTTTGCTAAAAGATAAGCCGCTTCAATTTTGTTGAGTATTTTCAATTGTCATGTCTCCAATTTGTTGAGTCTATTTGAGTCTTTCCCTTGTTTTGTTGTTGAGTTTTTCCCTTGTTGTGTTGTCGAGTCTTTCCTCTTATCATGTTAAGTCATATTCTTTTGAATATTCAAATCAATGTTATTTCACTTCTATAAATATGGCCATTCAAATACGATGTGTATCATGTGATCTTTTTTTGCTAGCTTTGAAATGAATGAATCCTTAAACCTAACACATTGGTTAATCCAAATAAGGGATCAAAAGAGAAGATTGTCTTAGTTCATTCGATCATAAAGAGCAACCATGAAAGTGAGAAAGAGGGTGAGAGATAAAGAGAAAAAAAGGAAAAAAAAAAAAAAAGACTTCGATCAAGTGAGAGGGTACACAAGAATGATAAGGATGAATGATGAGAGATTCCTTGAAGCACAAGACATGAGTGAGTTCAAAGATGGGAAAGAGAAATTGAATGAATAACTTGTTGTTTCACATGGATGACACTACAATGATGAGAGCTTGATGAGATGAAAAGGCTAACCTAGGTTCGAAAAGGCTAAGTAATCAAGGTTGAAGGGATGAAAGGCCATTTTTTTGCTACCCTTTTTACAATGAGAGATTATTTCCACTTGCTAATCCCATTGAGCCTAGATGAATTCCTTCTTTATACCCATGCCAAGAGATTACCCCCTACACTAGGAGCATGTTCTTAAGAGATGGTGATTTGAAAGGTTTACCCTTCACACAAGGGATATACTCTAATATTGGAAAGGATCAACCCTATACTAGGGGCAAATTTTGTGGATGGATGATGGAGGGATGTGAGGATGATTTATAAGTGAAAGGATACCCATTTTCCTTACAAGGGCCATGCAAGAGAGAGAGAGAAAAAAAAGCAAAGAAAAGAGAAAAAGGAAAAGAAGAGATAGAAGAAAACAAGGAAGGAAATGGAAATGGAAGTGAGAATCAAAAGGGACAAGGAAAAATGGATGAAAAAGAAGAAAACAATGCAAGCACTGGATGAGTTGTAATCCTTGACAATTAGGATACCCTAAGAATAAAATTGAACTTGAGCCTCAAATACCCTTTCTTTCTTAATCCTTAGAATCACAACCTCATTACGGTCCATAAACAAGTCCTCTGTGATCAATTGAGATTGTTTAGCCCTAAAAATTTTGGAAAGCCTAGCCTTAGTTGTGAAAAGAAAAAAGAAAAAAAAAGAAAAAGAAAGAAAGAAGAAAGGCTCGCTAGGTTGAAAACCTAAAACGGTAGCCTAGGCAAAAGTTAGGGCACCTTGAATAGAAGTGAAGAAGAGCAACAAGGAAAATGGTGAACTCACTCCAAGCTAGGGGCAAATCATGAATGGGAATGACAAAGGAATGAACATACAAGGGAAGGTGGGACTAGCTCCAAGCTAAAGCAATCATGATGAGGAGAAAAGTGACCTAACATGAGAGATGAGTTGATTTAGGAGAATGCAAGAAGAGAGATGAGAGAAGTGAGGTGTGCACGTTAAAACAAGGACAATGATCGAGTTGACTAGAGGTGATTGAATTTTGAATTCCTATTTGGACTAATCAATGAAGATGGTAGGTAATTCATGCAAAACTAGTTCAAAAAGAATATGCATTGATAAGCAAAGTTATCTGGATCTGTGATCCCTTGCTCTTACCTCCTTTCTTCAATTCCTTCAAATTTTCTTCAAGGTCCTCTTTGTATTCAAATCATGTTGTGCTCTACTATCTCTAAACTTTCATCGTGCTTGAAACTTCTTTCGTCTAGAGTCTCTTCCAACTTGTTGTGTTCATAAATATTCATTTTTCTCAAAACTCTTGTTGTGTTTGAAACTTCATTGGTCTAGAGTCTCTTTCAACTATCTTTGATCTTCATCTAGAGGTGTTAGGAATTCTAGGGAATTGATGGTCATCCAAAGGCAAAAGGTGCATAAAATAAAAATGAATAAATGATTTGTTTAAATAAATATGTGCCCCAGTAAAAGAAAAGGATGCAATGAACCCATGGCCTAATAAACTCTTTCTTGTTAATGCTCTAAAGAGAAAATGCAATTTTTAGAAGTCCAAAAGAATGGGAAAGAAAATTTAAAAGAAAGTGAGATGTTGAAAATAAAGAAAAGAAAAAAAAGATGAAGATTCACAAAGAAAATGAGGAATTGGAAAATGAGAGAAGAAAAAGAAAGGATGGTGTTAGGTTCTAAGACTTTGGGAACTAATGTATTAGAAGTTCACTTTGTAATATGTTGGCAAACCATGATCAAAACATAGAGTCTAGGTTTAGGCTACTCAAAGTGTGTTTATTTGTAAAATTGGAATCGAGGGATTACAGAATTTATTGGACTAAATCTACAAGGCTCAATCGATTGAAAATTATACTCGATCGATCGAACCACGTGCAGATTTATTTTTCTGCAGAATTTCCAATTTAGCCCAAGCCCAGTTTGACGTGTAGTGTTTTATGTTTTACTCCAAGTATAAAAGGAAAAACCCTAGCTACGTTTTAGAAGTCTTTGATGTGCTGTGTGTTGAATCTTTTGTGAAATTTAGAGGTGTTTACCTTCATACACACTTGGGATTATCAAGATCAAGATTCATGTCAAGAACTTAGTGATCGCTTTAGTTGCTACATAAAGAACTTAAAGAAGATCTGAAATCTTTGAGTGGAGTCTCAAAGTCACAAGTAGGAGAACTTGTGGTTGCAGTGGATCAAATAAAGAAGTAGTCCGTGGACACGACGCTGTTATGTGGTCGTGGTAGTAAGTTTTCTACTCGAGGTAGTAATAGGATGTTAGTGGTCTAAGTTCTATTGTAAAAACTTCAATTCTTTCATAGTGGATTTGTTTTACCTTGAGGATAGCTAGGTTAAATCCTCCCTGGTTTTTTGCCAGTTTGGTTTTTCTAGGTTATCATATCATGTGTTCTTTATATTTTCGCATTATTTACATGATATGATTTGAATGTGTTAACCTAGAACTGAATAATTTATCTAAGTAATCACTTAGCTAAATAACTAGGTTAAACAACTTGTGTTTTAAGGGGTCTAAAAACATACAGATGAAGATGAAAAGAGAAAAAAAATGATAAAAAGAAAAAAAATGATAAAAAAAAAAAGATGAAAAAAAATGAAAAAAAAGATGAAGAGGAATGATGTGACTTGTTGTGATTGGTTTAATCCTGATATGTTTGGACCTAACTTGTTATGAAATGTTGTGATTGGTTCTGTCCTAATGTGTTTGGATGAAACCTGATGTGAAGTGCTGTGATTGGTTCTGTCCAGATATGTTTGGATCAAACATGATGTGACCCGTTGTGCCTTGGTTTTGTCCTAATGTGATCCATTGTGTTGATGTGACCTAATCATTGTGAAAAGTTTAGAAAATTTAGAAAATATCAAAGTTCCAAAGAGGAGTTCAAAACTTCAAGAAGGATGTCACTTAAGAAAAAATATTCATAGTTTGAAAGAGACTTTCAAAAAAATATTCAAGTGAAAGATTGGCACTTAAGAAGAAAGTCATAAATTTCAAAAGTTAAAGGAGAATTTCAAAAGAAAGATTTCAAGTTTCAAAATCCAAGAGAGATTTCAAAAATGGAAGGAAGTTTTCAAAGATGAATGGATTTGAATAATGAATTTCTTAAATGATTTTGATTTCCTTAAATAATGAATTTTTCTGGAAATAAATGATGTGTGTCTTGAATGATGATTTCCTTGATGTGTGATGATGAGTCTTTTGAGCTTTTTTATGATGATATGATGTTTCGTTGGTGTGCTTATGATGTTGTGTTAATATGTTTATGATATTGTGATGATAACATGATGTGTGATGTGTGTTCTTTGGCTTAGGATTGTAGCCATCGATGTTGTGTTTATGATGATGTGTTGGTGTGCTTACGATGTTGTGTTGATATGTTTATGTGTTGATAACATGATGTGTGATCTATGAGTTTGGCTTAAGATAGTTGTTAGGACATATGTGATTCAATGTTAGGAACATATGTCAATATTTTATGTAATTGGCTAATCCTTTGACAAAACGCACTTTACTTGTAATTGGGTAGATCTAGGATGAGTTTAATGCTTCAAGAAACAAGGTTTCAAGTTCATGTGTTAAAGCCATTCAAGTCTATCCAAGAATCAAGTGAGAAAGTGCAGGATTTTAAAGCTCGACAGTTAGCATCTATCGAGATTTAAAAGCTGCTGAAGCCTGTGGCTCGACAACTAGCTCAATAGAAGGCTATCTATCGAGGTTTATGAAACTTAGTTTTTCAGGACTGTTTTTCATCCAATCCGTGAATGTATGTTTGGGCCTTCTTTTCTCACAATCCTAAACATATATAAGGATTATTTTAAGGGCTGTAAAAGGTGGCACAAGTTGCACAAGAGCACAATTTCACAAGCGTGAAGAAAGTGTGACCGGAAACCTAGTTTGCCCTGGTTCTTCTTTCTCTTGAAGAAGCTGTTGTGTTTGTGCACCATTGGGTTTTGTGACCAAGCAACTTAATGATCTTCATCATGTGATGAACAAAAGAACTTTGCAACTAACATCCTTCTCAAGTTGGTGATCAAGTCGCGTACTAGGATTCGCACAATTGGTTAGTCACGTATTAAGAGTCGTGCATTGAAAAGAAAGATTGTCACTACAGAACAAGTCCAATTGGGTATTGGGGTAAGGGTTCAACTGTAGGTTGATATAGGGTATTGGGATTTCTTTACTTGTAACCACTTGTTTTGATAATAGTGGATTCTCGAGAGTGGTGACCTTAAAATCACCCGGTGCGGTTTTTGTCGTGTAGGTTTTCCCCATTATTAAACAAATCACCGTGTCAATTTATTTTCCACTGCATATTTAGTTTAATTAGTGATTTGTTTATGCTACCATGCATCTTGCATGTTAATTTGATTAATTAATAAATTTGACTAATTCATCACAATGGGTCAATACATTCTTGGCCTATCAATAGTAGCCATTCTTGTTGTGTGCCTTTTATTATAAGTTCATGATAGCAAACTTAGACTCTTTGATGTGATGTTGTATTGATGATGTGTTAATGTGATTTTCAGCTTAGGATAGTAGCCATTCTTGTGTGTTCATGATGTGTCATTGATGTGATGATAACATCGTATGATGATGTGATGACTTTTCTTTTTGGCTTGGGATAGTAGCTACTTTTGTTTGTTTTCCCCTTTACCCAAGGTTCTAGATAATGAACCAAGGAGAATAGGGACTCGCAGAATCCAGTGATTGGATTTTGCACCCACACCTCATGTTTTCTTGTTTGCTTGCGTGGACTTAAAGTTTATTAACCAACAAATTGGTTCTTCTCTTCAGACTTTTGACTACACTTGTAGAGCAAGTATAGCCAAAAGAAGGGCATCTGTAGACACCTCATTTTGTACTTGGTTAATAAACTTTAGTCCCCGGTCCTGATGATGAGCTTGACATGTCTACAAAAGGTAATTGAAGTTATTTTGATAGTTTGGAAGTAATCACAACTTAAAAGTGGTCAAATCGCTTTGAAATATTGTTGAAAAATGACTTTTGCTTATTTTTTTAACCATAACTTTTGATCCACAAAGGATTTTTTAGTGAGGTTTGTTTCTTGGAAAGTAAACATCCTGGACTTCAATTTGAACATAAATTTTGCCTAATTTGGACTTAAATTGAGTGAGTTATGGCCATTTGAAGTCGGGTCATCAAAGCTATGCATATGCATGCACAAACCTACATACATATACACAAACCTATGTACGCAGGGCCCATTCCAGAACCTCAAAAGTTCATGTTCTAGGACTCGAAGCCTCCCTCTTTGATGGGGCCTGGCCCCTAGACCCTTTAGAACATCCAAAACCCTAAAAATAAGCATGAAAACCCTAAAATTAAGCATGAAAACCCTAGTTTTAACATATAAATACATCCTTATGCCTCCAAACTCAAACCCTAGCTAGAGATAACCATTTTTTAGCCTCCATCTTCTCTAAAACCCTTATTCTCTTTTCTAAAACACACACACAACACCTTTGCACGTTTTTTACAAACTAAAACCTCTCTTTAGTTAGTTTTAAGGTAGAAACTATTTTCCCAATTTGATTTCTCAAAACCATTTCAAAAACTAATCTTGTTTTTGAGTTGTGATTACCTATAAACTATTGAAATCTTCTTTGACCTTGATATCTCATTGAATCTTGTTGTATAGGCACTAAAGGGCCATTTAAATATTAATCAAGTTTGTATTCCATAACAAGGTGAGTCTCTCTTCATGGCTTTTCCTTGATTTGGTTCTTTTATAATTCGTGTTTTTGCTGTTCTTAGTTAATTTATATGTTATTCATGTTTAGAAATATGTGTTCTTTTGTTTGATTTTATTTTGTTTTGTCTCATCATATTTTGATTGGAAAGTTAAATGATTTGATATATTAATGAACATGTTTTGATGTTGTTCCTGTTTGTTGTTAGATCCAATGCATGTTTAGGAGTAGATTTTATTTTATCTTTGATATATTTTTTCTTAGTTTAGGTTGTTTAGATTTATATTAGAAGCATGTTAGGATGTTAGATTTACCATTTTAAAGCTCTACTTTATTTTCTGTGTTGCTAGGGTTTCTGGGCTAAAACCCACGTGCACATAATCTTGACTGCGTACATAGGCTTGATTATGTGCACGCAAGCTTAATCATGCGTGCACATGATCCTTCCCAGAAACCCTAATTTTTCTGATTTCATTTTTTATTTTACATGCAATACTTCTGTCTTGGATCCTTTTTTTTATATATTTGTGGTTTTAATATTCTATTTCACATGCTTGTTATTCGTTTGCATTTTCACATATTTAAATTAGGGTTTGTCTTATGTTTTCTTGTTTTTATGCCATGAACGCACATTCACATGTTCATGCATGATTGTCATAGGTGCTAAGCTGCTGCAAGGTAAGTGAGGTAAGTCATGCATTCACATTCCTATGCATCTTTGAATATGATTTTGCCTTGATGATAAAGATAAACATGTTTTTTTGGTTGAGTTCTTCTTGAAGTATAGATGCAATCACATATTTGCTTGGATATTTCTATGCCTATGTTGCTGCCTTGGATATGATATGTATGATAGTAACATGCTAGAGTTTATGTTATGCCGCGATAGATCTAGAGTTTATGTTATGCCGCGATAGATGTATGATTAGGTCTTTTTGGGATGATTAATGCCATGTTTTTTGCTTAGATGTATGCTAGTGTGTGCATGTGTAAGAATAGATAACAATATTGAGTGTGCCTTTAATAGGGTTAAGACATAAGACACAATTAGGGGAAGCCAACCTTAGGGTTGGATAGTTTTGGGTGCCTAACACCTTCAGAAGATTGTACCTTAACTCCAAACCCATATCTCTGGTAGTAAGACCAAAAGGTCCTTCCTCGAAACTATGATATATATATATATGGTTCCTAGACCATTGCAAAAACTAGGTGGCGACTCCT
This sequence comes from Quercus lobata, assembly GCF_001633185.2. NCBI lineage: Eukaryota > Viridiplantae > Streptophyta > Magnoliopsida > Fagales > Fagaceae > Quercus > Quercus lobata. The sequence goes on along the minus strand of NC_044913.1, from coordinate 35,826,458 downwards.
CCGTTGTGTCCACTATAGTCTTTTACTGTCCTCAATTTTGCTACTTCTCCTTCCTTCAACAGGGCTTCCCTAATAAGAGCCCTCCAATCTTCTTTGCATTCCTCTCTTTCCGGAAACCTTTCCTTGAGTATTTCCATTATGGACTCCCTTCTTTTTTTAATCTCAACTCTGGCATTGCCTCCTTCAAGAGCTATTTGTGAGCCCAATGCTACTTATGCATCCGCATAATGGTTTCTGCTCCTCTGGGCGTGCTCTATTTCAAACGTACAAAACTTTTCCTACATCCTTTGGGCCAATGTCCTGTAAAGGGCCAAAGTTGGTTCTTTTCTTGGCAGCCCACTAAATAAGAGTCACCTATCACCCTCAAGTGTTTAATCCCCATCTCAAGGGCCGTTGCCAACCCCATCAGGTAAGCCTCATATTCTACTATATTATTTGAACATAAGAAATCCAACTTGAATGAAAGTGCCACAGTCTCTTCATCATTGCGATAAAGGACCACTCCACGCCTCTTAAGTTTGCCATAAAGGAGCCAATGAATTTCATGATCCACTGTTCTCCGACCACTTTTGCCGTAGCTACCTCTCCTGGTACCTCGTCCTCTATCGAGAATTCCTCTTCTCCGGGGAATTGTGCCAACAAATCTACTATGGCCAAACTCTTCACCGCTTTGGGTGTTCCTGCTTTCAAATCATACTATGATAATTGCAATAACCATTGGGATATTTTGCCAAATAGAATAAGTTGTCGAAAAAGCGCTTTGATCACATGGGACTTCTATTAGGATATATGCCCTTTAAATCCTATTGTATGATGCTATGCATGACATTATGTATGATATTATGTTGTGATTAATAAAGTTATTTTATTATTATCTAAAATAATGGTAATATGAATATTTGGACATTATCATATAGTCCATGAGATGCATAGTATGTGATTTATGTGATTTAGTCACGAAAGATATAAATCACAAATTCTTTGTAAACTCAGAATTTTAGTTCGTAGTCAGTGATGAAATTGGGCATTTCATCTGCGAAAAATATAACACATCAACTAAGATTATTTTTCTTGATCATGGAAGTAGAGACTTCTAGTTGATATGTTGATATGTTTTAATTGTTAAGACCTATTGAACTGGACCGCTATGAGATTTATTATTCTACTAACGACTGTGAAAGTTCAAATATGTGTATAAACACCCTTGAACGTTTAGACCCCCAATTTACAAATTAACCAATTCAAGCATTATGTCAAACAACTAGTGTGCGGAAAATGAACATAAGCTATAATATAGAATTGGATAAACTATCTAAGCCAAATTAAAATCACAACCCACAGCAGATAATAAAAGGCAAAGATAAAAGGGAAGGAAGATGCAAACACAAAGACAACACGCGATGTGTTATCGAAGAGGAAACCGAAGCCCTCGGCGTAAAACCTCTTCGCTGCCCTCCAAGCGGTAAACAATCCACTAGAAAATGTAGTTGGGATACATGGACAGCAATAGAGCCTGCAAGCCTAATCTACCCAGTGCACCTCAGCCCTCCAAGCTTCTTGCTCCAACGAAGTTGCACCAAACCTTTTTCTTTTCTAACTTCCCGAATTTCGCTACTAGACCATAGTATCAACCAATGTAGATTGGTTCCTTCCTAACTTCTTCCCAGAAATCCAAACAGCCCTCTCACAGTGATGAATATGGTGAGAACAAGGTTTGGTAAAATGCCTCTCAAGGATTTGACAATGGAGAGGAAGAGAGTTGAGGAATTTGAAGAGATTCTAATGTATAGATTGTAGGTGAATCAATCTTGTTTTTCTTTAGGGTTTCTCTCTCAAAATTCTCTCAGGAAACTCTCTTTCATTTGTGGGTATAAGGGGTATTTATACTGGAGTGAGAGAGGAATGTGAAACGTCAGGATTTACAAAACAGGGGTGGCTCGCGGCTTGACCTCGTGACTTGACTGAGTCGCGAGATCTAGTCGCGAGATAACCGTATGGCCAGTTGTCCTGTTTTGTCCTGTAGTGCTCCAGCTAGCATGACTGTTCACCTTCTGGCACGCTTGGCACGTGTGCTGCGTCTGGCAGCTTGAAGCCGCGAGCCACCCGCGAGAACAAGCCACGAGTCTCTGTTTTCTTGCACACTCTTAAGCAATCAACTCTCTATCTCACTCACTACCCTTACAACAAACCCACCTAAATACAGGGTTACTAAATGCTGAAATACAAGCAAATTTGGCACGGAATAAAGCCAATAAAATGGTTGATTAAATTCAACCTTACAGACTGTTAAATGAATAATAAATCTCATGACTTCTATTTATATGAACTCTCAATCTTGAGAGAATAATGAACCTGATCATAAAGTGTAGGTTGCTTTGATATATCAGGAGTGAGATCTAAAGTCACAATCAAAACCTTAGTATGTTGGGTAGCCACATTTAATGTCATATGAACATATATTCTCAAGATGGAATTTATAATCTTTTAATGGAGATATAAAATATTCCCTTAAGATAAGTTTAATAGGTTTGGTTATTCAGAGTGTTAGGCCTAACCACTTTAGTAAGAAGCTACTAAAGTATATATTTATGAAATTGGATTTCATAAATATATGATGAATAACTTAAAGGATTAAACTGGGTACTCAAGGATTAAGATGAAGTAATCTTCAAAATGGCAATCAACATACATGACTATATATTGCTACGAATATTTTAATGAAGGGGTTGAATGTATAATAAAGTCTTGTGATATAATTTATTAATAAGGCCTAAAGTGCAATTATATTTATATAGTGGTATTAAATATAATTAATGGTAATTTTAGGCTTGTCAATAGTTGATAGAAATGCCCAAACCCATTGGAACTAGTGTCTTATTTGTCCCTTTAGGTCCCACTCCAAGCCATATAATAAAGCCCAATTGGAATAGCCCAAAAGGCTAGTCCAATTAGATAATCAGTTATATATAAAGAGAGAAACATACAAAATTTTGTAATGAATGAAATGATGTGTATATGAGTGTAAGCCACTCTCTTATTCTTCCTTGAACATATACGTATAAACTGATTGAGAGACCACACTTCTTGGGCATAAATGGAATTGGAGTGAAGATTAAATGTGTTCCCTAGTACTTCTAATCTTTGATTTTGAATTTCACCGCACCAAGGTATGCTCTCTTGTTCTTGAATTCTGAAATTTACATAGTACATTTTATCAATTGCGAATGAAGTAGATCCATTATTTTTCCGCTGTGTATGTTTTGTATGTGATACAAACTATGTTTTACCAACAACTTCATCATCAAATATACCTCATAAGCCATAAATTAATGGCGTAGTCTTTGCAACACATAGACAATCACCAACCATACCCTTTCTACCTTAGGATAACGTGTCTTGGCATCTCTCAAGGCACGGCTTATGTAATAAACTGGCTGCTCAATGCCACCTCCATCTTCCCGAGCTATTAGAGCCCCAATAGCAGACGGTCTTAAGGCTAGGTAGAGCAGCAATTGTTTTCTGTGAATTGAGGTTTGCACCGTGGGGAGGTTCATCATAATCTACAATAGCTTTTAAAAAGCATTCTGCTGTGCACCCCCCCCCCCCCCCCCCCCCCCTCACTCGAAACTCTGTCCCTTCTTTAGTAACTTCGTAAAAGCCGTAGTAATTGATGCTAGATCAGGGATGAACCTCCTAATGTAAGAGACTTTGCCCAAAAAACTTTTCAACTCTTTGACCGTGGCTCATGGCTTCATAGTTGCTATTGCCACTACTTTGGCTGAATCTACGTCTATCCCTCTACTGTGGACCCAAAACCCTAAAAAAATTTTGGCAAATACTCTAAAAGCACACTTCAACAGGTTCATTCTTAGCTTGAAAAGTTTGCATCTTTCAAACACCTTTCTCAGCACCTTGACATGATCTTTTCGCCTTCTCGACTTTGCTATTATGTTGTCTACATAGTCCTCCATTTCTTGATGCATCATGTCGTAGAATATGGCAATCATGGTACGGTCATAAGTCACACTTGCATTTTTCAACCCAAAGAGCAACACCGTGTAGTATAAATTCTTAATAGGTGTTCTAAAAGCAGCCTTTTCCCCATCTTTTGGTGCCATCCAAATCTGATTATATCAGCTAAATCCATCCATAAAGGAGAACATGGCATTCCCCGCAGCAGAGTCTATCAGTAAGTCTATATTGGGTAACAAGAATTCGTCCATTGGACAGACTTGATTAAGATTTCTAAAATTGACACAGGATTGTATTTGCCCGTTCTTCTTTTTTATAGGTACAATATTGGAAAGCTACCATAAGTGTTGAATTGGTTTGATGAACCCAACTGCTAATAACTTCTATACCTCCTTTATTATCTATTCTTCTATTTTGGTGTGAAACACCCTGGCAGGCTGGGCCACTAGCTTAGCCCCAAGATCCTCGTTGAGCGTGTGTACCACCAACCCTGGGTCTAGCCCAGGAATTTTGCTATAATCCCATGCAAAAACGTCTCTGAACTCTTTCAACAGCAGGATCAATTCTACCTTTTCCTCTTCTGACAACTTTGAACTTATTGAAATTGGTCTTGGCTTCTGTGGGTCCGTGCCCTGTTTGATTTCCTCCAGTTTTTCTTTTGCCACTACTTGTTCTTCTTTTTCTACCACAATCTTCTTTTCATTTTCTGCATCACTCTGTTATGCTGTGGCTTTCTTCCAAAACCCCCTTGCATGTTGTAGGTAGGCCCCACACACCTTCATAATTTATATATTATCCTACCATTAGGTGTTCGGACCCTGACACATCATGGTCTATTGTCTAACTCCGAAGTTAGCGCTTCTTTCCTTTTTCTATTTTGCAACAACAACTCCCTCAAATCAAGTTCTGGGTCGTCTTGAATGCCCTCCCACTTGGGGACGAAAGTTCTAGTTGGCTTAGATATTAAACTTTCTCCAGATGGTGCCCATTCATCGTAGAACATAGTCTCAACCAAATGGGCCTCTGCCTGCTCGAATGGGGATGGGTTTGCTGCTATCCGTATCATCCTGCCATTCAATCTCCCTTTCACACACTGGTGATAAGTGGACGGAATGAGACGATGCTTATGCAACCATGGCCTTCCCAGTAGTATATGATAGGAAACTTCTATTTTTACCACATGGAATCGGGCTAAGAAGGCTATTAGGCCTACCTTTAACCATAGTTGTGTGTGTCCTACTGTGTACTCGCCCCTACCTCCAAACCCCGTCACCTCCATTGGACATCCTTGAATCTTACTTTCCAGTATTCCTACTATTTCAGCGTGCTGAGTGGGATGAGATTTATTGAAGTACCCGTGTCAACCAAGGCTCTCTTAATAGGAATTTGGTTTATGTAGGCCGCCAAGTATAGAGGCCTTCTGTGGTCTAAGTATCCCACCTCTATGTCCTCATCGCTGAAAATGATCTCATTTGTGTCTTGTAGGAAGGCTTTGTCAGTCTGGGCTTCTGTAGTAAGGCATTCTACTCCTACTCCTAAAGCGATGCTTACCAAAGCTTTCGTGGCCATCCTTTGTTTGTTTGCTATGAGCTCCAACTAGTCAAACAAGTTCTTCTATAGGTTGTAATGGCTGCAAAAGGTAGTGCAGATCTTTCCCTTTTGTCTTCACCTAAATCTGCACAATTGACAATTACTGCTACCCCTTTTCCTTTATGATTGGGGAATGGGTTCCTTTGTACCTCTGGTTGGGACAATTCAAGGGTTCCTTCATTGATCCTACAATGCACTAGTCTGTAGAGTGTCCAGCATTTTGCAGTAGTATGCTGCACATAATTATGCAGGCCGCAGAAACGTGGGTCCCTTCGTTCCACTTTGGTGGGCTCTCTGGAAACATGATTGTGTTTGAAAACCCCATTTGCAATCCATTTGTCTAGAAGCACATCCAGCTCCTTTGGGGTGCATGGTATTGGTGGAGGGCTTTCGTACTCCCTTCCTTCTGACTTCCTTCTCTTCTCTCCGGTGGACACTATCATGGCTTGCGATGTGGACCTCCGCTCTTTGGGCTTGTTAAAGCTAGGCCTGACTGATTGGGCCATCTTTCTGGCCTTCTGCAATAGTTGAGTAAATTAGAAAATTTCTAAGTTTTCTAGGATAGCTCTATATTCCATGATCATATTGCCCATACACATTTCTACCAACGTCTTCTCTTCGTAGTGTTCATAGCAATCAAAGGCTATATCCCTGAACCTTTTGATATACTCCATGAGGTCTTTACCGCTTCTTTGCATGGTACCTTGCAAAGTTGCAAGCGTCACCATTTCTTCTCCATGGAAATAATTTGTGCAGAATATGTCTACCATATCATCCCAAGTTGGGATTGACCCTGGCTTCAAGCTAGTGTACCAAGTTTTTGCCCAATTACATAAGGATTTTGAAAATTCTTGGAGGCAAAGGTCCTCGTCTATTGCATAAGGACCAAGGGTGTTTATAAACTTGCTTACATGCTTAATGGCCCTTCCCCTTCTACCATCATTTTGTGTGAACGTCCGCGGCTCGTATCTATCAGGATACGGCTTGCTAATTATCCTCAATAGGTATAGAGGTCTTCGTGAATAGAATATTTCCTTAGGTGCCTTCGCTTTTTCTTTCTCAAGCAGTGCTGCTACGTCAACCATCATGATGAAGCGTTGTTCTGCGTTCTATGAGCCACTGCCCACGAGAGTCTCTTCCTTGTCTACCACATGCTCGGGGTCATGTTGGCTCCCCTTTTCCTTTGTTTTGTCCACCTTTAGCTTGCGCTTTCCTCCATCAGCTACTACTAGGAATGTCATACGGACTATAATACTTCAATGAAGAAGTTAGTATTGTCAACAGGATTCCTTTGTTACTGCTGTGGCAGATTCCCCACTCCATTGGCACCATTTACTTGATTGGGTTGGTGTAGTGTGGCTTGCCTTGACTCTGCCAGTGACAGCACGACACTCATATTTCACACCACCTTTGATCTTTGCTTGCTTTTCCCTTTCTTTCTCCCAACTCCCCAATGAAGTCGCCAATTTAAATATGGTGGGCCTTTTTGCACTGTTGGGCCTCAATCTCTTCTGCAGTGCCACAACTCGTTAGTCTGTGGTAAGAAAGTTGGAACTGGCCTTACTGGGGCTATGCTATAGGCCAACTTATGCATAATTTGAGCCAAACCAATGTAGACGAGTCCTGGCATGAGTGATGTGGGCTGAGTGTATGGCATGGTCTCATTATGAACAACTGTTACAAATGTTATGGCAAGAATACAGTACAGCAGGATAATTATGATACTAAACGGAGTAAATAAAACTAATATTGTGAAGATAGTTGATAGAGTTACGACAGAGTAATACAGCAAATAGAAATAAAACTACAGAAGAAAGAGTAAATAACTCAATAATCAAACAGTGGGCCAATTACTCGATAAATACAACCAATAAAAAAGGAAAAGCTTGTCTGCCAGATAATAAGCTAGACCTTTCAGCAGAAGTAGACCCAACAAGGGAGCCAATCTTCAATGCGTGTAACCTCATGAAAGGCTCCCGCCATAGAAGTTACACACTTTGGAGAAAGGGCCTAAATGGTTTAAGCTTCGATTCTCAATCTTTAGAGAGTGGCTTTGCCAAGAGGGAGAGAAAAGGCGGTCTATTGATGCATGTCTCTATTCCTACCATTTTACTTTCTCTCTCTAGTTTTCTTTCCGGTCTTTCTTTCTTTTCTCTCTAGTTTTTTCTTGTATTCCTTTGTTTTCTATTCAATCTTTTTTTTCTACTTCCTCCATCCCCACTTTTTACTATTCATGGCTACCCCCTTTTTATACCATCTACCATTGTGGAATTTACCATTTTTTCCCCTCAACCGTTTTTGGCTCCTTATGGGTATCCTTGCAAGACTGCCCACTAGCTTGCCGGCTGCCCAACCACTACCTCTACTCTGAGTGTGTCGGTTGCACCACTCTTCATTCCTAGTCATAGTGTCTTGTCTTATTTCTTACATCTTTCTGCTCTTGTCTTACCCATGCAAATAAGGATTAAGCTACCTTATTGCCCACCTCTACGGCATGTATCAAGTGGTCATAGCTTATACTTACTTCGTTTGGGTGAAATGCCATACTAGTAGGACATTTCCCCTAAAGGAGCTTAAGTGAGAACCCCAAAATAAACCCCCCTTTCTCCCCACCGCCAAACTACGCCCACTGAATTCCTTGACCTGTGGCCCACTTCCCATGTATTAGTTAGGTACAAGTAAGTGGTGTCCTAGCCCTTTACACATGCTTCACTCCGTCTGAACTTGTTTCTTTCTGGCCTTCACACCATTTCTGCTACCCTTGTATTGTTTGATTCTGTTGTACGTGCTAATTAATGTTTATCTTTTGTGGCATGAAGGATGTATGGGCTCTTGGGGTCATATCATCTTCCTTTCAACCCTTCCTAAACTGGGTATCACTTAGGCAAAAGCATTCGTTTTCCTACTAAGCCCATGCTTTCTTCTTTATTGTCGTTGGCCTTTTTGGCCATTAATCCTGCCGTATCACTTCATTGTGTCTGTTACAGCTTTGCCTTTCTCTTTATTTCTTATTACCCCGTGGGCTTATAGGTTGATACTCCTGCCGTATCAACCCATTTCTTTTATTAATCTTTCTCTTAGGGCTTCCTCAACCCACTGACCACGTCTTTCACCTCTTTTGGGCTTATTAGCCAACGTTCCTGCCATGCCAGCCCGTTTTATTGGTTCATTCATTGGGCTTCTTCGGCCCATTTACTTCTTCTTTACCTCTTTTTACTCCCATAAGCTTGTTGCTAAATTCCTTGGGCTTCCTTGTCCCTTTCAGTATATCTTTACCTCTTATTCCCCTTTTGGGCTTATTGGCCTTTAAGCTAGCCCATTGAGTTTACCAATTCATTCCCCGGGCTTCCTCAACCCATTTACTTCTTCTTTACCTCTCATTATTCTTAAGGGCTTACTACTTTGTTTTTTGGGCTTCCTCGGCCCATTCATTCCCTCTTTATATTTCCATGGGCCTACTAGCCATCAATCCTACTATTTCAACCTGCTGAGCTCGTTTCCTTTTTTCTTTACCATTTTGCCCCTCATTTCCTTCTCATCTTCTCTATTGTTGAGCTTCTTCTACTGTTGGCCTCTTTGTCAAAAATGGGCATCAACATTTAGTCCCCTGAGCATATGGATTGCTACTGCAATTCATATGCGAATACTTATGTAAATTTCTTTCCTTTCATTTTTCTTTTCTCGGTTTTTTCAAATGGTGGACCACACCTTGTTTCCTTTTCCGCCATGAATAGGCTTGCCTCTTCGAGTTTCACAGTTTAGCAGTTATTCTAAAACACAACCTCTACTTCATTAATGCGATACTTCTTTTGACGACGAACTCGTTGCCTCCCATCAAATCGCTTTTGTTTTTCTTAGCCTTTTCATTTTCTTTTCCTCATACTTTTCCCAACTTTCTCATAATCTTTCCTCTCTTGTTCTCTTTTCCGTCTCGCCTTCCCAAAATTTATTTACCCATCACCTTTACCATTCAATCCATCTACCATGTTGCCGGCGAAAGGTGAGAGTTCTTTTCGCCAAAAAGGTAAGGAGGTTGCCACTAATGATCTGCCTCAACTGTTGCTTCCCACCAAGTTTGTGGTGGCATATGTTAGGAAGCAGAGTAGGTCAGCCATATTCGAGTGGTAGGAAAAGGAGAAGAGATGGTATTGGTATGTTAGTGAATTCCTTCTAGGCTGGGAGAAGAAGGTGAAGGTGGTGAACCTTCTTGCGCCTACGAAGAAGGGCTCGGTGTCGGACCACCAAGCCTAAGTTGTTAAGAAAGGTGATGATTCTTCTAAGACTTATTCTGATATCATCTTGTATAAAGGAGGCCTTCCCCCCATTGGCAATATAGTCATAGAGAGCTCTCCCCCTACTTCTGCTCGTACCCATTCCAGCAGGCGTTCTATTATAGGCAGACCTAAGCCTCCTACAGCAAAGCCATTTATGGATGCTCCTCCTTCCAGTAGGACCTATGGTAGCAAGAGGAAGACATCTCCACTAGCCTCATTTGCCATTACCGAGAGAAGAGTATGTTATCTCTAAACTGTGCTTCTTTTTTCTTTAGTTATTTACTAGGCTTTCTTGCAGCTAACTTTGTGCACGTGTTTTCTCCTCCCTTGGCAGTCTAAGTACAAGAAGGATACTTCTACCACTCGCCCTATACTACTCGATGAGCCCAAGCTTGAGGTACATTCCCTTCCCTTCCTTATTTGTGCATGCATCCATGTTCCTTGTCATTGTCATATGTTATTATATATATTTTTTCTTTTCTCGCTTTGACATCCTTTCCTTAGGTTGATCCCGAGCCCATTTCTGTTTATCATCTTATAAGTGAAAAGGCTCCTGGTACTGCTGGCATACCTATAGAGGGCTTCTTTAATGGAGCGAATGTCGTGGCCAAGGCCATGGCTTCTGCCTCTGTTGCTACTGCCCAGGGAGCTCCTGCCGAAGCTCGAGTCCCTTCATCCAAGCCTGTTTCCACCGAGGAGAGTACCTAGGCTAAGAGGGTTATTACTGGGGAATCCAACCCTATTCCTGCCGAGATCCTTACTCCCCAAAAAGGAGTCACTCCTGCGAGGGTGTCCCAGACTGAGAGCACCTCTCCTACTACTCCTTTTGTAATATCTGCTAGCGATCCTTTCGTTGCCCTCTCCCAGGCTGTAAAGGATGGCTCTTCATTGTTTGTCACCCCGTCCTCTATTCTTAGTTCTGTTGGTCTTGGTAATTTCCTTACCATCATACTATCTTCAATTAAAACTTTTGTCACTGTACCCACCTTTTTTCTTCGTTTCCTCCTTAGGGGCTTATACTGCGACTTGTATTCTTTTTTAGGTCCATCTCTTACTGAGGTGACTTCACCGTCTCGATTTGAGATTGGTAACAGTTCTGCCACCATTCCCAATCCTGTGAGTGAGGCTGCTGCCTTCTTTGCCCATTTTGAGCAGGTCGAGACCAATGACTTTGACCCAGCAAACTTCTGGTGTGTCGAATCTCCCTATGTTGACTTCCATGACTTTTGGGTACCTGAGGAATGCGTTGCACATTTGGAGGCAAACTACAATAGCCATGGGGATTTCATACAGGGATTCCCCTTTAGTCATTCTACGAGGGAGCACTTCCTCAAGTTGTTGGGGTGTGTGATAAACGACGTTGAGAATAACTTCATGTGTGGTTTCTGCTAAGAGGATCTTGTAGTAAAGGGCTACAGTTTAGGAGTTGATACGCGTTGGATTTGGTATGGAGTTTCTACTGGACCATTTACGAGAGATTGCTCAAGCCCTCTTCTTAAGAAAGATCCAGCCTGCTAAGCATGCTATTGACACTCGCATCAAGAATCTGAAGAAAAAGGTGGTAGACTTAGAGGCAAGTCGCAACCGTCTCCTTTCCAATGTTACTGGCCCTAGCCGCTTCATGGACCAAACCCTTATATCAAGCCTTTGATCACTTAGATGTTTATCTCCTATGATGTAGCTTTATTTTCTTCTCTTGTGTTTATTTCTTTCCTCCCTTTTCTCTACAATACACTTTATTTCTCTAGCACTTATGACTTATTTGATGAGTCTAGTATGACTTATACATTTTGGGCTTGTAATCTATAATGCTACATCAGCTATAGCTACTATTATGGTTTATGATACAGTATATTTCTGCTAATACCTCGTGCATGATCTTTATTACTTTCTGCTTTTTGCTTTTAAACATGAGTACAAGTAACATAAACTACAATGCTTTCTTGTGACACCATATCCCTTGCAAGGGTGGTTACTTGGAGGAAAGAAAAAAAAAACAAGGAAAAAGGAATGATTACATAATATTTTCCTACACATAATAACATTTCAATCACTTTCCATTAAGGGGGTTCATCAAATCTTTTCCATCCATCTGGGCTAGCCAATAATACCCACTTGCATGTGCTTCCTTTACCGCAAAGGGTCCTTCCCACTTTGGTGAGAATTTAGATGGTCCTGCCATACCTTGCCTGACATGGTCTGCTGTTCTCAACATGAGTTGTCCTTATGTAAACACTCTTTCTTTCATTGTCCTACCATAGGCTTCGGTCATTCTTTACCTGTATCTGCGGCTATGCTCTTGGGCTTTTGCCCCTTCTAATCCAATACTTCCAAGTCCTCGCACCTTTCTACCTTAAAGACTTCCTTCTCCTTTTCCTTCTTTCGCATTTGCATAACCCTCAAGGATGGTATCATTACTTCTGATGGGCTCACTACTTCTGTCCCATATACTAAGGAGAAGGGGGAGAATCCCGTGGCAGATTTAGGTGAGCTTTGGTAAGCCCATAATGCATCTGGCAGATATGTCACCCAACCTCTGCTGTACTCCTAACTTATTTTGCTGATGATCTTAATGAGGGTTTTATTTGTTGCTTCTATCTGCCCATTCCCCTGCGAGTAATAAGTTGATGACCGGTGATGCCTCACTTGACAGAATTCTAGCATCTTCCTCACTACCTCAATTATGTTCTCTTTGATGAAGTTTGCTACAACTCCTTCGGTGGCTTTGTGGAGTGGTATGGCCTCTGCCCACTTAGTGAGATACTCTATGACCACAAGGATCTATATGTACCCATTGGAAGGTGGATTGAATGGTCCCACCAAGTCAAGCCCCCAAGTGTGGAAGGATTATGGGGTGACCATGCTCTATAAGCTTTGTGGATGGGTATGGATCAAATTGGCTTGCCTTGGCAGCCGTGGCACTTCCTTACAAATTTTGCTACATCCCTTCTTATAGTGGGCCAATTGTAGCCCATCTACAATATGCAACAATATAGCTTTTTTACTCCCAGTGTTCTCCGCATTCTCCTACGTGTACTTCCTCCAACATCTTGCTTGCCTCTTCTGGCACTAAACATCACTACGCTGCTGCCCATTAGTCTAAGGTATGAGAGTTGGGGCTAGCCTTATTGGGGCTACACTTCAAGCCAGCTTGTGCATAAGTTAAGCCAAGCCAATGTAGATGCGCCCTGGCATGAGTGCTGTAGGCTGAGCGTATGGCATGATCATAGTAGGAAGAACTGTTACAAATGTTATGGCAGGAATATAGTACAGCAGGATAACTATGATAATAAACGGAGTAAATAAAACTAACACTGAGAAGATAGTTAACAGGGGTACGGCAGAATAATACAGCAAATAGAAATGACACTACAGCAGAAAGAGTAAATAACTCAATAACCGAACAGTGGGTAAATCACCCAATAAATAAGACCAGTAAAAAAGGAAAAGCTTGTCTGCCAGATAATAGGCTGGACTTTTTAGCAGAAGCAGACCAAAAAAAGGAGCCAATCTCCAACGCAAGTAACCTCAAGAAAGGCTCCCATAGAAGTTACACACTTTGGAGAAAGGGCCTAAATGGTTTGAGCTTCGATTCTCAATCTTCAGAAAGTGGGTTTGTCAAGAGGGAGAGAAAATGTGGTCTATTGATGCATGCCTCTATTCCTACCATTCACTTTCTCTCTCGGGTTTCCTTTCCGCTCTTTCTTTCCTTTCTCTGTAGTTTTTTCATGTATTCCTTTGTTTTCTATTCTTCCATTTTTTTTCTACTTCCTCTATCCCCCCCTTTTCACTGTTCATGGCTACCCCCTTTTTATGACATCTACCATTATGGGATTTACCCTTTTCGTCCCTCAACTGTTTTTGTCTCCTTATTGGTATCCCTCTAAGACTGCCCACTAGCTTGCTGGCTACCCAGCCACTACCTCTGCTCAAAGTGTGTTAGTTGCACCACTCTTCATTCCCAGACAAAGTCTCTTGTCTTGTTTCTTACCTCCTTTTGCTCTTGTCTTACCTATGTGGATAAGGATTAAGCTACCTTATCACCCACCTCTATGGTATGCATCAAGTGATCACAATTCATACTTACTTCTTTTGGGTGAAATGTTATCCCAGCAAGATATTTTCCCTAAAGGAGCTAAAGTAGGAACCCCAAAATAGACCCCCCTTTCTCCCCACTGTCAAACCACACCCTCTGAATACATTGACCAGTGGCCCACCTCCAATGTATTGGCTAGGTACAAGTAGGTGGTGCCCTGGCCCTTTGTGCATGCTCCACTCCATCTAAACTTGTTTCTTTTTGGCCTTCACACCATTTCTGCTGCCCTTACGTTGTTTGATTCTATTGTACGTGCTAGTTGATGTTTATCTTTTGCGGCATGAAGGATGTATGGGCTCTTGGGCTCACATCTTCTTCCTTTTATCCCTTCCTAGACTAGGTATCACTTGGGAAAAAGTCTTCGTCTTCCTGCTAAGCCCATGCTTTCTTCTTTATGATCGTGGGCTTTTTTGGCCACTAATCCTACCGCATCACTTCGTTGTGTCTGCTACAGCTTTACCTTTCTCTTTATTTATTATTACCCCGTGGGCTTGTAGGTTGATGTTCCTGTCGTATCAACCCATTTCTTTTATTAATCCTTCACTTAGGGCTTCCTTGGCCCACTGACCACGTCTTTCACCTCTTTTGGACTTATTGACCAACATTCCTGTCATGCCAGCCTATTTTACCACTTCATTCCTCAAGCTTCCTTGGCCAGTTTACTTCTTTTTTACCTCTTTTTACTCCCATAGGCTTGTTGCTAAATTCCTTGGGCTTCCTCAGCCCTTTTACTACATCTTTACCTCTTATTCCCATTTTGGGCTTATTGGCCTTTAAGCCAGCCGATTGAGTTTACCAATTCATTTTCTGGGCTTCCTCAACCCATCTACTTTTCTTTACCTCTCATTATTCCCATGGGCTTACTACTTCATTCCTTAGGCTTCCTTGGCCCATTTACTCCTCTTTACCTCTTTTTATTTCCATGGGCCTACTGGCCATCAATCTTGCTGCTTCAGCCCACTGGGCTTGTTTCCTTATTTCTTTACCGTTTTGCCCCTCATTTACATCTTCTCTATTTTTGGGCTTCTTCTACTATTAGGCTCTTTGTCAAAAATGGGCATCAACAATATTATTGGGATTTGTTGTAAAAATGTTGTGAATATAGCAATTTTCATTAATTGGGCCTCTATTTTGAGACTCACAATCCAAAGGGAATTACCAAAAAACAATCTTGGTTTCCTCAGATCACAATTCTCACAATGAGCCAGTACTCAAATAATTAAAACAAAATTTTCCATAGATATTTCCAAACATTTTGAGCGCGTTCAAATAGTCCACTATCATTCAACAATTATTAAAACTAGTATGTAATTCGTAGTCACGCGCAAGAATGATAATTGTAGTGGTGCTATTGATGTGTAGACACTCAATTTTGCACACATAATTTAATTTTGGAAGATGACTGAAATGACTTTTTCAAATACCCAAAAATCATAATTGCATTACATGCATTAAATTATTCATTACATATCACAAAAATAATCTTGAGATTCTAACGATCATGACAATATGCTCGATTCCCAAATCAAACCGTCGGATTAAAAGATATCACAAGATCAAGTTTTCATAATCTGCATGCATTCATTTGGGTAGAACTGATCACTCATGATTAATTGAAATTAATTTTGATTGGTTAATGATTAAAATTAATTAAATGAATTTATGCGATTGGTGGAGTATTTTTCTTAAAGTAAGATTTGTTGCATGGGATTAAAACAATTAAGCTGATAATATTTAAAGGCTGTAAATAATTAGGCTTTTAGGATAATTATATTCAAAATAATTATTTTAAAAATCCTAATTATCACTTTAGGATGAGGTTTATCATGAAAATAACTCTAAAATTCGTCCAAATACAGTTTTAGAGTTGGAAAACACTTCAAAAACGTGCTAATCAAATAGCAGATTTCAGATTCACATTCTAGGGCACTTTTGGCATAGTTAAACTCAAAATTCGGACTTGGCTATTTCTGGAAAAGTTGTAGAGAATTGAATTTCCCTTCAGCTGTAAAAATTTCAGCTTAATTTATATTTTGAGTAAAACGATATGATCAAAACACTGAAACATGTTCTGATCTAAAAAATCAGCTTACTCTTATCCAAAATCTCTTTTTTTTAGGATTTTCCCCATACGTTTTTTTGCTTATTTTTTAAACTGATTGGATTTAATTTTTAAGCAAACCTAGCTTATTTTCTAAGCAACTAACACCTCTATAAATAGAGGAAGCCTCCCAACATTTAAGGGAACCCCTTTTTTTCTAACTTCTCTCCCCTTACATTAAAGAAGTTTTGGAAGCTTTGCTTTAGGAATTTCTTTTTTGTTAAGAGGCTTCACTTAAATCCTTAAAAAAAAATTGTTTCTCTTTGAAGAAATCTTTCCTTGAGGATTAAGTTCATGCAGGTATAACTCTAACTTTGTTTCCATAACATGCTTTCATATGTGTTTTAGTTTCCATAGATATGATGTTTTCTTTTGTGTTAAATAACCATGTTTCTCATATGTTATCACATGTTTTCTTTTGTTTTCAAAAAGTTTCACATGATTAATTGATGAGCATGTCTATATCTAGGGTTGAATCTTTCTTTAAGATTTTAGATCTGCAATTTTTCTTTATGCTTCTCTTAAATTAAAATCAGATCTGCAATTTTTCTCATGTTTTTCTTAAACTAAAATCAAATTTGCAATTTTTCTCCATGTTTTTAAAATTGAAAACAGATCTGCATTTTTCTCTTTGTTTCTTTTTCAAATCAAAAATCTGGTCTGTATTTTATTTATAAAATCTGATCCGTATTTTTCCAAATAAAAATCTGGTCTTTTTTTAAATAAAAAATCTTATCTGCATTTTTTTATAATAAAAATCTGACTGTTTTTTTTATATATATATATATATTAAAAACCAAATCTATTTTTTCTTTCAATAAAAAATTGGTGTTTTCAAAATAAAAATCTATTTTTCTTTTTTACATTAAAAAATCCCAACCAGATCTGAATTTTTATTAAAAATCCATTCCTTTTCTTTTATGGAGACTCAAAATTAAATTCTTCATTAACTATTCTCATCAAAAAAATTTCGCACAAAATAAAATGGCAGATCTAAGGTTCTTGAATAGAAGTTTAACCTTAGGCCTAGGATTTGACATAGCATCTATTGCATAACATTTCATAATTTGAATATGGGAATTTAATGGTCAATAAAAGTCTAGAAGACCAGACTCTGTTTAGGCAAGGTGGGTGCCTAACATCTTTCCTTCCTATAACCTAACCCCCGAACCTTAGAATTTTAGGTGAGTAGAGATAGTGCTTTATTTTATTTTTTGGTAGATTGTATCTAGGACCAAAGCTTTGTATTTTTACATAGATTGTATCTAGGACCAAAGCCTTGTAAAGATATTCTACCAAGTTGTATTTGTATAATCAATTAATGAAATTTACGTATTTTTGGACATGTGAATTGTATTTATTTTTTCTTATTTTTTTATAATAAAAAAAATAAGGGGTGAATCCACACATAATCCTAAAAAGGGAAGGTGCTAATGCCTAAATCTTTTTCTGAGAGCACCCTAGTTTTCCAGTCTCTCACATGATGTTAGCTTGGGTTATTAAACATATAGGACATAGTTTGACCAGGACATTTTGAGGTACTAAAATAGTTTTTCCTTGCAATTTTCATAATATTGGTTACGCCAAGTTTCTCATTACATTACTATTACATATATAATTTTGAAAATTACTAATAGATATACAATATCAATTCACAATTATTGTCTGTGAAATTCTACTGAATACAACACAAAATAAATAATAAATTGGTCAAATAATATCTCTTAAATTGAGTGGGGATAAGTGTATGGGATTGGTCAGCTTAATTACAGTTTGTTATGTTTAATATCTTCGCATACAGTTTGTTATGCTCATTAGTTCAGAGAAAAAAAAAAATTTAAACAATTTAATTTGTATGGAAAGCTAACAAAAGCAAAATACAATTTTGATTCTAATTAAATTTTCTCTAAACTTTGGTTTAAACTATATAGTCATGATATATTACTTAAATGACTTATAAATTTGAATTGTTTTTAGTTATATGATTAGGCTTTTTATGGTTTATTTATATTGGGCTTCTTGTTTTCTACACTAAATTAACTCATTTGGTACAAAAATTAGAAACCTTAGATTAGATGAAACATGTGACACAAAATTAAACTCTAATTGAAATCCAATTTTTACAATGAATTAACTCACTTGGCACAAAAATTTAAATTAGATAGGACACGTGGTGCAAAATTAAATTTTAATTGAATTCCAATTTAAAATCTAATTGAATTTTCTCTTAGTTTTACCTATATATATTCTAATCTTTTCAAACAATGATACCAAACTCACTTTTAATATACTTCATTACTTATCATTATGTGGATGTGATGTTTATATACATATAATTATGCGAGAATATCCTTTGTAATCTATAAAAATGCAATCCTACATTGGCCCAATTATAGTTTTCCATATCAATTAAATTTCCAACTTAATCCCATCTCAACTTACCATATCACTTTCTCAACTTACCATATCACTTTCTCAACTTGCTATTAACAGAAGCCCCAATACCTTACGTTTAATTATTGTTTTTATATTTGTTTTAAGTTTGTACATATGTTGTGTTCCTCTCATATTGATTGTTATCCAAGTTCCAAACACTCGGGTACAATGCTTGGAGTTGCCTATATCTCGCATGTCATCTAGTTGGTGCTAAAGATATGGTTATTAGAAATCCTTTCATTGGCTAAAGAAGACGCCACTAACATTTTAATTTTAATTTTAATTTTAAATCCATAATTTTCATATTTATTATGGTGATTTCTCTTAATCTAAAGCCTCGATATATCCTAATTTATATTTAATTATACATGAATCTACTTGAGGTACCTAATTAAAACAAAGTCTCTCTGTCGCTAAGAAAGTGAGCTGATTCGACTTTCATTAACTCTGTGGCTCAAACTATCCCCATATATACCATGTCCACTTTCAATATCCCAAATAAAGTTTGCGACAAGTTGGATTCAATGACTAGAAGGTTTTGGTGGAAGCCTAATCAGCGGGAGGGCAGATTTATGGCTTGGAGAGCTTGGGAAAAACTATGCTGCCCTAGAAGTGCTGGAGGCTTAGGCTTCAAAAAATCAAAAAGTATCAACTCTGCTCTACTGGCCAAGTTGGCTTGGATGGTGGCGTCTAAAAGGGATAGTCTCGTTTTGAGAATCCTTAGAGCGAAGTACAAGGTTAAAGAGGACTGGCTCCGGGCTGAAGCAACTAAGTATGCTTCTCCAATTTGGAAAGCAATTGAGGGAGCAAGGGTAGTAGTAAAGAAAGGAGCTTGTTTCCTAATTGGGGATTGAGAATCTGTGGACATATGGCTGGACCCTTGGGTGCCTTGGGTCCATAATTTCATACCTTCACCGCGGGTTGAGTCTTCAGCCCAATTGCCAATGAAGGTAGCACATCTCATTGATCATGAGCTCCACACTTGGAAAACATCTTTGGTCACAGTTTGTTCAATCCCAGTTCTGCAGAAGCCATTCTGTCTATCCCCATCCCGTCAAGGCCTAGACCAGACAAACTCATTTGGATTCCTGACCCCAAAGGGAGCTTCTCAGTTAAGTCTGCATACAAAGAGTTGATGTCAAGCTACCCAGCACAGGACACTTCTGATGTGAATTGGAGCAAAATCTGGAAAATTAGAGGGCCGGAAAGGCTAAGAATGTTCTTATGGAGAATAGCTGCCAATGCCTTGCCCACAAGGGAAAACTTGATGAGTCGTATGGATATTTCTGACCCCAGCTGTGTGCTCTGTAATCAGGAGATTGAATCAGTCTCTCACCTTTTCTCCAAATGCCAAGTTGCCAAAGCTCTCTGGTTCTCGGCTTGTTGGGGTTACAGATCAGAGGAAGCTAATCTGGAAAGTCCTAGTGACTTGATAAAGGCAATCCTAGAACCACTTCCCCCTGCCCCTATTAAGGCCTTGAGTTATGGCGTGTTTCTCTTAACATGGCAATCACTGTGGAAGAAATTTGGTTCATCCGTAATGAGGCTCTCCATCATAAAGGTTCCGTTGATCTGCAGGCAGCCAGGTTGAGAATTAATGCAAAATTCAGCGAATACTGTCGAGTTTTTTCCCTTTTAAAGGCTCCCTCTCCTGAAAAGAGTGATGCAAAATGGTCGCCGCCTCCTGTGGGCACCATCAAGTTGAATGTTGATGCAGCTCTTTCCCAATCCAATGCAGCACTAGCAGTCATTGCTAGAGACAACGTTGGGGCTGTGGTAAAGGTCTGGACTAAAATCATACCATTATGTTCCCCCCTTCTCGCTGAAACTGAAGCAATTTTGTGGGCTCTGCATCTTGCTTTTGGGGAGATTTGGAGGAATATCATAGTGGAAAGCGACTCAAAGTTCAGGATTGATGCTATTTTGGATTGTGCAGGCAACCCCAGATGGTCAATCTCAGCTTTGGTTTTTGACATCAACTGTTTTGCAAATTCATTTTCTTCTTGTTTTTTCCTTTGGATTAATAGAAGCGGAAATGCTGCAGCCCATGCTACAGCAAAGTACGCTCTTGCTTGTTTAAGTTCTTTCTGTTTGCTGCCAGGCAATCTTCCAGCCGATTTGGCTTCTGCTTGTTTGGAAGATGCCCTGGCTTTGTCTGTTTCCTTTTGATTAATATATTGAAGTTTATCAAAAAAAAAAGTGAGCCGATTCGAAAACATGGGACAATAGTTATGGAAAGTCTTGAAAACTCATGTTCCCCTGAAACTCCATTGAGGATCCTCATTCCAGACCTGTGTGAGGCCTGGGCATGACCACAGTGAGTGGAGAACGTCCTCACAGTGCTAAGGAACATGTTGGGTCATCAGCAACACAGCAACGCATTAAGTTGGATTTTGTGGGAATAGCATTCCTACGTGCTCTCCATAAATAATTTCTAATTTTGCATGGTAGTGACAGTTTCCAAATTTTCCTCCACAACAGCTTCAACATCTTGGAGTGGTGATGGTTTGAAGGAGCAGAGTTTTGGGCTTTGGTTTTGAGGAAGTAATACCTAGACTTGGTTGTGTATTGCCCAGATTGCACAAATGGCCAAAATAAAGCATCATCAATGGACTCGACTAAGTGGAATTTTCTAAATTAATTTTGCTTTTTCAAGAGTGACTTCAATAGGCAGCAAGGTTAACTTCCAAACTCGAGTGGTAGGATCAAGGAGAGAACTTATAGTTGCGTCTTGTAATTCTGCCTGCAAAGGTCCTTAAATCCTTAGAGCATCCGCAGCTGGAGGGCCAAATGCCAAATGTAAGGTACATTTGGCATTTAAACCCAAAATGTGCTCAGCAATTGGAAAGCCATATGGGAAATGTTAAAATTTTTTTGGCATACAGCTACAGTACCATCTTAAATGTAAGATGATACTGTAGCTGAATGGTATAAAAAAAATTAATTTTTTAATCCTCTCTCCTTATTTTTAACCGGGAATTTCTCTCTGTCTCTCATGATTTCTATTCTTTTCTCTCTCTTCCTTCTTCCTTTCTCATCCACTCTCTGCTCTCTTCAGACCCAAGACCCCGTGGCTTCCTCAACGGTGAAATCGGATGGGTCGGCGTGGCTCTGATGGCTCCGATGGGTTTGAATTGGAGCTCCTATGGCTCCGATAGTGATTCCGACGAGGCTAGGCTGGTGGATTTCTTTGGAGGTGTGGGTTTTGACAACGGTGGAGATCGTGGGTTTTGATGACGGTGGTTCGGTGGGCGTGGGTGTTAATGGTTTTTTTTTTTTTCTTATGGGTTTGCTGGTATATGTGATCAGCGTTGTGGTGGTTGTGGCATGGCGGAGATTGGTGGGTGGCGAGATCGGTGGAGCTGTGGTGGCTATGGCGTTGTGGTGGCTGTGGCGTGATCGGCGTGGGTGTTAATGGTTTTTTTTTTTTTTTTTTTTTTTCCTTCTTCTGGGTTTGCTGGTATATGTGATCAGCATTGTGGTAGCTGTGGCGTGGCAGAGATTGGTGGGTGGCGAGATCGGTGGAGCTGTGGTGGCTGTGGCGTTGTGGTGGTTGTGGCGTTGTGATCGGCGTGGGTGTTAATGGTTTTTTGTTTTGTTTTTTTTCTGGGTTTGCTGGTATATGTGATCAGTGTTGTGGTGGCTGTGGCGTTGTTATAGGCGTGATGGTTCTTTTTTTTTTTTTCTTTTCTGTTTCGTCAATCTGGGTTGATATGGGTGATGGAGGAGTTGTGTGAAGGAGTTGGGTTGATATGGATGATGGATTGGAGGAGGAGGCTGAAAGAAGGTGAAAAGTAAAGTAATGGAGGATTCTGGAAGGGACGCGGGGGAGAAAATTGAGAAAAAACAAAAAAGGAAAAAATATATTTTATTAGGAAGATATATTATTTTAATGAGTAGAAGAGGAAAATAGAGTTTTGGGATGTTGGGAGAATTGTAAAATGGTATGGTATAATTAATAAAGTAGCTTTTTGGAATGGTAAAATAAGATGAGATAACAAAACCAGCTGTGGATGCTCTTAGGGAGGTTAAAGAAGGAAGCCAATTGTCCCCTGCTAGAGTCTCTGTGTGAACGTATAGCAAATGCTAGACTTTTGTGTGTGAACGTGTTGTGTTGTAGCTGAATTGTAGGATAGCTAGGCCTCCAGAAGTTAGAGAGAGAGAAGAGAGGAAGATTCAAGAAAGGTGAATAGGACAAATTGTTATTAAAGTTTTGACTGATTCATTGTGTTTCCAATTACACCCCTTTATATAATCTGTAACTAACTCTTTAACTAACCCTTCCATTCTAACTCTAGTATCTGACCCTCCCAACCCGTGTGTGTTGACTGTTTACACAGTGGGCCACTCACCAATTCACTCTAATACAACAATAGCACAGTGGGCCAATTACCAACTCACTCTAATACAACAATACTACAACTGCCTAAACAATTCAATGAATTAACTAATATTCACAATCCTAACAATTTCCCCTCCCTTACAGCACCTTGCCCACAAGGTGTGGAAATTTAGGCTGGAGATCAAATAAATTCTCCCAAGTGGCATCCTCCTTGCTCTCACCTTGCCACTGAACCAATACTTGAGTAATGACTTTGTTCCTCAACTGATGTGATCTGTTGGCCAAAATAGACATAGGTTCAGGGGAAAGAACCAAATCAGCAGACAAAGTTGGTAGTGTAGATCTAGGCTGCACATGTTGGCCCACTTTGGCTTTGAGATTAGACACATGGAAAACAGGGTGAATAAGGGAACCAGCTGGCAAATCTAACTTGTAAGAAACCTGCCCAATCTTCTGCAAAATCTGAAATGGGTCATAGAACCGAGGAGCTAACTTTCCTAGCTTCTGATGAAATGGTATGCTGATAAGAAAAGGGTGGACCGGTCAAGAAAGGATGTGTCACGCCTCGAACCCAATTATAAAAATAGGCATGTGACAACTGCCGCACACTTATAAAGTAAGCCCCTTACAAGTGTGCAAGGCCTCCTTAGCAACTAAAATTTATCCTCAAAATTAAATCAATTAATCCAAAATACCTCAACAATTTCTTTATGAATAGATCTCCAATAATTTAATAGGAACAAAATCCAAACCTTATGTACATAATGCCAATTGGCCAATAAATATAAAACTATTCGAAGACCATTGAATCCCAAAATCACTAAGCTTCTTTTCCCACTCACAACACAACATCAGAACTCCTAAAACTTGTTATTCTTCATAATCTGAAATTGGAGGGGAAAAAAGGGGGGGTGAGTTGACAACTCAATAAGTAACCAAAATCCGAATAAGTTCTATCCAACAATAGATCTGTAAAGTAATAAGATGTAATATGAATCTTCAAAAGTTATAATATGCTATGGGTTTTCAAAAATAGCTAAAGAAGTTTCATGATCTTAAAAAAATACTTTGCAAATAAATCACATACTTTAATCTTACAATTATATCATAGATGGTTTAGAAAGTAGTCAGTTTTCCATATATCAAAGCGATAACTTACAATAGGTTCCAAAAAAATACATAAGCAGTTTTAATGACTCAAAATAGTTAAGTATTCAAACGTAATTCATATTATTAACAATCTTATGACTATGGTCACGCTATATCCCTGTGACTGGGCATCAAAATACCAATGAACAACCCCCATTGGTATGGGTATCAGAGTATCAATGAACAACCCCCATTGGTTTGGGTATTAGAGTACCAATGAACAACCCCCATTGGTCTGGGTATCAGAATACCAATGAACAACCCCCATTGGTATGGGTATCAGAGTACCAATGAACAACCCCCATTGGTCTGGGTATCAAAATCAATTCATAGTCAATTTGTCCATAATCATATATATGAAATCATAGTTTCAAAAAAATATATCTTATTCAAGTACATATATAGACATATATAATCATATATTCAGTATTCAAATATATTTGTGAAATTTCTATATTCTTTACTTTAAATCAATATAGCTAAGAAACAATTAAATAAAATAAATCTTATATTCAATGCTCATATTTATTTGTGGAATTCCTCTATTCTTTACTTGAAATAGTAATACAATAGAAATAAATAGTAACAACTGTAAACAATTTTCAGTAGTTAAATTACGCAAAGATAAAACTAATTAGGATAAGGTTATTTACCTCCAAAAGAAACTTTTCCCTAACACTTCCTCTAAAATCCTTAGATATCACCTAGAACAATTTTGAAATATTTTTACTCAATAATTATATAATTTAAAAAAACAACTTATAACGATACCCGGCCAATAGAGAGACTACTAAAATATCCAATAATTTCACTCTATTATCTCAAAATAAAAATCCATGTATTCAATATATATATATATATATATATATATATATTCTACTGCCACTAACAAAGCCTAGGATAGCTAACATCATTTAGTGTCAAAAGCCTATGCCATCTTCTATAGTTCTACACATGTTCTTCCCTTTCTTACTTTTTTTTTTTTTTTTCCTTCCTACTGCCACTGCCACCTCTAGTTTTCCCTATGCATGAGGACAAATCTTTGACACAAGGTTTTATTGACTCTATTCTTCCCCTACCAAGTCAATAAACAAATAATAATATAATAGAAAGAAACTGACATTTCCTTCTTTGCTTCAAGCATTTTTTTTTTCCATCAATCCGATTCAATTCCTTTAAGAAAATTTTGTAGAACACACCCAAGCGGCCATGGCTAAAGAAAGTCTCACTATTGGCCAAAATACTCACATAAGAAAATATTCTAATACCTCATAAAGTCTAAATTTGACAAAAGAATAAGATTTCTTAAACTCTTACCTCAAGAGTGTAGTCAAGTCTTCTCTACTTCATTCCTTTGAGAAGTCTTCTCTCTCAAAACATCTGTCAGTATACGTTGACTTAAAATTAGACTATATAAACTAGGGTTTCAACCTTATTTTCTAAAAAACCCCTTAGTAATATTAATTATAAAAGTTGACCCCATAAACAAATTTACTTAAATACCCGTCCTTTTATTTATTTATTTTTTCCCAGGTATTACAGGATGAATTGTTTTTAGTTATTAGGTTGTGTTTGAGCATGATAAGAGCTACTGCCTATCCTTCAACAACAAGTCCACAGCCCTTACCTGAGTGGTGCCAGGCACATAATCCATAACTTTGGGTGAAGGATAACCATATAAAGCCTCAAATGGAGTTAGTTTAATGGATGTATGGAAATTGGTGTTAAACCAAAACTCAACTAATGGAAGCCACTCCACCCAAGATTGAGGCTTGTCAACTGCAAAAGCCCTTAAGTAGCGTTCCAAACTTTTGTTTACAACCTCAGTTTGGCCATCAAATTGGGGATGATAGGCAGAAGACATAGCTAATGTAACCCCTTGCAATCTTAACAATTCTGACCAAAATTTAGATGTAAAAATAGGATCCCTATCACTAACAATGGATGAAGGCATGCCATGCAATTTGAAAACATAATGCATATAAAGATTGGCTACCTTAGCAGTAGTGTAAGGGTGAGAAAGAGGGATAAAATGAGCATACTTGGTTAACCTGTCTACCACCACAAACACCACAGTCTTCATTTGTGACTTAGGCAGCCCTTCCACAAAATCCACACTTACATCTGTCCAAGGCCTTTCTGGGATGGATAAAGGTTGTAGCAACCCAGTAGGATAACAAGTCTCATTCTTAAGTTTCTGGCACATATCACACTCCTTAATTATTGCTTCAAGTCCCTGCTCATACTAGCCCAATAGAAATCCTTCTTAAGCCTGTGATAAGTCTTCAAATAGCCTGAATGACCCCCCAAAGGCCCATCATGCACTTGTTGCAACACCTTGGTCTTTAGATCACCATTGAATTGACCCAAATACAATCTGCCTTTAAAAAACAACAAGTCATTACAAAGGGTAAAACCCTTTAGAGCAACCTGACCAGACTGAATAGCTTGAACAATATTCTGGACAGTAGGATCAAATGCATAACTATACTTAAGATCAGCAAGCCAAGTTGGAGTAGGAAAATAAATCATGCACAACGTACCCACAGTAGAAGCAGAAGGTTCTATGGAAGCTCCAAGTAGATTTTCATCCTTTCTAGATAGAGTATCAGCCACTACATTCTCCTTACCATGCTTGTACTTCACAATAAACACATAACCAAGTAGTTTAGTAATCCATTTCTGTTGTGCAGGAGTTCCCACTCTCTGTTCAAGCAAGTATTTCAAACTTTGATGATCAGTTGTTATCACAAATGGCCTTCCAAGTAGATAAGGTCTCCACTTCTTCACAGCAACCACCAAAGCCAACAACTCCTTTTCATAAGTAGAGAGAGCAAGATTCTTACCCTTCAATGCTTGACTATGGAATGCAATAGGTCTTTGAGATTGCATTAAAACAGCCCCTAACCCCAAACCTGAAGCGTCACACTCCACAATGAAAGGTTTGGTAAAATCTGGTAAAGCCAACATAGGTGGGTTGGACATAGCATCCTTGAGTAGCTAAAATGCTTGAGAAGCTGCTGGAGTCCAAGAAAAAGAATCTTTTTTAAGCAAAGTAGTCAAAGGAGCTGCCTTTTAACCATACCCTTTCAAAAACTTCCTATAATACCCTGTGAGACCCAAGAATCCTCTCAATGCTTTAACATCCTTAGGGATAGGCCACTACTGCATGGCAGCAGTCTTCCTAGGGTCTGTCTTTACTCCTTCCCCTGAAATAAGATGCCCCAAGTACTCCACCTCCTTACAAGCACACACTTAGACTTCTTGGCATATAATTGGTGTTTAGCTAAAGCCTCCAATACCAATCTAAGATGACCAACATGATCCTCTAAGGTTTTACTATACACAAGGATGTCATCAAAGAAAACAAGAACAAATTTCCTCAAGAATGGCCTAAAAACAATATTCATCAAAGATTGGAAGGTGGAAGGAGCATTGGTTAAGCCAAAAGGCATCACTAGAAACTCATAATGACCTTCATGTGTGTCCTTCATCCTAATCTAGTGATATCTAGACCTCAAGTCCAATTTGGAAAATACACAAGCTCCAAACAACTCATCCAACAATTCATCAATTACAGGAATAGGATATTTATCCTTGATGGTTTCTTGATTTAAAGCCCTATAATCTATACACATCCTCCATGAACCATCAGCTTTCCTCACCAAAAGAACAGGAGAAGCAAAAGGACTACAACTATCTCTAATGAAACCAACAGATAATAACTCTTTCACAATCTTTTCAATTTCATTTTTCTGATAGTATGGATACCTGTAAGATCTCTTATTGATTGCCTAAGCTCCTTCCTTCAAGGTAATTTGATGCTCATGACCTCTTAAGGGAGGCAAATCCACAGGGGTAGAAAAATCAAACTCAAATTCAACTAGTAGATCAGAAACTTACTTAGGCAACTGAGTTAAACATTTTTTAGAAGTCAATTCTGACTGAACTGAGATATGTAAAACCAACCCTTTCCTTACTGTGTCCTTCAAGAACTGAGTGCCTACTTGCAGCTGTGATTCTGTACTCCTCAAACCCTGTAAGAGCACCTGCCTTTGAGCATAAGTAAAACTCATCGTCAACAACTTAAAGTCCCATTGAATAACCCCTAATGTAACTAGCCAATGTGTACCCAGTACCAAATCACATCCTCCCATATGCAACACATGCAATTTCACCAAGAAATCATGCCCCTATAACCACACTGGAACTTCTCTACACACTCCCTGAGTTCTTATCACCTCTCCATTAGCTACCTTAACCTCCAAAATTTGTGAGGTATCCACTGGAATATGTAACTGTGAAACTAGAGTTGCATCAATGAAATTGTGTGTGCTGCCCAAATCTATAAGGATCACAAAAAAATTTTGTTT
Organism: Quercus lobata; assembly: GCF_001633185.2. NCBI lineage: Eukaryota > Viridiplantae > Streptophyta > Magnoliopsida > Fagales > Fagaceae > Quercus > Quercus lobata. The sequence goes on along the minus strand of NC_044913.1, from coordinate 35,798,125 downwards.
AATCCTACCCATCACCCTCATAGTGCCAGAGGTGGGAGTACCACTTAAAGCATAAAGGGTGATCTCAACATTTTCTTGATGCTGCATACCAAACTCAGAATTTCTAGTAATCTCCTCCAACTCAGTAATCTGCACACCTGAATTTGGTTCATGCACTTCATCAATAAAATTAAGAAGGAACAGCTTAGCACTTTTACAACTATGACCAGGGATCCACTTCTCATCACAATTATAACACAGCCCTTGCTTCTTCCTTTCCTCCATTTGGGTAGGAGATATTTTCTTAATAGGTAGCCTAGACTTAGGATCTAATAAGGGAGGGACTTTAGGTAGACCCAAGATTGAAGGCTTACCTTGCTCCAACTGCAATCTGGAATTCTTCTTGCAACTCATATGATATTCTTCTTGGATCTTGGACAACCCAAAAGCTTCATTTAGAGACTGAGGATTAAGCATTCTCACAAGGAGTCTGATCTCATCCTTCAATCCACTAAGAAAGCAGCTCAATTTATGGGATAAAGACAACCCTTTAATCCTATTGGACAAGACTTCAAACTGAGCTTTATACATGGCTACTGAAGATGTCTGTCTTAATCTTGTAAGTGTCTCCATAGGGTCATCGTATGAATTGGAGCCAAACCTTACATGTAAAGCTTGTACTAGAGATTCCCAATCGGAAAAAAACCCCTGTTTCCTCACTGTCTTGGAACCAAATCAACGCCTCCCCATCCATGTAAAACAAAGCCAACATCAATTTCTCCTCCACCGGGGTATTAAAGTACTTGAAGTACTGATTAGCCTTGTAAACCCAACTCGCTAGATCCTCACCAAAAAATCTCAGAAATTCCAACCTCACTGGACGAGATAAAATGATCGCTGAAGAACTCAAACCATGATTCAGCCCACTGTTTGGAACTCCTCCTTAATCAGAAGCCCCTAATCTCTATAGCAGCAAAGCTAATTGCTGGTTCACCTCATTCAAGGTGCGAGTATGGATTTCCTGGATGGTTTGAATCTCTTGAATATCCTTGGCATTATGATTGGATGGTTAACTAATACTCACAATCCTAACATCCCCCCAAAGCTTGATTGATTCCCCATTCCTAACTCTCCATTTAGCTCCTCTCCGAATGACCTCCCTTCCTTTCATGATACTCTTCCAAGCATACAAGACACTTTGACCCTCTTTAGCATCCATAATAGTGCAATTTGGGAAGAATTTTGATTTAAAAACTTTGTAAAACAAAGAGTTTTTATTATGCAAAAGTCTCCAAGTTTGATTTGCCAAGAGAGCGTCATTGAACAAATACAACTCCTTGAAACCCATACCACCCTCTGATTTGGCTCACAAAATCCTTCCGTTTAACCCAATGAATCTTCCTTCATTCTCCTCTTTATCCCCACCAAAACCTACAGATAAGCCCTTCAATTTCATGACAACGACCAAGTGGAAGCTTGAAACAACACATTGTGTATGTTGGAATAGCTTGAACCACTACTTTTATTACAACTTCCCTACCCGCTTATGATAGTAGTCTTTCTTCCCAAACCTGCAACTTCCTCCAAATCCTTTCTTTGATGTAATCAAAACTCGCTTTTTTGTGCCTTCCTACAAGTGATGTCAAACCCAAGTATTTGTCATAGTGCAAAATTTCAAGCACCCCAAAGCTTCCTTGATTTCTGTTCTTATAGCATCCATGGTGGATCTACTAAAATAGATAGATTTTTTTCCTCGGTTAATTTGTTACCCTGACATGCTTTCATAGGAAGCCAAAATTTCCAACATCTTTTGACATTCATTCCTACTAGACCTGCAAGATAATAAGCTATCATCCACGAAGAGCAGATGGGTCAATTTTGGGCTTCTCCTACACAAAGCACACCCATGAATGGAACTATCACTATTTGCCTTTAAGATAAGCCTATGGAGACCTTCCGTACATAATAGGAAGTGGAAGGGAGATAGGGGATTGCCTTGGCAAATACCCCTTGTAGGGTAGATCAATCCTTTTGGGTTCACCGTTCACAAGCATTGAATAAGAGACTGTTTTGACACAAGTCATCATGAGGTTTATCCATCTTTTATTAAACCCCAACTTTCTCATAACCTCCTCCAAAAAAATCCACCCAACTCTGTTATAAGCTTTACTCATGTCCAATTTGATGGCCATATAACCTGTTTTGCTAGATTTGTGATTATTCATGCAATGCAAAGTTTCAAAAGTGACAAGAATATTATCTGAAATCAGGCGATTTTTTGTGAAAGCACTTTGTTGTTCATTAATGATGGAGGGTAGGATTTTCTTAAGCCTATTTGCTAAGACCTTTGAAAAAATTTTATAAAGGACATTACATAAGCTTATGGGGTGGTAATCAGAGACAAAAACAAGATTTTTGATTTTTGGTATTAAAGTGAGAAAGGTATGATTTAGTGGATGGCATATGGTGGCTTTGTTTAGATAGGACAGAATTGTGTTTGTGACATCATCACCTACAAGACTCCAATAATTTTGGTAGAAGAAAGGAGGTATACCATCAAGACTAGGAGCTTTTAAAGGAGCTATTTGTTTCAAGGCTGCTTGTACTTCCCACTCCATGAATTCTTGTGACAATTGTGCATTCATATCATCGGCGACAATTTTAACCAATGGATTCATGGCTACTTCTCCAATGGTCGGATTTGAGGAGGCAAATAGGTTTTGATAGAACTCAGTGAAGGACTTGGCAATATCCTCAAGATGATGAACCCATCTCCCCCATTGAATTCTAAATACCCAAGATTTTGTTTCGTCAATGCCTTTGGATTGCCCTACTATGAAAGTATTTAGAATTTTTGTCTACATCAACCAGCCATAATGATTTTTCCCACTGTCTCCACATTTATTCTCCTTGATTAATAAATCATTAATCTCCATTTCTATCTCCCTAACCCAAAAATTGCAACCTGTTTGCTTAGCTTCTTGTTCAACCGTAGCCAGTAGCTTCCTCTTCTCCCCTATCTCCCTTCTTACATTCCCAAAATTCCTATGGCTCCATTGTGTTAATTCGCTACCACACTTTGCTATTTTTTGATCACTTGATTTTCGAGTTCACTAGGAATCGGGCTTCTCCATGCCGCTTCAACTGTCTGTCCATAACCCTTATCTGAAAGCCACAGTTCTTCAAATCGGAAAGGCCTTACTACATGAGGGGGATCAAGACCATTTGGAACAATCCATATAGGAATATGATCAAATGTAGTGCATGTAAGATGGATAACCTTTGTACCTGCAAACTGATGGAATCAATCATTAATGCAAAAAGCTCTATCCAATCTCTCCCAAATTGACCGGCCATTTGCATAATGTTTGCTCCAAGTAAATTTTGAGCCCGAATAACCCAAGTCCATGAATCCACATTCATCGATTGCATCTTTGAATAGTTGCATTTGATTGTAGCTTCGTCTATTGCCCTCTAATTTTTCTTCGCTTCTAACCAATTCATTAAAGTCACCAGCACATAGCCATGGATTTTGGAATTTTTGTTTTAAATTCCTGAATAGGTTCCAAGACTCATTCCATTTCTGAGTATCTGATTTGCCATAATATCCGGTGAATTACCATGCATGTTCTTTATTTTTGTCTATTATTGCATCAATATGGTTCTTGTCGAAACCATCAATTGAGATATCAACTGACAATCTCCAAAATTAGACTAACCCGTGGCCCCTACTTGTTCTTGGTGCCACAAACATGTTATCAAATTGAATCTTTATTTTCACATCTTTTAACCTTGCTTGATTTGCCCATGTCAAGGCTCACTTAGCGACAAAGAGACTTTGTTGAAATTAGGCCCCTCAATTGAAATCTTTGCCTTCAGACATTTTTTTTTTTTTTTTTTTTGGGTTAGAATAGTTATTATTATAAACAAGCTTATAAAAATACATCTTGATTTTTTTTTTTTTTTTTTTTGAGGGGACATCTTGATGATGTTTGTGCTAAATATATTGCAGAAAATTAATTAATTAATTAATTTTGACTATGTAAACAAAAACAAAAATAGATCCAACCATAAAGAACACAAACATACACTGTAAATAACAATGATAACAAAATCTGAAAACAATACAACATATAAAAATCAATAAAATAAATAGAATTACTCATAGATCTAATGCGTAAGAATTAAATTGTATTAAAAGTTTATGAACAGTTGAAGAGCCTTGTAAACTAACATCTCCTAGTATTTTTCTAATAAAAAATTTAATGATTCAAATCCCTTTTTTTTAATTATTCTAACTATAGAATTATTATGATATTCTAACTTTTCTTTAAAAAAATAAAAATAAAAAAGTGACAGCCCAATGCTCAAATTGGGTCAGGTCGGGTCCCAAAAAAAAAAAGAGGAGCTTTTCTACTAATAAGTAATAACTATATAAAAAGTGCTTAAAAAAAAAGGCTATATAAAAGGTGTAAATAGCCTTCTTCTCTACAATAAACACTTTTGGTTTAGTGAAGTTTGGTCTTATTTGTACAGAGCCAAAACAGTGCGTTTTTACTTGTGAGAAAAATAAGAGAGAGAGAGAGAGGTGGGAGGTGGGAGCAAGAGGGTGATTTTCTTCCTGATGATGCCGTAAAATCACCAGTGACCTACACGATCCACACTCGCTTAAACTAACAACCTGCAAGAAGAAAGAAGTGATCTCGCCGAGGGCACCGGTGTGGTGTTGGCCAAATACCCTCCGACGGTCAAGTTAATATTATTCTCAACTCTAGAGTACTAGAGGGGGTAAATCATGTGTACCTTGATTTGTGAGGGTATTGGGGCTTTTATAGTAGTAGGTTGACCTCTCCTCCTTGATGTAGAAGTCTTTTCCTTATAGGAATCCTCTTGAGTAATCCCAAACGTGATGGACAAGACATTTCCTTGTAGAGTGGATTTTCCATTAACGCACGTATCTTTCGGAATGCTCTCTGCGCTAGGTTTCTGATTTTCTTGGAGACTCTACGTGTGCAACAAGAATCTGGAATCACTCTAGGCCCTGGGCTCAACTGTTGCTGGCCCATGGGCTTGGATCTGTCAGGCCTAATGTGGTGAACGTCCATCATGCTAAATTTTGCCCCTTCAACTACCCCCTTTACCCTATGGGTCCGTCATGACTTATATGGACGGACCCTTAGGGTGACGGTTTGATATTATTTAGGATTGACGGTCAAAGAAAATTTAGGACGGCGGCTTAAGATCACTGAAGTTGACGATTCTCCAGGAGGAGACGGATTGCGACTATTTGATGACAGGTTGTCAAGCATTTATGATCATGCCACGTGTCGCTTTTTGATTGGGTTTTCTATCGGATTGAAGCGTCGCTTCATCTTCCGTGCACTTCAGGTATATATATATAACACTTCTCCATCCTCATTTATACATTTTACAGCCAAAACACATTGTCAGAGTGCCACCGTCAACCTTGTCAGAGCAATCCGTCGTACATCCATACCCGTCAACCATACAACCGTCGACCTTCAGTTACTTCAGAGAACAGTGAGTATTGCTATTCTCATTTACAAGTCTTGTATTTGCAATTATATTTAGCTAGATCTACACACCCGTCAATACTCTTAGATCCGTCAGTCTTAGGTTTTACCGTCAATTGTAGGCAATGTCTAGTGCGTCAAGTAATCAGTCAGTGGTTCGTGACGGGACGGAATACGAGGAAGTATACCCGTCCGGTCATAAAGACCCAGAGAGTCTTGGTGAAGAGAGGAGTCTGTCCGCCTCTTCCTCGTCTTCAACAAATGAGGATATGGAGATGGTTGAAGTAGAAGAAACGTCTGATGACGGCGAGGATCTACCGTTGGGACTCGTCATCGGTGTTGATGGACTTAGGGAGTTCATCATGCTACCAGAGTGGACGGTGCATAAATTCACTTTCATCATTAAGGAGAAACATTTCAACACCTTTAGGGCTAACTTTCAAATTCCGAACTACATTCCAATCCATCTACCCTACGTATCAGAGAAATGCTATTACGATGGGGTAGAAGGTGTCGGAGTGTATGAGCAAATGCTGAAGGCGAGACTTAGGTTTCCGCTAAGTACACTACATAGAAAGCTTTTAAAATATCTGAGTATGTCCGTCAACCAGATATCCCCAAACGCCTAGAAGGTCTTCATAGCCATGGAGATTCTCTATGGTGCAATGACAGATGGTGCTTGGAGGTTGACGGTGCGTGAACTCCTTCATTGCTACCGTCTTGATGAGATTGACAGATCAAGGAGAATTTATAGTTTTGCCAGTAGGAGCCCATTGTTGAAGGTCATTTTTGAAACACCGGACTCAAATAGAGATTGGAAGAGTCGTTACTTCTTCCTAGAGGGTGACGGATGGATGAACCATCCAGGAGAGACAGAGTATATACCCGTCGACACAACTTGGGGAGTATTACACTCATCTCGTATGCATCCATCCAAATTTGCAAATATTTATTACATTCATCAGCTATGGTTCTTTCCTTTAACCGTCTATTTTCTCTGCAGGTAGACGGTGCCCACAAGTTAGTATTGAGGAGTTTAGTTTCCTCGAGAATATTTTTCAGAAGACCAAGCCGGAAGAAAGGACTTGGGCGAAGTTGGTAAATCCGAAAACAATCCATTGGTATTGTGACGGTCCTGAACCCACTCGTGAAGCCATCAGATACGACGACAAAATTCACAGACGTAAGTCCGTCATCCTTTACCTCGAATAAATGGTTTCAACTATATTTAAATAACTTCAACCGTCATGTTTTACAAAGATGGATGACGCTAAGAGGAGGGCACTGATAAAATCACAGGCCGCCAAGCAAAAGGAGTCCGGCGAAGTTGTGGTTCCAAAGGGGACGGCTCCGTTGATAAAGAGGAAACCGTCGTCCAAATCGGACCGTCCACATAAGCAGCAAAAGGTCTCTCTCGAACTCGTTGTAGGGTTGATGGCTGAGGGTGCGAAGACCATCACTCCAGTAAAACACGGGTCTGGCAAGGGCTTAATGAAGGCCCTGTCCACTAGCCAAGAGAAGCCTCCTCCTCTCCTCCGTGACAACTCCAAATTTGCCTTGGAGAAGCTTTCATCAATTATTTCCTCGGAGGACTATGAGGACTTGGGCAATCACTCGATGGAGGCAATGGGGGAGACGGGTCTCTTTGCCGTTGCCCAGGTAACTTTTATCCGTCGATTTAAGCCCGTTTACTCTGCTTAGCTTTTTGTCTAACACTATTTAACTTGTTTGTTTCAGTCCTTGGTTATGATGAAGGGCCTAATGGACCGGTGTCTTAACCGTGAGGCGACTCTAGAACGTGTACGAGCAAAGGCAGAGCAGACGGAGGATGAGCTTGGTCAACTTCACAAGTGGAAGTCCACAATGGAGAAGAAGTTTGACCTTTCAGAACAAGCGAGAAAAGAGCTTGAGCAGAAGACGGAGGAAGCTGGGAAGGCCCTGGAAGTCAAAGAAAAGGAAGTCCAAGACTTGAAGGAAAAGCTCTGTCAAGCTAAAGAGGTTGCGGTCCGTGAATACCATGATTCCGATGCCTTATTGGGTGAGCTGGGGGGATCGTTCCTTCAAGGCTTTGATGATGCACTCCGTCAAGTTAAGAAAGCCTACCCTGAACTGGACGTGTCAATGATAAATTTCAATGACCAAGATCAAACGTCTGCTTTGCCCGTCGCTTCAGAGAACACAGACGACCTTTTTGGTGAGGATGCAGTTCAGGGTGACGGAGAATCAATTCCAGCAAAGGATGTCCAAGATGCCGACCCAAAAATGTAGATTATTATTACATCTCTTTTTTGTATTTATTTTAAGAACGACCTGTCCTTCATTTTTGTATTAAACAATTGCCCCCTGGGGGTTTTATCCGTCATTAATGCATTATCTTACAATTTTATGCTTGCTAATTCTTTTTGTTTGAAACTTGCATAAATATCCGTCCTCTTTAGAAAGGAGAGATTGAGTAAATACCCGTCTTTGTAATTTTTGTATAAAGGTGTTGACGGTCTGGTATCCGTCTAGTTGTACCCATGTATTCTTTTTATCCGTCTATTTTGCGAAACACGAGTATTTCCAGCCTATGCGCGATCCGTCCACTTTGTGGACTTCAATTATTTTCACCCTTTGGGTGATCCGTCCACTTTGTGGACTTTAAATTATTTTTTCCCTTTGGGTGATCCGTCCACTTTGTGGACTTTGTAATTTATTTCACCGTTTGGGTGATCCGTCCACTTTGTGGACTTTGTAAATTATTTCACCCTTTGGGTGGTCCGTCCACTTTATGGACTTCGTAAATTATTTCACCCTTTGGGTGATTCATCCACTTTGTGGACTTTGTAAATAGTCTTCACCCTTTGGGTGGTCCATCCACTTTGTGGACTTTGTAAATTATTTCACCCTTTGGGTGATCCGTCCACTTTGTGGACTTTGTAAATAGTCTTCACCCTTTGGGTGGTCCGTCCACTTTGTGGACGTTGTAAGTTATTTCACCCTTAAGGTGATCCGTCCACCTTGTGGACTTTGTAAATTATTTCACCCTTTGGGTGATCCTTCTACCTTGTGGACTTTGTTGCATGTCTGTCTACTTTGTGTAGCATATCCATCCATAATAAAAATCCATGTGGAAAATCAAAGCTGTGTCTGAATATTCCTCTTTAAAGAAAATGCGTTTGTAGAAAAAGTACCTACCCCCCTGGGCTTAAAAAGGCACAAAAAGATTGTAGCAAAGTCAAAGAAAAACTAGTAAATTGTAGCTAAAAATAAAATAAACTGGGAAATCGCTGGTTTTTCGTATTCTCTCTACTGGTAGTATTTCCGTAGATGTTCCGTGTTCCAAGGGTGCTGCAGCTTTTGTCCATCCATTGTTTCGAGGTGGTAGGTCCCCTTCCTTTGCCATGATACGATCCTGTAGGGTCCTTCCCAGTTGGGGCCGAGTTTTCCTTGTGAAGGATCTCTAGCGGCACCCATTACTTTCTGTAGTACAAGATCCCCAACCTGGAAGTCCTTATGTCTTACTTTGTTGTTGTAGTGTTTTGCCATGAGATTCTGATAACGCGCCAACCTTTACTCTATTGCTGCTCTGACTTCATCCACTAGGTCGAGCTGGAGGCGTATAGCCTCTTTGTTCTTATCTTCATCGTAGCTCTCCACCCGGTAGCTCGTGAGTCCCACTTCTACGGGGATGACAGTTTCGGTTCCACATGCAAGTCGAAACGGTGTTTCTCTAGTGGATGTTCTCACTGTGGTCCGGTATGCCCATAGGACGCTTGGTAGTTCGTCCGGCCAGATACCCTTTGCCCCCTCGAGACGGGTCTTGATTATCTTGAGCAAGGATTGGTTCGTGACTTCGACATGCCCGTTCGCTTGTGGGTGTGCAGGTGGCGAGTAGTGATTCTTGATCCCTAGCTTCGAGCAGAAATCTCTGAACGCGCTGTTGTCGAATTGCTTACCGTTGTTAGAGACTAGTACTCTGGGTATCCCGTACCTGCATATGATATTTCTCCAGACAAAACTCCGGATGTTTTTCTCCGTGATGGTGGCTAAGGCTTCCGCCTCGACCCACTTAGTAAAGTAGTCTATGCCTACTACCAAGAATTTCAGCTGTCAGATCACCGTCAGGAATGGGCCCATGATATCAAGTCCCCATTATGCAAACCGCCAGGGTGCCGTCATAGGTGCCAGTTCTTCGGACGGCTGCCTGATGAAATTGCTGAACCTCTGGCATTTGTCGCAGGACTGGACATAGGCTTACGCATCCTTCATCATTGTAGGCCAGTAGTATCCTGCTCGGATCAACTTGTGTATAAGTGATCGTGCGCCCGAGTGGTTTCCGCAGATACCCTTGTGTCTCATCACGTAATCTGCTTCCTCTTGACATAAACACCTCAGGTATGGTCGAGAGAAACCTCTTTTATACAGGATGTCTTTTATCAAGACGAACCTTGCCGCCTGGACCTTCAGCTTCCTTACTGCCTCCTTCCCGTCTGGTAAGACCCCGTTTTTTAAGTATGAAACTAACAGTGTGGTCCAGGTAATTTCGGAGCCTATCTCCTGCATGTTACCTGAATCTATTAGTGGAGAAAGCTGAACAAAAGAGAGTACATTACCAGGGGTTATCATATTCTTTGCTGAAGCGGTCTTGGCGAGACAGTCGGCGTGCTCATTTTCTCCTCTGGGGATTTGGATGATTTTGGCCTCTAGGTCGTCAACTCTTGCCCTTACTTGATCAAGGTATCTCTTCATCCTTTCGCCTTTGCATTCATAGTCTCCATTCACTTAATTAGCTACAACCTGAGAGTCGCAGTAAATGACTACGCTCGCGGCTCCTGCAGCTTTGGCGAGGTCGAGGCCTGCTATTAATGCTTCGTACTCTTCTTCATTGTTGGTGGTGGGGAAGTCAAGATGAACCATACATTCAACCCTGTCTCCTTCGGGTGTCAGCAGTATGATGCCGGCCCCCTCAGCTCGTCTATTGGATGATCCGTCAGTATATATACTCCAATGAGGGGACTCTTCTACCCCCTTGTCTTCGTCATGAGTGAATTCTGCTATGAAATCGGCTACGATCTATCCTTTGATGGCGGTCTGTGGTTGGTACTTGATATCAAACTCGCTCAGCTCTATAGCCCATAACGTCAGTCGACCTACAGCTTCAGGATTGCTCATCGCTCGTCACAAGGGCTTGTCGGTCATGACGTTCATCGTATGGGCTTAAAAGTATGGCTTGATCTTGCGAGCCGCCGTGACTAATGCAAAGGCAAGTTTCTCCATTGGTGGGTATCTTTCTTCAACACCGCGAAGCGCCCGGTTGGCGTAGTATACGGGCTTCTACACCTTATCCTCTTCTCTGATCAAGGCCGCACTGACTGCAACAGAGGAGACACCAGGTAGAGGAAAAGCTCTTCACCTGGTTGCAAGGGACTCAGCAATGGTGGGGAAGATAGATAGGCTTTCAATTCCTCAAATGCTCGCTGACACTCGACCGTCCACTCGAAAGACTTCTTTAACGTGCGAAAGAAGGGTAAGCACTTGTCTGTGGCTCTCGACACAAATCTATTCAATGCCGCTATTTTGCCGTTGAGGCTTTGTACCTCCTTCACATTTCTCGGGGAAGCCATCTCCATTATGGCTCGGATCTTGTCCGGGTTGGCCTCAATCCCCCTTTGAGATACCATGAATCCTAGGAATTTTCCCGCCGTCACCCCGAAAGCGCACTTTCCCGGATTGAGCTTCATGTTGTATGAGCGAAGTGTGCTAAATGTTTCTCTAAGGTGTTCCAGGTGATCTTCCTCCCTTCGGCTCTTTACTAGCATGTCATCGACATAGACTTAGACATTTCTCCCGATTTGCTGTGTGAACATCTTGTTCATTAGCCTCTGGTACGTTGCGCCCGCGTTCTTCAGGCCGAAGGGCATTACTTTGTAGCAGAAGAGGCCTTGACTGGTCACGAACGAAGTTTTCTCCTGATCAGCTTTGTGCATTCGGATTTGGTTGTAACTTGAGAAAGCGTCCATGAAGCTTAGCAGCTGGTGTCGAGCCGTTGAGTCTACTAGGACGTCCACCCTTAGGAGGGGATAGCTATCTTTCAGGCACGCTTTGTTAAGATCAATGAAGTCCACGCACATCCACCACTTCCCGCTCGCTTTTTTAACCATTACCACGTTCGCTAGCCAATCGGGGTAGTAGACTTCCCTGATAAAGCTTGCCTCCTGTAGTTTGCGGACTTATTCCGCTATAGCTTGATCTCGTTCCGGGGCAAACACTCTCTTCTTCTGTCGGATGGGTGAAAAGGAGGGCGATACATTCAACCTGTGTACCATGACCAAAGGGTCTATTCCTGGCATGTCGTCATGACTCCAAGCGAATACGTCTCGATTGCTCCTAAGAAAAGTTATGATCTCTCGACGGATTGCGGGGTCAGCGAGCATTCCGATCTCGGTTGTTCGGTCAAGATTTGAGCTGTCAAGAGTTATCTCCTCTAGTTTCTCTATCAGCTCCGTCACCGTTCGGTGCTCTTCTATGTTCAAGGCCTGGACCTGATCTTCTATCTCCATCATGGCTAAATAGCATTCTCGCGCGGCCATTTGACTTCCACGCAGCTCTCCCACTCCATAATCGGTAGGGAATTTGATCATCAGGTGATAAGTTGAAGTTACCGCCTTCCACGAGTTGAGCGTGGGTCGTCCGAGGAGCAATCGACCACTAGAAACATTACATCCTTGGTGATCTGCTGGGGGTAATCGCCTACCATCACGGATAATGTGACCGCACCCAAGGGGAATACCCGGCTTCCTCTGAAGCCAACGAGTGGGGCGTTTGTCAGAATTAATCGTTCCTTATCAATCCTCATTTGTTGGAACGCCAGATAATATAGGATATCTGCTGCGCTGCTATTGTCGACCAACACCCGGTGCATGTTGTAGTCTCCTATCTGCATGCTGACGACGAGCGCATCGTCATGTGGATGGTGTAGGCATCGCGCATCTTCTTCTGAGAACCTGATAATGGGGCCTTCTCTTCTTGCTATCTTCAGCACAATACCCATCAGCTGAACACTTTGTACCATCCTGAGGTAAGTTTTGCGAGCCTTTTTTGAAGACCCGGCTGCAGCTGTTCCTCCAACTATCATCCTTATGTCTCCTATGGGGGCTCTTGGTCGCTCGTTCTCTCGTCGAGGGTATTGTTCTTGTTGGGGTGGATCTGTTCTCTCCTTAACTGACGAACTTTTACAGTTTTCCTTGTCTGATAAGGGCTTCAATCTGCTACTTCAAGTCGTAGCAATCGGCTGTGTCGTGACCATGGTTATGGTGGAAGCGGCAATATTTATCCCTAGATCGTTTGTTGGGATCACTCTTCAGCTTTCCAGGGAACGTCAGAGCCCCCTCGTCCTTGATTTGCATTAGGACTTAATCTATTGGGGCGGTCAATGGGATGAAGCTTGTGAATCTTCCCTCCATGGGCTTAGGACGTCTCTCCTCCCTTCGGTCTCCTACTCTTCCTTTCTTCCAGCCCTAGTCCTGTTGGGTGTCTTCTTGCCTTTCTCTTTTCTTGGGCCTCTTTTCTCGGGCCTAGCGCGTTTTCAGCGTTCATATACTTGGTGGCCCTGTAAAGCACCTCTGACATTGTCTTCAGGTCATTTTTGTACAGGGAGAACATAAACTTACTCCCCTTCAGCCCATTCGTGAATGTCGCTACAAGTATCTTGTCGTCAGCTTCGTCGATCGAGAGCACCTCCTTATTGAAGCAGGATATGTAGGCCCTCAACGTTTCCTCCTCTTGCTGCTTGATATTCATTAAGCAAGCCATAGACTTCTTGTACCGATGTCCCCCGATGAAGTGCGCAGTAAATTGAGCGCTTAGCTCCTTGAAGGTGCTGATGGAGTTGGGTGCTAGTCAGTTAAACCAAATCCTTGCCGCACCCTTTAGTGTTGTAGGGAAGGCCCTACACATAATTGCGTCTGCTACTCTTTGAAGGTGCATCAAGGTCTTAAAGGTCTCTAGGTGGTCTAAAGGGTCCTTGACCCCGTCATAACTATCCATATATGGCACGCGGAACTTACTCGGCAGGGGAAGGAGTTGACGGCAGTGATGAATGGCGAGTCAGTCCGGTTGACAAGGTCGTCAAGGTCACTGGACACTCGTCCCTTGAGAGCGTTCATCATAACTTCCATCTATTCCTTTATCGCCTGCATCTCCGCGACAATAGGTGGCGGAGCCGTATCCGCAAGAGAGGGAAGGCTCGTGTGTTGTCGCTCTGGTTTGCTTGGGGCGTTGTTGGCCTGTGGTCCCTCTTGATTCCTCCTTTCAGCACTGGTTCCTTCTTAATCCGCTCCTTGGTTATTTGGTGCTGCGTTTTTCTGGTTTAGCTGCTCCTCCAGGTTGCGGTTTTGTTTGGTGAGACACTCCACGGCTGTGGCAAGCGTCTTAACCTGCTTCTCAAGTGCAGTCGTGGGGGGTTCTTCTTCTTGAACGTCATTAGTGGTCGCCATTGAGCGAGTAAGCACCATGCAACTCTTTTGTCCAGGAAGCGATAACGTGCCTTAAACGCGTACGTGTTCTCATAGACGGCGCCAACTGATGATGTCATAAAATCACCAGTGAGCTACACGATCCACGCTCCCTTAAACTAACAACCTGCAAGAAGAAAGAAGTGATCTCGCCGAGGGCACCGGTGTGGTGTCGGCCAAATACCCTCCGACGGTCAAGTTAATATTATTCTCAACTCTAGAGTACTAGAGACTCTACTGTGCACCGGTGTGGCAAGCGTCTTGACATCTTCTCCTTGATGTAGAAGTCTTTTCCTTATAAGAATCCTCTTGAGTAATCCCAAACGTGATGGACAAGACATTTCCTTGTAGAGTGGATATTCCATTAACACGCGTATCTTCCGGAATGCTCTTTGCGCTAGGTTTCTGATTTCCTTAGAGACTCTACTGTGCAACAAGAATCTGGAATCACTCTAGGCCCTGGGCTCAACTGTTGCCGGCCCATGGGATTGGATCCGTCAGGCTCAATATGGTGAAAGTCCATCATGCTAAATTTTGCCCCTTCACTTCCAATCACTATGTTGTTGGGCTTCGGCTTCGGCTTTGGCTTCGCTCCAAGGTTCAATTTTTAATATATCTTATTAGTCATACCAAATATCGGCCTAGAAATTTTTTGGATTTTCTTTATATAATTGGGTAGAACTCACCTATGATTAAAGAAAAAGCTTTGACTCGATCTTCTTTTCTTTGGTTTCTCAATTTTCTTCTGTCTTTTCCCGATAATAGTCTACTTGCTTGGTAATTGGTATGGGACGTAAGATTTTGAACTCGATGTAACTTTTTATCAATTGTTTTGTTTGCTTTTACATTGAAAAATAATATCTTAAAATAAAACTTCAAATATTTATAACTACAGCATTTAGATTTTCACATCTTCAGATCTAAATCACTCACCTCACGTGTCGTGTCGTGTTGTGTGGCATTTGAGTTGTGGAGTTAGATACATTCAGCCTTAGGATTATTATTATGTGGGTGGCGGAGCAAGGTCCTTTATATTTATGGTTAAGGACTATATATATATGGAGGGAAAGAAATCTGTGCACTTCCAACACTTAGTTGCAACCAACCAAGCATCCTTCATTAGTTCTCTTCTCTTTATGACTGCTCTTTTGTATTTAGTCGATCCACATTTTTCCATTTGTAATTCTTTGTGTCTATTTTCATGCACTAGTCTCGTATCATTTATTTTTAGCTATAAAATTAAATAAATAAATACAATGGCATTTGCTCATATAAGAATGCAATGTGATAATTTTTGCTTCATTAACTCTTCTAATATTATTTCATCCTTTATACTTTAATGAGACACGCTACATGTTCGACTCAATGGAATTCCATTATTTTTGGTTCTTTACTGTTGTAGCTCTTACTTGATTACTTATGAAATAACATGTGCTGCTTTTATTGGTTCTATATGCTATTTGAATGTAAGCTTAAAATGGTATGTGATAGGGAAACTCTTTAACTAACTGATTTTTGTATTTAACCATTTCTTCATCCAAACACATGCTTCAGAGTATATTCTTATTCCAAAGTTGTTTTTTTTATGCTTCTAAAGAGTTAATCTTTGATTGTAATATCAGTATATTATTGATATTTTGGTCTTACCGTTTGCCAGTAGATCGAATGTGGAGGCAGCTCTTTCAACAAGATATCAGATTTCACATACAGTAATGAATGTGAAGAGGGTTATTATAGTTTTCCTGATCAAGAACTTTGAAGATACTTTAAAGAATATTTTAAAGAAAAAGGAGAGAAATGAAAGATTGTTTCAATTTGTTATTTATGTCTTTTTGTTTACCTTGAGGTTGAGTTTACATTATTATTGCTAATGATTAGGTGAGAATTGAGAAGTAAGGTGATGAGAATCAACAAGCATTCAAGGATCCATTGCATGTTCCAGTTGGGCCTATTACTAAAGCAAAATCTAAGAAGATCAAAGAAGCACTTAATGGGCTGATTCAAGAGATTTGGGCTAATTCAAACGCAGGACATTCCAAGCTGGGCCCAAAGAAAGATGAAGGCGTAATAAATTTAATTCTAGCTATTAAGGGTTGATTTGGCTTAATTGGGCTTGATTTATGGCTTGGATTAATGGCTGATTGATTTTCCAGCTTCATATCAGTCAATAGATATTTTTCCTATTCTGGAGCTTCTAATTTTGGACTAGATCTACCTTAATTTTAGGCTTTTATTATTTAGAACGTTTTTTTAGCTATTTTCCTATTTTGGATTTGCTAATTTCAGACCAAATCAAATTTTATTTAGGGTTTTATTATTTAGTACGTATTTAGATTTTCTATTTTCAGTCATGTCTTATAAAAAGCATGCACTCATTGTAATAGAGGAGATAATTATTGAATAAAAATCAGAAAAGGTGAGGCTTTGCTCTTCTTTTGGTTCTTCAAGAACTGTGAACTAATAAGGAATTCTTCCTTGTGGTGTTCAAACTTTATACTTTTGGTTCGTGATTCAATTATAATCATTGGGTCAAGGTGTTATACCTTTGGTTCGCGTTTCAATTATAAACGTCGGGTCAGGGTTTCTATCAAAAATCTAAATTTGAGCTTTCTTGGGCAACTATTCCAATATTTTTGTTGGGTCTCAAAGTGTGTCAATTGAGGTTCGCATCAATTGGTATCAAAGCACAGGTTCTAAAATCAGTTTTCTATCCCTTTATCTTTTGTTTCCTGTTATCATCCTATCTTGTTCCTTTTGTGTTCTTTATTCCTTGTTCTTATTTTATGACGTGCACTAGGTTAAAATCGTGCACCAAGCTCCCAAAAAAAAAATGTGAAAAAAGAAAAGAAAAAAGAAAAGACTTCCAAAAACAAAAAAACAAAAAAAAATTATATATATATATTGTTTGTAGTTTCAATTCACTCAGACCAAAATACTATTTTCTTTTATCCTCTTCCTTTGCTTTAGTGTTTCTGTCATATTTTCTTGCCATTGGTATTAGTTTAAATACTACAAGTTGAATTTTTTGATCAAGTTTATTAGTTTAAGCAGAACTGAAAAGGAGAAGCTACGAGTGGAAAAAGGCAAGAGAGTGTGAGACTAATATCGGGAAAAAGTCAATTTAAGAGTGAAACACGAGTGTGAGTGACATAATTTGAGTGCAAACACGTGAGGGAGTGTTGTGAGGAATTATTTCTAACATCTCTTTGTAGTTTTAAAAATATGTCTTCCAAGGATGAAACATCAAATAGGGAAGGAAGGGAGGAGTCATCCCTCATGTTGCAAGCTATGCAACAACAGTTTGAGCGCATGAACGTGGTGTTTAATAATATTCGGGATCGGATGGATAGGCAAGACGTTGTTATTGCTTCTTTGTGTGAGGAGCATCCCCAAAGAGACCCTAATGCTAGAAGGCAAGAAAGGTGTGCGCGCGTGGATGATTCTAATGCCTACCATGAGGAAGAGTATGAAGATGAAGAGGATCAAGTTTCATTGAACAATGAGGGGAGGTTTGCGCCAAGGGGAGAAAGGCGTGGTAGAGGTTTCCGAAGAGATCCAAGATGGCAAGATAGGACTGACAGAAACTTAGGAAACATCAAAATGAAGATACCATCATTCCAAGGGAAAAATGATCCAGAAGTCTACTTGGAGTGGGAGAAGAAGGTGGAGTTCATCTTTGAGTGCCACAACGACTCCGAGGAGAAAAAGGTAAAACTAACTGTGATTGAGTTTACTGACTATGCTTTTATATGGTGAGATCAACTTGTGATGAACAGAAGGAGAAACTATGAGAGGCCTATTGAGACGTGGGAGGAAATGAAGGCCACCATGAGGAGGCGGTTTGTCCCTAGTCACTACTATAGGGACTTGTATCAAAAATTACAGAGCCTTACTCAAGGCTATAGGAGCATGGATGACTACCAGAAGGAGATGGAGATTGCTATGATTCAGGCTAATGTAGAGGAGGATAGAGAAACTACTATGGCAAGGTTTCTAAATGGGCTAAATCGAGACATTGCCAACGTGGTGGAATTGCAGCACTACGTGGAGTTGGAGGACATGGTGCACATGGCAATAAAGGTGGAACAACAGCTTAAAAGGAAAGGAACTCGGTCATTTCAAAATCCGGGCTCCTCTACTTCATGGAGGTCAAATGGGAGGAAAGACAAAGGGGCTGTCTTCAAATCCAAAACCGAACCACCAAAAAGGAGAGATGAAGCTCCCAATGTCAACAAAGGTAAAAACGAATACCAAACTCGTAATCGTGATATTAAGTGTTTTCATTGTTTGGGAGTAGGTCATATCGCTTCACAATGCCCAAATAAGAGGACCATGATTACACGTGTTGATGGAGAGGTGGAAACTAAAAGTAAGGAAGATGATGACCAGATGCCATCACTGGAGGATGCTTGTGACGATAATGTAGAGTATCCAATGGAGGGTGAGTCACTTATGGCTAGGCGTGCTTTAAGTGCCCAAGTTAAAGAGGATGACATGGAACAACAAAAGGAGAATATGTTTCACACTAGATGCCACATCAACAATAAGGTATGTAGTATGATCATTGATGGGGGGAGCTGTACTAATGTGGCTAGCACTACTTTAGTTGAAAATTTGAATTTACCTACCATGAAACACTCTAGACCATATAAGTGTTGGAAATATGCATATACGCAGCGGAAAGTTAAACGGATCTACTTCATTCACAATCTATAACATGCACTATGTAAATTTAAGAATTCAAGTATAAGAGAGCATACCTTGAAGCGGTGAATTTCAAAAACTAAGATCAAAGCACTTGAGAATACTTTTAATCTTCACTCCAATTCCATTAACGCCCAAGAAGTGTGGACTCTCAATTGGTTACAAAGGATGAATTTTAGAGTGACATACACTCATCTACACCATTTTACAATGATGTTTCTCATACATAAAATTCTGTACGTTTTTCCCTTTGTATCTAACCAATTATCTAATTGGGCTGACCTTTTGGGCCTTTCCAATTGGGCTTAAGTGTGTGGCTTGGAGTGGGACCAAAAGAGACCAATAAGACACTAGCTCCAATGGGCCTTGGGCTTTTCTGTCAACTCTTGACAAGTCCAAAGTTACCATTAACTATATTTAATACCACTATATAAATATAGTTGCACTCTAGGCCTTATCTATAAATTATATCCCAAGACTTTATTGTACATGCAACCCCTTCATAAAATATTCGTAGTAATACAAAGTCATTAATGTAGATTGTCACTTTGTAAATTACTACATCTTAATCCTTGAGTACCCGGTTTAATCCTTTTAAGTTATTCACTATATATTTATGAAATCCAATTTCATAAATATATACTTTGGTAATTTCTTACTAAAGTGGTTAGGCCTAACTCTCTGAATAACTAAACCCATTAAACTTATCTCAAGAGAATATTTTATATCTCCGTTAAGAAACTATAAATTCCATCTTGAGAATATATGTTCCATCAACACTAAATGTGGCTGCCCAATATAATGAGGTTTTGACCGTTACTTTAGATCTCACTCCTGATATATCAAAGCAACCTACACTTCATGATCAAGTCCATTATTCTCTCAGGATTAAGAGTTCATGCAAATATAAGTCATTAGATTTATTATTCAATTGACAGTCTTTACAAGAATAATAAATCTCACAGCGGTCCAGTTCAATATGTTTTAACTCTTAAAACATATCAACATATCAACTAGAAGTCACCACTTCCATGATCAAGACAAATCATCTTAGTTGATACGTTATAGTCTTCGCAGATGAAACGCCCAATTTCATCACCGACTATAAACTAAATTCTGAGTTTACAAAGAACTTGTAATTTATATCTTCTGTGACTTTTCACATAAATCACATACTATGCATCTCATGGACTATATGATAATATCCAAATATTCATGTTACCATTATTTCAGATAATAATAAAACAAATTTATTAATTACAATATTAAGTCATACATCATGTCATACATAATGTCACACATAATATCAAACATAGCATCATACAATAGGATTTAAGGGCACTAATCCTAACAATCTCCCACTTGTCCTAAAGACTATTGTGCACTAATCTAACTCTGATTCCCTCCAAATGCGACTCGAAGGTCTTTTGAGTCAATGCTTTGGTAAAGGGATCTGCTAGATTATTTGCACTTTCAATCTTTGCTACCACCACATCTCCACGAGCAATAATATCTCTAATGATGTGGTACTTTCTCTCAATGTACTTTCCTTTCTTGTGATTCCTTGGATCTTTAGATTGTGCAACTGCTCCACTATTGTCGCAAAACAAAGTAATGGGAACTTGCTCAATTCTTACTACACCAAGGTCAGAAAGGAATTTCTTGAGCCATACAACTTCTTTTGCTGCTTCACAAGCAGCAACATATTCTGCTTCCATGGTGGAGTCCGCAATGCAAGATTGCTTGACACTCCTCCATGTTATGGCTCCACCTCCCAAGGTGAAAACACATTCTGATGTGGACTTTCTGAAATCTAGATCCGATTGAAAATCTGAGTCTGTATAGCCAATGGGAATCAAATCCTCACAACGGCAAACAAGCATATAATCTCTCGTTCTCCGAAGATACTTGAGAATGTGCTTTACAGTTTGCCAATGTTTTGGTCCTAGATTTGATTGATATCGGCTGACCATGCCTACTGAATAACAAATATCTGGTCTAGTACAAAGCATGGTATACATGAGACTTCCCACTGCAGAAGCATAAGGAACTTGTCTCATCATATCTACATCCTCTTGAGTCTTAGGCCTTTGGTCATTAGACAGAGGAACTCCATGTCTGAAAGGAAGTAAACCTTTCTTGGAGTTTTGCAAGCTAAACCATTCTAGAACCTTATCTATATATCCAGCTTGTGATAAGCCTAACATCTTATTCTTGCGATCTCGACAAAGCTTGATCCCTAGAATAAAATTAGCCTCACCCAAGTCCTTCATATCAAATTGGCTTGACAACCAAACCTTTACTGATGACATTACCCCTACATCATTTCCAATGAGTAGAATATCATCAACATAAAGCACTAGGAACATTACTACTTTATCTTGATGTCTTTTGTACACACATGGTTCATCAAGATTTTGTTCAAAACCAAATGATTTGATTGCTTGATCAAATCTGATGTTCCATGACCTAGATGCTTGCTTAAGTCCATAAATGGAGCTTTTCAATTTGCATACCATATGCTCTTGATTCTTTGCTATGAAACCTTCAGGTTGCAACATATAGATTTCCTCATCAAGATTGCCATTAAGAAAAGCATTCTTGACATCCATTTGCCAAATCTCATAATCATAATGAGTAGCAATGGACAAGAGAATTCTGATAGATTTAAGCATTGCTACTGGTGAAAAGGTTTCTTCATAATCAATGCCTTCTTTTTGTGTATACCCTTTCGCCACTAGCCTTGCTTTAAAGGTTTCAACCTTTCCATCTATCCCTCTCTTTCTCTTGTAAACCCATTTGCAACCAACAGGTTTAATGCCCTTAGGCGCCTTTACAAGATCCCAAACTTGATTGGAAAACATGGAATCTAATTCAGATTTCATAGCTTGAACCCAATGATGTGCATCTATATCATTAATAGCCTCTTCATAAGTGTAGGGATCCGATTCAGCCTCTTCTGAGATAGCTTCATAAGTTTCTCCTAAACCTATGAATCTTATAAGAGGTCGAACAATTCTCCCACTACGACGAGGCACCTGTGTACTAGACATCTCTTGAGTAGTATCTTATGATGTATCTAATACATTCACATCATCCCTAGTTTCATCTATTGGTTGTACATTTACAGGTTCATTCATTTCAGCCAACACAACTCTACTTCTAGGAGTATAATCATTCATATAGTCATTTTCCAAGAATTTGGCATTTGTGCTAACAAACACTTTATTATCTTTATGACTATAGAATAAACCTCCAATAGTTCCTTTTGGATACCCTACAAAGAAAACCACTTTTGTTTTAGATTGTAACTTGTCAGACTTTCCTTTCAACACATGTGCTGGACAACCCCAAAAATGGAGATGTCTCATACTAGGCTTACGCCTATTCCACAACTCTACAGGTGTTTTAGGAACAGACTTCAAAGGTACTAAATTCAAAAGATACATTGCAGTATTTAAGGCATATCCCCAAAAAGAAATTGGTAAAGTTAAATAACTCATCATGGACCTAACCATATCTAAAAGAGTCCTATTCCTTCTTTCCACTACACCATTTTGTTGTGCAGTTCCAGGTGTAGTCAATTGGGATACAATCCCATTCTTAGTTAAGTAATCCTTAAAATCCCCATGAAGGTATTCGCCACCACGATTAAATCGAATGGCCTTTATGCGTTTACCCAATTGATTCTCAACTTCTACCCAATTGATTCTCAACTTCAGCCCTAAACTCTTTGAACTTTTCAAAGGCTTCGGACTTCCGTTTCATTAGGTACACATAACCAAATCTAGAGTAATCATCGGTAAAAGTGATGAAGTACTCATAACCACCTCTTGCTTGGATTGACATAGGACCACATACATCTGAATGTATTAGTTCTAGCAAATCTTGGGCTCTTCTACCTTTTGCATTAAAAGGTCGTTTGGTCATTTTACCTTCCAAACAAGATTCACAAACTGGAAATTCATCAAAGTCCATGGGCTCTAAGAGACCATCTTTGATCAGTCTTTGAATCCTATTTGAGTTAATATGACCTAAACGCAAGTGCCAAAGATATGCATCACTAGTTGAAGGAAACTTTCTCTTTAATGATTTTACATGAGAATCATTATCTAATTCAGAATTATATAATTCATGCTTATCAGGAGTTAAAATATAAAGACCATCCACAATATTGCCAGAACAGATAAACATTTTACCCTTCTTTATTACAACATTGTCTTTAAGGATAACACAATATCCATGTTTACCTAAGTAGCAGAAATTAAATTCCTACGAACATTAGGTACATACAAACAATCTTCCAATATTAAAACTCTAGACTCAAAACATAAATTATAAACACCAACAGCTACAACCGGAATCCTGCTCCCATCAGCCAAAGTAAGAAACAATTCCCCTTCTTTAAGCTTTTTGGTCTCCTAGAACCCCTGCAAGGAATTGCAGATATGATTAGTACAACCTGAATCCACACACCAGGAATCTGTTGGATTCTGTACCAAACATATTTCTAGAAGGAATGTATTATTCATACCCTTATTCTTGGCAGACTTGAATATTGGACAATTCCTCTTCCAATGTCCTTTCTCACCACAATGGAAACATTTTCCTTTGATATTCTTTCCTTTATCAGCAACCCCTAAGGCAATTTGGTTACCCTCTTACTTGGTGAAGTCCTTCTTCTTCTTCTTCTTACCCTTGCCTTTCGACTTAGGTTGAGAAGTAGAAGCTTTACCTACATTGGCTTCAACATTAGAAGTACCAAGGATGCCTTCCGCCGCTACCAACTCATTCATTAATTCAGACAATGAGTAAATCTTTTTGTTCATATTGTAATTATGTCTGAATTCCTTGAATGATTCCGGTAGTGACTGGAGTATCATATCCACTTGGGATTCTCCATCAATATCGGCACCTAAAACTTCCAATGTATTCAAATTAGAGATCATTGTAAGACAATGCTCCCTTACTGAACTTCCTTCAGTCATTTTGGTATTATAAATTTGCCTCATGGTCTCTTGCCTTGCAGAACGGCCTTGCTCACCAAACATCTCCTTCAGACTTAGCATGATGTCTGAAGCTAGTTCTACATCCTGCATTTGATGCTATAGAACATTTGAGATAAATGCTAGGATGTAGCACTTGGCCATCTCATTAGATTTCTGCCAACGATCATATCGTTGTTTTTCCTCAAGAGGAGCATCTAATGAAGGAAAGCTGGGACATGGTTTAGTAAGCACATATTTGTGCTCTTCAGCTATGAGAACTATGTCCAAATTTCTTTTCCAGTCAACATAGTTGGATCCAGTCAATTTGTTTTGATTAAGAATAGTTACAAGTGGGCTAAATGATGCCATGTTCAAATCTGAAAATAATAAACATGAATATAATAAGTAAACCAGACATTATCATTTTAGCATATAAACATATAGTATGGAACCTTAACAAAAC